>NC_056729.1:823822877-824167877 GCF_019279795.1 Protopterus annectens
CTTGGTGCTACAATTACAAGCACCTGGACAAGATATCGTGCGTTGATACCCCACTACACTTACGTACGTCCCAACTGCTATGTATCTACATCCTCTACAGGAACCACATTTGCTCATGGCAGATCTAGTGTTGCTTCTACCCTCTCTTTCAAGTATACTCTTCAAGTTCTTTCCTTTTCCATAGACAATCACCGGGGTATCACCTAGGATCATTTTAATATCTTTACTCAGAAAATATTTCCACAAATTTCTGAGACTAGAACCTAGTTCATTAGCTCTTTCATTGTATGTTAAAACAAATTTTGCTTTATTTGTTTTATTCAATTTGCTGACACTACTACCTATGTTTGCACCCTCCTCCCCTTGCCCTCTTAGAATAGGACTATATTTGTTTCTTCTTCTTCTATATACTTCTTTTTTGATGTTATTTAACATTGATAGCGGGTACCCCTGTCAACAAACATACCAATCAATGTATAAATTTCCTTCTTAAATAAATCATCATTACTGATTAATCTACATAGCCAGACCATCTGGCCCTTAACTACACCTCTCCTTTGGTGCAGAGGGTGACAACTTGTGTAGTGCAGCATCGAGTTTGAATAACTAGGTTTCCTGTAAATTGTACTCACCAGTCCTTCTTTGGTCTTAAATAAGGTAATGTCCAGGTAATTTACTCTCTCTTTGTTCCAGGTGTGTGTAAATCTAAGGAAATCTGTGGTTTCATTAATGTAAGAGCAAAATTCCTTAACACTTTCCTCATCCCTTTCCAAAATATAAGGAGGTCATCTAAAACCTACAGTACAAAGAATGTTGCCCTTGTACTTTGAGTTTAACACAAATTGCTTTTCCCATGCCCATAGCACTAAATTAGCATAGACAGGGGCACAACGGGCACCCATCGCTACCCTGTCTTTTGTTGATAGATCTCTCCATCAAATTGTATAAAGTTATTATGTAGTATGATTTCCATCAAGTCATGACATATCTCCAGTCTTTCTTTATCAAAACTGGGACTAGTCAAAGACTGTCATAAAACAGTTCCAGCCCAGTTTGATGTGGTATCACTGAGAATAAGTTAATGACATCGACAGTCAAAACCCAAACATCTCATTCCCAATGCCCTTAACACTTCCTACCCTTTCCAAACAATGCCACGAATCCTTTAGTATGTGGTCAGCATCCATTAATGCTTTTTACAAAATGGTCCACAAATGCAGCCATTGGTTCTGTCTTGGAACCCTTTGCAGAAACAATTGGTCTAAACTGCACATTTTCTGTCCCTTTGTGGACCTTTGGCATTCAAAAGCTTGGGCATAGTAGGAAACTTCACACAAAGAAACTCATACTCAACCTCATTAATAACTCCTTGATGTAAAGCATCAAACAAAAACATGTCTATTCCTCTATATGCTCTATTAGTTTCATTAATTGATGCTCTAGTGTATGTGTTTTCATCCCCAAGCAACCTGAATATACAACTACTGTAGTCTATTTTATTCATGATGACCATTCCTCCCCCTTTGTCTGGTTTCATACATCTAACCTTCTGTGTTGACCATAATTCTTGTATAACCTTTCTTTCATTCTCTGATAAATTGTCCTTGACCTCAGATTTTTGCCTACAGATTTTCCTAAACTCATATTCTACCATCTGTTCAAATCCAGTGATCTCTGAGTTTATGGGAGGCATGAAGCAACTTTTCTTTTGATCCCTAAAGATACGTTCTCGTCTGTAGACATCATAGCACATGAACCCTGACCAGCAAAATATAATTGCAAATTAAGCTTCCTAATATATAACTTTAAGTTTAGTAAAACTTGTGCAATATCTAGCTTGAAATTTGGCACAAAGTTTGTACCTTTGCTAAACAGTTCAAAATACACATCACTAATATCCATTTCAGTGTAATTATATATTGTGAAGCCTTTGCTTCTAACAATGTCACATGATAATGAAGAAGTACATACATCCAACACATCAGTGTTAGCTGAAGCAAATTCTTGACTTAAACAAATATTGTTGGGTTCATTATGAGTTACAGGCACATACATATTTACATTGCTATCCTGTGTCTTGCTACAATTTCCCATTACATCAAAACTTCTGTACTGCACTTGCTTTACATTGTCCAAAATACACTCATTTGTGTGGTGTAAATTTTGATCACTTACATTCTGCATGTCACTTTGTTTTTCACTCAAAATTCACAGTTCATGGGAAACTCCAACACAAAATCAAAACATACATTGAAGTCTAACATATTGGTAACAACATCGTTGGCTTTACATCTACTAGGATTTAATAGTTCACCCTCCTTCTTCTTGGATGCTGACGTGGAGATTTGGCCATTTGTGGCTGCTTGTTCAAGAGCCTCTCCGACCTTCGCAGGAACACCTGCGGCTCTAAAAAATCATCCCCTTCTTCCACATACAATTCCTGTGTCACATCCATATCATCACCACCAATATCTTTTTCATGATTAGTACCATTGAAATTGAACACTTTTCTACCCGGTGGGTACGCTGCTTTATTTTTGTAATCTGCAGCATCCCTGGCCAATTTTTTGTGTTTAATGGCCCTGTTTTTTTCCACAAAAGCCTCAATGTTTTTAAAAACTTTTTCAAAATTCACTTTATATTGTAAAAACAATAAATCAGATGTAATACTAAAGTGAAGCTTACTAATATCTTCACGTAAAACATTGAGTCTATTGTTATTGTTCCGAATGATTAAATCAAGAAGCTCCATACCTGCTTTTTGAAACAGTTCAACCAGGTCTTGAAAAATGTCAGAATCCATTTCTACCCCCATCGGCAACTTCCATAAACGTAAACCCTTAGGGACTTGGTTAAGCCAGCGTCACCTATAGCAGTACAGAGTACGTCTAGGAGACAGGATTTGTCGGCTTGGTTTGAAACGCCGGACTTTGAAGCTACAACGGAGGTCTTTGGAGCAACGTGGAATCGTGATATGGACAAAAGCAGTCATCTTCCTTCTCTTAAAGAGCAGATATCCCAGTATGAAAAACTAAGTAGAAAATATAGAGCGATGCAATTAGACAACTTGTTCCTGATTAAATCGAGGGGGCTTAACCAAGTCCCTAAGGGTTTACGTTTATGGAAGTTGCCGATGGGGGTAGAAATGGATTCTGACATTTTTCAAGACCTGGTTGAACTGTTTCAAAAAGCAGGTATGGAGCTTCTTGATTTAATCATTCGGAACAATAACAATAGACTCAATGTTTTACGTGAAGAGATTAGTAAGCTTCACTTTAGTATTACATCTGATTTATTGTTTTTACAATATAAAGTGAATTTTGAAAAAGTTTTTAAAACATTGAGGCTTTGTGGAAAAAACAGGGCCATTAAACACAAAAATTGGCCAGGGATGCTGCAGATTACAAAATAAAGCAGCGTACCCACCGGGTAGAAAAGTGTTCAATTTCAATGGTACTAATCATGAAAAAGATATTGGTGGTGATGATATGGATGTGACACAGGAATTGTATGTGGAAGAAGGGGATGATTTTTTAGAGCCGCAGGTGTTCCTGCGAAGGTCGGAGAGGCTCTTGAACAAGTAGCCACAAATGGCCAAATCTCCACGTCAGCATCCAAGAAGAAGGAGGGTGAACTATTAAATCCTAGTAGATGTAAAGCCAACGATGTTGTTACCAATATGTTAGACTTCAATGTATGTTTTGATTTTGTGTTGGAGTTTCCCATGAACTGTGAATTTTTGAGTGAAAAACAAAGTGACATGCAGAATGTAAGTGATCAAAATTTACACCACACAAATGAGTGTATTTTGGACAATGTAAAGCAAGTGCAGTACAGAAGTTTTGATGTAATGGGAAATTGTAGCAAGACACAGGATAGCAATGTAAATATGTATGTGCCTGTAACTCATAATGAACCCAACAATATTTGTTTAAGTCAAGAATTTGCTTCAGCTAACACTGATGTGTTGGATGTATGTACTTCTTCATTATCATGTGACATTGTTAGAAGCAAAGGCTTCACAATATATAATTACACTGAAATGGATATTAGTGATGTGTATTTTGAACTGTTTAGCAAAGGTACAAACTTTGTGCCAAATTTCAAGCTAGATATTGCACAAGTTTTACTAAACTTAAAGTTATATATTAGGAAGCTTAATTTGCAATTATATTTTGCTGGTCAGGGTTCATGTGCTATGATGTCTACAGACGAGAACGATCTTTAGGGATCAAAAGAAAAGTTGCTTCATGCCTCCCATAAACTCAGAGATCACTGGATTTGAACAGATGGTAGAATATGAGTTTAGGAAAATCTGTAGGCAAAAATCTGAGGTCAAGGACAATTTATCAGAGAATGAAAGAAAGGTTATACAAGAATTATGGTCAACACAGAAGGTTAGATGTATGAAACCAGACAAAGGGCGAGGAATGGTCATCATGAATAAAATAGACTACAGTAGTTGTATATTCAGGTTGCTTGGGGATGAAAACACATACACTAGAGCATCAATTAATGAAACTAATAGAGCATACAGAGGAATAGACATGTTTTTGTTTGATGCTTTACATCAAGGAGTTATTAATGAGGTTGAGTATGAGTTTCTTTGTGTGAAGTTTCCTACTATGCCCAAGCTTTTGGAATCCCAAAGGTCCACAAAGGGACAGAAAATGTGCAGTTTAGACCAATTGTTTCTGCAAAGGGTTCCAAGACAGAACCAATGGCTGCATTTGTGGACCATTTTTGTAAAAAAGCATTAATGGATGCTGACCACATACTAAAGGATTCGTGGGATTGTTTGGAAAGGGTAGGAAGTGTTAAGGGCATTGGGAATGAGATGTTTGGGTTTTTGACTGTCGATGTCATTAACTTATTCTCAGTGATACCACATCAAACTGGGCTGGAACTGTTTTATGACAGTCTTTTGACTAGTCCCAGTTTTGATAAAGAAAGACTGGAGATATGTCATGACTTGATGAAAATCATACTACATAATAACTTTATACAATTTGATGGAGAGATCTATCAACAAAAGACAGGGGTAGCGATGGGTGCCCGTTGTGCCCCTGTCTATGCTAATTTAGTGCTATGGGCATGGGAAAAGCAATTTGTGTTAAACTCAAAGTACAAGGGCAACATTCTTTTGTACTGTAGGTTTTTAGATGACCTCCTTATATTTTGGAAAGGGGATGAGGAAAGTGTTAAGGAATTTTGCTCTTACATTAATGAAACCACAGATTTCCTTAGATTTACACACACCTGGAACAAAGAGAGAGTAAATTACCTGGACATTACCTTATTTAAGACCAAAGAAGGACTGGTGAGTACAATTTACAGGAAACCTAGTTATTCAAACTCGATGCTGCACTACACAAGTTGTCACCCTCTGCACCAAAGGAGAGGTGTAGTTAAGGGCCAGATGGTCCGGCTATGTAGATTAATCAGTAATGATGATTTATTTAAGAAGGAAATTTATACATTGATTGGTATGTTTGTTGACAGGGGGTACCCGCTATCAATGTTAACTAACATCAAAAAAGAAGTATATAGAAGAAGAAGAAACAAATATAGTCCTATTCTAAGAGGGCAAGGGGAGGAGGGTGCAAACATAGGTAGTAGTGTCAGCACATTGAATAAAACCAATAAAGCAAAATTTGTTTTAACATACAATGAAAGAGCTAATGAACTAGGTTCTAGTCTCAGAAATTTGTGGAAATATTTTCTGAGTAAAGATATTAAAATGATCCTAGGTGATACCCCGGTGATTGTCTATGGAAAAGGAAAGAACTTGAAGAGTATACTTGAAAGAGAGGGTAGAAGCAACACTAGATCTGCCATGAGCAAATGTGGTTCCTGTAGAGGATGTAGATACATAGCAGTTGGGACGTACGTAAGTGTAGTGGGGTTTCAACGTACGATATCTTGTCCAGGTGCTTGTAATTGTAGCACCAAGAATTGTGTATATCCTGCTTCGTGTATGTCATGCGATGCATATTATGTGGGCATGACTACACAAAGCTTGAAAACAAGAATAGGGGAACATGTCAGTTCAATCAGGAGAAAGGATGAGCACAATGCACTTTATTTGCACAGTGCAGTATGTGGGAATTTTAACAAATTTTTATTTTTTATTATAGATAGGGTTAAGTCTAACATTCAGTGTGATGCACAGAACAGGGTAGCAAGGTTAGAAATGGAATGGCAGCTTAGGCTCAATGCTACCAGGCGCCCTGGGCTAAATGAATGTGTCACCATAAAGCCTCAGTTAAAATACTTAAGTAGTGTTATTTAGAGGAACTGCAATTTTACATTACATTTTTATATGTACACATTTGTAGTGTATGACTATTATAAGTTTATTAAATGTTATGAATTGTGTTTTTTTAAACTAATACTTGGTTGTAAATGTATTCTTAAGAAATTGTCTGTTTGATTGATTTATTGATTAATTGGATGGGTGGGGAGAATGCATTCTTGCTTTAAATGTGGAGTGTTTTTTTACATGGAGTGTTTTACTGTCAGACTCTGAAGAAGCCAGGTTGCTGGTGAAAGCATATGCTTAGTCTGTTGTTGGTTGAATAAATCTTCGTGTTTCAGATCTTGAGTATTCATTCAGTGCACACTGTGGTTCGAATTTCATTTTATTTACATAGGTGTGTGTGTGTGTGTGATAAATAGCCGGTATAAAGAAGGAATGATCAAAAAGGACCATTGCACTAAAGAAAGAAGTAGTTAGGGTAAGGCAGTTGCAGGAGAGTTGTAAGAGGAGTGCAAGAAGAGAAAAAGATCAGGCGTTAAGTGTTGACAGAGATCCAGAAATACTAAAATAGGCAAAAATATAAAGGACTGAGTGTCTGTAGTGACTGTACTTTGTTTAAAAGTACTCTAGAATAATATTACAAAAGTAAAGAGATATATAGATAATACTGCAGTACTTTTCTACTTCTGCCATTACTGCCACTCTTGCAAAACAACATCAACTTAATGTAAAATTTCTGCTTCAACAAATGGAAGAATGATAGCTGAACTGCATGAGCCAATGGTAATTAAAATGCATTTTTATCTGACCAATCATTTTTTTCAGTATACCATATATTTAAATGATATTCACAGGCAGCACTTAAGATGATGCTACTGTCGAAGTTTCATGATTGCATAGAAAAGTTAGCCAACACAGATTTCATACTATAGCTAATATTGTTACTTAAATACATATGTTATAATTTCTGTGATTACAGTTCTGTTTAACCTCATTTTATTATGCATTAAACCTTTATTTACATCAGCATAGGTCATCCCCAACCACTGATGACCAAAGGTTTACAGAAGTGCTAAGCTGAATGCCAGTTTACTTCAGAAAGGAGAAGAGACATAGTCATAGATCCAGATCATGACTTGTTCTCCTCAAGACAGTAGATGCTTATAGAATGAAACTTCCAAAGACTTGAAAGAACTTTTGTTCTTCCATGTCTTACATAACTACAGGAACAAAGAAACTAAATTTATTCATAGAATTTCACAATTAGGCCCACATAATGTGCTATAATTGTCCTTTCAGAAACCTTACATATCATTTGGAACAGGTGTATAGTGATGACATTTATTTTTAGGTAGCATCTCCATATTTCTGCATTAGTGTAAACACAACTTGCGCTGTCAAAAGTGTTGTTTATCAAATGCATGCAATGGTAAATTAGTATGACTGATCTTGTTATTTACAGGATGAACAGGTGCAGTGATTTTGATAGTTAATACTGTCTTTCAGGTAGTGTGGCAGTGGCAGTACTTTCAACATGTTACTCTGCAAAAGGGTGATTAAAATGAAAGAAAAAAAAAGTATGCTTTTCATCTAAATGTTTGAAACTAAGTAAGTTTTCCATGTGAAATGGAGAAAACACATTTTTCAGAAATACAGCCTTATGTTCCCAGGGAATAAATCTCAGGCCATAGTTGTTAAAATATGTTATATACATACAGTGCAATATACCAGGTAATTGGGTCTAGAAGCAACTTTACTAAGCATATGTGTTCAGCTTGTGAAAATTATGCAATGACCCAACCTTATGCATGTACATAAAGTGACTTATTTGGGAATACAAATGGATCTGTACAATGGTAGCAACAGCCTAATATTTTGTTTCCTTTCATTTTTTAGGTAAATAGTAGCACATAGATGAGCAGATAGCATTCTTACTCAAAGTGTGAACACTGCTGTTGTCATCCTTAGAAGAAAGATATAGACATTTCAAATAATATGTATGTGTGCTAAATCTGTGACTGTGGTACCTCAAACTAGTGTCTATGAGGTGCTGCAGTGTTGGAGTTTATCTATATAAAAGTAGTGGAAGAGGGGGCGGAGACCCCTGTAACAATGCTTTAATAGCATTCTAATGAGTTTCTAGACTTTCTTTTTATCTGAGACTTTCACATTGGTTTTCATATTAGTTTCATTCTGCTGTGCAAATGAATGTTTTATGTCTGTCCTGTGGATATTGTGCATGTCATAACAGAAGAAAAATACAAATGCTGAAAGATACCCTGAGTTAAAAAAAATGGCACACTATGACTGAACTATTCTTAGAGAAACTACCTCAGTCACAAAATGTAGTTTATATTTGTATTTATGACATACTGTTTAGTTGTTTAAACATGCTATACACATCAATTTTGCCCACACCGTCCACTTTATTACTTCTGTGGCTGTAGCAGCTAAAGAAATTTTCCACAAGTGTTCAAAATATTTATCACTTCATTGTTTCATTTTCTGATAAAGAATACTTCAGACACAAAGTCGTAGAGAAAGTAAAGTGTATGCAGGCAAACAATGGATACAGAGGACTAAAGCTCCAATTTGTTAATGAGCTGTTTCCTGTGACAAGGGTACAGGGTCTGAATCTTTCCACCTTTATTTACTTACTGTGTGACTTTGAGCAAGTCACTTAACCGAACAGTACTTTGAAACAATTGGGAGTTTGGTCTAAACTCTTTAATGTTCTCCTGGACTGCATACCTATCCCTCCGCACCACAAACTCCAGAGACCTCAAACTCATTACCACAATCAACAGAACATGCTGGAGGGACAGGTACATAACCCAGAGACTGCCCATGCTATGGAATAGACTTCCCATACATGTCAAGCAGAGCACATCACTGGCCCTCTTCAAGAGAAATCTTGATGAGTGGATGGGAAATAGAAAATTCACCCCGGGGATCACTCCAGTGGCTCTACTCGACAGAGACACTAGGAACTAAGGTTGGGTGGCACAATGCCAGGGTAATCCTATGGGCTAGGCTTGTAAAGGCTCCAGGGCCATTAGCCTAGTACACACCTATGAACTAAGAGGTAGGAGGATTGACATTATGGTTAAGTTGTTTACCTCACTGACATGAGGTACAGGGTTTGATTTTCACCTTTGTAAAATTAGATAGGCTTAAAAGGGCCCAGAAGGGCAGCTAGCCTAGTACTTACCTATGAACCTATGTAAGTGAGAAAATTATCCTGGATGAGAGGTTAGTCATTCTCAAGAAGCCCAGAAATTGACATCTATGCCAAATGCACACAAGGGCACACATACACATATACAAATTGTCACACATGTGCGCATACACACACACACACACACACACACACACACACACACACACACACACACACACACACACGTAGATTGGAGACTCATCCTTTCACCTTTTAGACACAGGAATGTCATGCAGACCAATACAGAAGGAACACACTCAGAAACCAAAGTAATGAACCATGCGCTGTGAGGTAGCAATACTGAGCTCTGCACCACTATAGCAGTATGTATTCTTAAAATTTAAATGGTTTTGGTTAAAAAGATTAAGGAGATTAAACAAAATCTAATGAAGCAAACAAGTAAGGGCCATGCAATAGGTGGCGAACACAACACAGAGCTAAGGCTCTGTGCTGTTAATGAGCTACTCCTTGTGCCTAAGGTACACGGTTTGATTCCTTCTATGATCATTTTCCTGTTGTGTGACTCTGAATAGGTCATTTTACCACACAGTGATCATTGCACACCTTTGAAATGGGACAGTTATGGCTACCGGGCTTACCCCTTTAATGAATACATGAAAAAAAAACTGAAAATTATATCTTCTCTGTGCTGTATACTGTGAAAATGTTATTCAGTTATATACTTTTTCAGTATATGTTGATATAAAAATATTTTTTTCTTCTTCAGAGGCTGCTTTCTGAAGAAGTGGCTTGAGAGTTTGTCAAGAAACAGTCTGATCAAGTACAGTTAGACACAATTCTGAAATTATTCTTCTCATAACTGATGCTGCATGATTTTCATGAATCTGGAGCTGCTTTGAGAAGACAGACTGCAAACAAAGGTCTGTGTTTGTGTGATTCATGCTGTTGACGTTTATTGGCAGATTGAATAGCTTTATGTCATCAAGAATTTTCATTGTTAATGGTTGAAAATGTTAAGAGAAGGAAGACTGAACTGGATAGGGCAAGTGTGGTTTTGAATTTTAATGCTGAACTTTTTGGATATACTGAAAGTTTTGGCATTAGGAGTTGAGTGTGTGTGTGTGTGTGTGTGTGTGTGTGTGTGTGTGTGTGTGTGTGTTTCTATATACTCAATGGTTTGTGTGTGTGTACATGTGTGTGCACATATGTGTTCTGTGTATGTGTACGTGTGTGTGTGTGTGTGTGTGTGTGTGTGTGTGTGTGTGTGTGTGTGTGTGTGTGTGTGTGTGCATGTGTGTTGTGTGAGTATGCGTGCATGCTTGTGTGTGTTTGTGGGTTAGGGGTATAGTAATGGCTAGGTAAAGGGATAGATTAAGTGTTGCTCATGTGTGCTTCTGTATGTGGTATTTGCCACAGTGTTTTGTGTAGTTGGCAGTGTTACATAATTGTTTTCTTATGTAAGGTGTAAGGCTGCTATTCACGCAGGGGCATGATCAGGGTTAGCACACATTAGTAAGACAGCGCTTGGGGACAAAGCTTCCCCTGCCCATTCTTACTAATGTTTGCTGACCCTAATCTAACCTTTACCACTCTCCCTAAGTACAACTCTACAACTTACCTTAGAAAAAACTTTACATTACCCTACCCCTATGCAAAGTAAGTATGTCTGATTTCTAGTTGGATTTTGGTTAATGGATCACAAAAGCCAAAATACAAGAGGAAGTGTTTAAGTGCACATTTTGTTTACTAACTTTCAGGAGTACAAGTTTTCCATTTTGGGGGGAAATACTAGAAATGTCTATAATCTGACCTTTTTGAATACTGGAAAGACATGATATTGGCCTTTCAGGCTAGAGCATTGATTCTTCATAACTTATATTTCTTCTAATATATACTACTAGCAAAACTGTCTTCTTCTCCTTTCAACTGCTCCTGTTAAGGGTCAGCACACCAGAGCACAGGTCTGCAGAACAAGTGGCGGTATAGTTTTATGATGTCAAGTTGCCCACCCAGGACCCAGTCTTCCACAGGAGCCACACACATGCACACCTAGGGCTAGCTTAGAATGTCCAGTCCACCTGCAGCATGTCTTGGGAATGTGGGAGGAAACCGGAGCACCCAGAGGAAACCTATGCAAACACAGGAGCAGACTTCATACAGAAGGCATCCCAGCCAAGAATCAAACCAGGGAACCTCTTCCTGTGAGGCAACAATGCAAACTGATGCACCACTGTACTACCCTGCCAAGTTTACTTTAATGACTGTCTCTTTTAGCGTCTGCTTTAACTTTCAGTAAATGTAGATGCACTAAAAATTGCAGTGGAATAAGGTCAATGACAGGAATTTACATTTAATAATCATGGATATTACCAGAATTCCAACTCCTAAAATTTATTTTTTTTTAATACCAGAGCATCATGGTGCTGCGGTAGCATTGTCATCTCACAGTAAGATGTTGTCCTGTTTGATTCTCAGCTAGAGCGTCTTCTGTGTGGAGACATGTGTGAATGGGCGTACCTTCGTTGAAGGTTGTGCATCACGGCCGGCAACTCAGCATGTAAAAATCTACTGCCAGTCATTAGCGGACCAGAGTGTGGCGACCCCTACCGGGAAAAGCCGAAAGGCACAACAACAACAACCAGAGCATCAGTACCCTCGCTGCTTATATTACATAATTGTAGTTCTCTGTTGAATGAACTCAGCATACCTATAGCTATATGCTCTATTTCAATAGCCCATGAAGCCCTTTGCCTAGCATTCATCACTCCTAACCAACTATCATTGTGCTCTTCAGCGTACTTGAAGTATTTGTTAACTGTCGTGAGCTTCCTAATCTTTTGATTGTACCCCAACTGAGATAAACCTCTTCTCAAATAAGGGGATCCCTTAATAATTAAAAAACAAATTTAGTGACATCATTCATACAAAATATTAGTGATAACATCCATACAATGTGTAAAAACAACCATTCAGTTATCCCATGATTTTGTTTTAAAAGTACTGCATTGCTGCTCATTTCAGGTTGCCAAAGCAGATACCAAGTTATCTGTTTCCATTTCATCAGAACCCACAATACACTGTATTCCATCTGAATTAACTAAGTCAAAAAATTCAATATAATCCCCCTCAACAAATCTTCTCTTTAACAAATAGGGAATGTGGGCAGTGATCGATAAACCCTGTTGGGCAGCAGAGAGAACTGGCAGCAATGGATTTTGCTCATTCCCAAACTCACCTGAATCACTGGCAGAGCAGAATTAGTGCCACTATGGGACTGGGATCTAGCACAGCCATGTCTGCTAACACCAGACAATGTTGCAGCTCTATGGACACATGGATGCCAGCCCTTTCTTAGCAGATGTTCTGTCACAAACACGCACTTATCCAGAGTGTCACTCATCCTATCTAGTGAGTCACCCACATTGTGGAGGCTATCACGCACGTCAGAATGCACCACTTTTAGCACTCACACAATCTTGTGGAATGTGCTTGTGTCTCCATGACAGCCATATACAAATGTCTGGTGGCATGTGATAACACAACAGCATCAGGATGAGGGTGGATAGTATGCTTCCTCTGAGCACTCTAGCAAACTTCCTGTGCATTGCCATGCCCTTACAATGGCTATAGGCAGACTCAAACAACTCTGGAACTGGAGTAACCACATTCCCTGATCAACCATGTTGCTTTCAACCTGTCCTATAGCTGAAGCTTGAGTAGAATGGGTAGGTGTATGCATGCTAACTGTGTCCAAAATAAGGACAGTGGATGTGTTACCCATAACCTCAATGTCAGACTGAACCTGTGCATTCCACCTGTGCCTCTATATCAGCACTGTCATCATCATTAGAGGCTGCCAATTCTCGGACTTCGGGTGTTATGAATT
This sequence comes from Protopterus annectens, assembly GCF_019279795.1. Taxonomy (NCBI): domain Eukaryota; kingdom Metazoa; phylum Chordata; order Ceratodontiformes; family Protopteridae; genus Protopterus; species Protopterus annectens. Next base: position 823,836,204 of record NC_056729.1, read on the forward strand.
CAACACTGACAGTATTAGGGACACCTATGATAATAATCAATAAACATAAGCAGGAGAGAAATAAGAGAGTGAATCCAAACTGGGGCTCTACACACTCATTTTAAACTATTTTAGATGTTAAAGGAATACAATATGTTTTACTGTCTCTTCAGACTTACATTTAATCAATGGTTATTACTAATCAAAGAATGTTTGTACTTACCATCTGTAGGTGGTCCTTCATATGGTAATTCTGGTGTTCCTGGAAAAAGGGGAAGGCAGTGGTAAAAAGGGTAATGAGTATCACAGTACAAATGGTACAAGGGCAAGAAAATAATGCTCTGCCTATTGTCCCCTTAATAAATATCTCAGAATCAAGCAGACCCCCCCCCAACATAATCTTGGTTGGACTCTTCTCTCTTGTAAGGCATGTGCATCAATGTTTTCAGATGAAGAAGTAGTAACATATAAAGGTGTCTAGAATGGCATTACATGGCTTATATTTATAGCATACCTTTCAACTTGGGAGCAGCTTAGCCTGTTGCCCACATCAGTATCAATATCAAAGAGTCTCTGTGAACCCTCTGCTGAGCCATCTGGATCTCAGACAGTAGATAAGAATTGCTCACTTTGAGTGGTGCTTCCATAGCAGGACCCTCTCCATAGCCATCTGTTCTCATGCTACTGCAGCTGCCCTCCTGCATGCATCTGCCATCATATCAGTGGCATGCTGCCGCATCTGATTATAATTTCCTGCACATCCGCCCACTGCATTTATGTTTCTAAGTGCGTTCCCCAACATTATTCTCTCTTAGAAAGAAAAAAAAGTAAAAGAATTGGCACCTGTACCATAAGAAAATAATGACCCATACATAATTCTCCACTTCCCCTATGTGTCTTCTTGACACACTTGGTTTGATACAATTAGCTGTGCAATGTTATTCTGTTGTTAGCACCAACCCTTGGTTTGGTGACAATTCAAATTCAGCAAATTGTGGCTGCAGTTCTGCATTTATGTTGTGAAGAAGTGGATAGCTATGATTTTCTCCCAATACTTTTCTCAAATTCCTGTATTCTTTACCCCTGTGTCCTTCCCTCTGCTTAACCTCCCATTTCACCACTTTCCTATCAACCCCTTTTTCACACATTTAATCTGGTCAAAAAAAAAGAAAAAATGACACACAGCATGCATGACCAGAAATAGCCTATAAGAGAGCCTTCAGTTTCTGTCATCAGCCTTTGAGTGGAGTTTAGCATCATACACCAATGCTGACTGATGGTGAACGACTGTGCATGTCTTATGGCAAAGCCTGGTCAATGTTGCCATCACCTGCAGTAGTCCAGCTATCCAAAGTGCTTAAACATGCTGTGCTATTGGAATATAGAGTAAAAGCGAAGTAAGGGAACTCACTGACAACAGTTATGCCAACAGATCTTTGACTATTGGATGTACTCAAGTTCAACATTGTCTGTGAATTGTTGACATAAATCAGTGGTCTGAAGATTAATTTTTGACCATTGCATTAAGGGTTTGATTCCAGATGTATGTCACATTATTTCTTACTATGATATATTTTTATGATATGTTTAATAACACATATCTTACATTTTATCCAGCTAAGCATTTACCAGACATCCATAAGTGTAAGGAAAATTCAGTAAACCACCATTATTTTACTCATGTCTTAACAGGGTTTTGCCTGTCCTATCACTTAATAATGGGATGTTCACCTTAGAGTAGCTCCTGAATATTCCAGGGTTAGCTGGGGTTCCAAGTTTTATTTTTATTTCATAAGAGACCATTTTGTGGTCTGACCTTACCACAGAAGTCATTACACTAGGGGGTGTGCAGCACTCCCATATTAGTGAGGACCAGATCCAGTATGGTTGCACCTCTTGTTGGTGTATTGACAATCTGGTCCAGGGAATTTGTGTTTACAAAATCCAGGAATCTCTACACCTGTATATTTGGTGGTGTATATGATTCCCAGTTAATTGTGGGGTAATTATAGTTGCCCATGAATATGGTATTGGGTTGGATGGTGAGTGTTTCCAATAAGTTCAAATACATGGTATGGGTTTCCTGGGTTACATAGTGGGACCTATAGCTTGCAAGGAAGTGATATTGGATTTTTTCCTATGTTGATTTGAACATGGAGAAGCTCAAGTGCATTGTCCTGTTTGATCAGCATTGAGGTATATTTATTTTTGATGTAAATTGAGACACCTCCACCTTTAGTCCCTGCCTGTAGAGTAGCTGATCTAAATGTGTGGAAGGCATTATAACCTTGCAGTGTTGATGTGCTGTCTGTGGCTTTAAATCATGTGTCAGTGACTGCATACACATCAGCATCCTATAGAGTGAAGAGAGCTTCTATGGAGCGGATTTTTTTGTTTAGCCTTCTAGCATTGAGCAGAAACTCCTTTAGATTTTCTGAGTTTTGATTTGCTATGTTGGAAGTACTTTCAGTTTGCATTGCCTAAAAACAGGCACCATGGGGGAGGACAATGTTTCAGCTAATATTTGAAAGTCTAGATAGGAGAGGTGCAGACCATCCCTGGAAAAGCAGCATGGTCTGTTGATCATTTCCTTCCATACTGACAGATATTGCACCCTCTTAGAATGACACCAGAAACTAAGCCAATTATTAAAGTCAGTTATCTTGTGTTCATATTGCGGCATTATCTTTGGAAGAGGTAAAATGCTGCTCAGTGCTAGGCTCATACCAGCCTGGAACACATATGCTGAAAGCTGCATGATGTCTCTCTTCATATAGCCTAGGGAGGTGCATCTTAGGTTATTTATACCCACCTGAACTATAACTGAGTCATACTGTTACTTGTGGTCCAATGACCTGAGTGCATGCGTAATGTGGAGGATCCTAGGCCCTGATAAGCAACTGACTGTGACTTTCTCCTTACTCAGACTGGTGAGAGGAACATCAGTGTGTCTGACAATGGAGTCTCCAATGACTAGAATGTTGGATTCTGTGGTGGCTTGCCTTATGGGCTTAAAAGCAAAGGCTCCATGAGGTGTGACTGTATGTGTGATGTGGGTATTATTTTGAAATAATGCATTTGGGGTTGTTGAGGGTGTTTACTTTTAATTCATCTAGCAGGTCTTTGGGGTTTTGGAAGGTTATATTTAAGTGCCTCAGCATATGTGGGTCTATGTGTCTACTTTGAAGTATGTGTAATGGGTTCACTGTTTGTACTACTGACAACCTTATTGACATTAAGAGTTCTTTTATGTGATAGCTTTGCCTCCAGTGACATTGTGTAAATACATCTTTCACATACTATATCAGTTTGTTTGAGAATTAACTGGTTATCAGTAAACATGAAGTAATTCTACATTGCCTTAGGATGCCCATATTCACTAAGCTGCTAACAGAGATAGTGGGAAAGTTCATACCCATGACAACAGACCCCTTTTTATTGATTGGACAGTTGGAGTGAGAATATAAAGTAATGTTAGGAGTATCTGATTTGCAAATCTGGGGGCAGTGCATGCTACTGCAAAATAATTGTCTTGTGTGTAACTAGGTACTGGTTAAATTTCAATTGTGCTTTTACAGGAAAAATGTCAACTCAAGGTATGTGTGTGGCTGTACAAGAGACTGCCAAACCCTTGAGAAGAAACTAATAAGTAGAGTCTGATGATTTATGGATAAAGTATTTAGGCAGATATTCTGAAGTTAGACGTAAATCAAGCAGAACTTACTAAAAATAAAGAATTAGCTTGTTAAGAATGATGAAATGAGAGCACTCAACTGAATGGCTACTCCCTGGCTACTTCTAGTGCTGTTCTCAACACAGCTTCACTCTGCTAGGATGCAGTGCTCCTTTGCTTCTTCTCTCACTGGAAGCAACACAGTAGCACTAATCCCAAGATAGGAAACAAGCCACAGCCTGTTGGTGATCGACAGTCTTGTCCCAGATGATGCAAGGGTCTGTAGGCTTGTTGGAGCCTTGTCATGGTAGATGCCTTGAATAGAAACAACAGCAATCAGGAACATCAAACACAGACACTCACTTCCCAATCAGAAGGAGTCATAAATCTATGCACTCTGCTCCTTCCATCACCAAGAGCATAATATAAGCACAAATTCTAAGCTGGCACTTATGAAGCTGTTATATGGCTTTCAGCAGTCCCCATGAAATAATGTCCTTATGATGCATCTATCACCAGGAGCGAAACAGAAGAACTAATCCCAAGATGATTACTAAGAGGCAGAATGTGGACTCACCAGTAATTGGTGGTCTTGGAGTAGATGTTGCAGATTTTAAAGGTCACATGGAAATGGTTTAATACCCTAAGAGCTGCAGTATGCACTAAGCAGTTAGATATGAAAGAGGGGTAACTTAAGCTTAGCTAGCTAAGTGGAGAGACACTAATTTTAAAAGAGCAATATAGTTTGGAAGGGGTGGGAACTTTGTATTCTGGTTCTGCGGAATACAGTAGGATGGCCAATAAATGTAAATAGTTGAAGGGGAGTGATTTCACAAAATGATAATTTTGTGCTTACTCACAATAGAAAATGAAAAGGGAGAGGGAAGGAAACATGTGGTCAAATTAACATAAGGAGCAGTTAACTATAAAGAGAGTTAAGTTTAAAAACACAACAGCACCAGGCTGGGAGGGTGGGGGAAATCTTAATTTGTGCGTGACTCACAAGACACACAGCTATGGTTTCTTTCCTAGTTTAAATATGGAATTAAAAACCGAATATAATACACATTTACTATAATAATCACATTTTGACATATACTGCATACTGGAGTCAAATTCTACTTCAGTTCTGTTTTTTTGTCATTTAGCTCTTGAGAGTTTACACTATGTGCCAAAGACAAAGATAGGTTGACAAGTTTGTTTTCTCTACTAAGTATTGTCCAGAGTGCTGATGGAGTGTATCACTGCTAAATGTGTTTGTGCTGCAGAAGGCACACCAAATTAAAGTTATCTACTTTTTTTCTTCAGCAAAGTCTGTTTGCTTGAAGCTTACTGTCGTGCAAATGGGGAAAGCAAGCACAACATTTCATTTCTGAATTGATCTTTGGAGAAAACATTGAAAGGTCTAATAAAACATACTGAGCATATTTATGCAGCATGTTAAGATAAAGCAGATCTGTTGTAAATTTAATCAGAATCATAACATTTCCTTTGTGATTTGTATTTGTGCAAAGGTTGGCAGCGAGCACCATTAAAAAACACTAAAAACTGGTACTTCTCAGTCCGAGTTCAACACATCAAACTACAATCATCCATGCACTGACAGTTTACTAACATCCATACAAATATGTTTCTCAGCACTGAGCTTTAGGAAGAGATTTGGCATGAAAATAAGTATAGATACTGGATTATATTACTTCACTACAAGGAACTTATTTAATGTACTCATGTGAAATGCAGTGAACTATGTGGTTAACTGACCACTTCATTCTGGATAGTTGGGTCTGCACTAAAGCACAGACTCATGATGCACAACTCATTATTTATTATCCCACCTGCATTGTTTGGTACTGATAGTCCACATTACCCATGCATAAGCACATACCAGTATTAATATCATTGCCATTCACTAATCATCATAATCTGATGATCCATGAATTATTCATTGTCCTTCTTGTGTTTCACAAATATGTGTGTTGCATATGTACAAGATAGGTAGGTACATGTCATTCTCAGTTCTGTAGTATACATTGATGACAACATAGTTGACATAAGTCAGCAATAGGCATGTATTATTGATCATAAAATTGCACTTACTGTGTCATATCAACAAATATGGATTTGCAAAAAACCTTCAACATCACAATATTACTGACTGAGATGCTAATATTATTTACACTGCACTGCTACAGTGTAAAAGTCAGATTTCTGCAGTTGCACTTACATTAAGTATTGCATCCTCTAGATTGTGCCAATAGATAGGTGGGGTGTTCTAATCTCACAAGAGTCAACTTGTGTGTGAGTCGGTGTGTGTATAGAGTTGTGTAAATATGACCATAAGTACTGCTGTCTGCAATAAAGTAGTAGCCCTGATTTAATTTTACACTGCAGGGTAGGGTGAGTCCACATCAGTGTCAGACCCTTTTCCCAACATCTACTTCTCTGCAATACAACACTGATGTCATCCTCTATAAAGTGCATTCTCACACTATAAAAGACAGACGTCTGTGCTGACACTTGGTAAATACTGTGTTCTGTAGATTGCATAGTTAGACTAAGTAGGTAGTTATAATCTCACAGCAATCAGTTTTGTGTTTGCATGTCTGTATGGAGTTGTGTAAAGATGACCTTCCTGGCCTCAATAAAATAGTAGCCTGGAGTAAATTCTACAATGCAGGGTGAGTCCACATCATTGTCAAACCCTTCTCTCAACATCATCTTCTAAACAACACGACACTGATATCATGCTCTATAAAATGCATTCTCACACTATCAAAATCAAACTTCTGTGGTGGTGCTTGTGTTAAGTACTGTGTTCTCTAGATTGTATAAATAACTAGGTAGAGAATTCCACTCTCACAACAATCAACTTGCCTGTGTGATGTTGGGTCCATTGCATCACTGGAGGATTAATTCAGCAGGTATTCTCATTTGATTCCCACTCATGAGAAACATTTATATGGTCAAATCAATCCCACATCCCATTTTCATTCAGTCCACAAATGCATACTGTCTACAGCACACTGATGAGGTTATCATTCAATAATGCAATTTCACACCACTAAAATCAGACCACTCTTGTAGCACATGCATATATTACACTTGTTTGCACATTGTGTCAGTCAATAGGTATGGAGTTTGAATACAACAGTGAGACTCTCCTGATTGTGCATATGTATGCTTGTGTGTGTGTGTGTGTGTGTGTGTGTGTGTGTGTGTGTGTGTGCATGTATGTGAATGCAAATGGATGCATAAATATCTTAAACCTCTTCGTACTGACAACATTTACAAGTGCACATAGCTTTAGAAGTCATATTTGCATACATATCTCATTTGTATGACACCGCTTATATCATCCTTTCAAAGATGCAGTATAGCTCACACACAGACTTCTACTGTGGTATGTCCATATAATACACTTATTTGCAGATGATACAAAAAAGATTAAGAGATAAATTAGAAGAACATGAAATACTTGCACAAGAAAAGTTGTCAGAAGCTTTAAATAAAAAAAATTGTGTTCATTAATACAACAAATGTATGAAAAACATTATATAGACCAAGACATTTGGAAAAAGAATTGACTTTACAAGAAGATTCAGCCATGAGTGAGAACTATTTTTATGCACACTCTGAACAGACAACAACCTGGTTAACAACAGGAAAAACAATGCTCTTACTTAAGAGCAAACCTGCAATCTATCATAAAAATTATAGCTCAATAACTTTCCTTCTGACGACACATAAAGTATGCACTGCAATTGATGCTGATAGATTTTATAGTCACTTAGAAGAAAACACAATCATGGCAATAGAACAAAATGGTAATAAAAGAAGGGCATATAGAAAAAAGGATCATTGGTTGTTAAATAAAGTCATAATGGAGGACTGTAAAAAGGGGAAGAATCTAAGTATGGCATGTATAGACTAGAAAAAAGCATTTGACAGTATCCCACATTCATGAATAAAAGAGTGCTTAAAAATGTATAAGATATACCCTACTCTAATTGATTACATTACAGCGACCATGAAAGAAGTGGTGAACCACTTTCCAGTTAAAGTATGATAAAGGACAACTTATTTTTCCAGGGATAAAAATCCAAAGGGGGATATTTCAGGGTGACACTTTATCACTGCTGCTCTTTTATCTTGCCCTTAAGTCATTAAGCTTTCTACTTAACAGATTAGATTACAGCTACAATCTGGCTCCCAGAAAACAACAACTTATAAGGATTTCTCACCTTCGTTTTGTGGATGATTTAAAACTGTATAGTTCAGAAGATGAGGAACTGAAAGTACAACTGCAAGTGGTTAAAACTTTATCAGATGATATAAGAATGTCTTTTGATCTTGATGAATGTGCAAAAGCTTCCCTAAAAGCAGGAAAGCTGCAGCACCAAGAAAGTATCAGTTTGGGACAGGAATGTGATGTAAAAGAACTTGAGCAAGAAGGAGTGTATAAATATTTGGGAACTGATGAAGGATCAACAAAAAAGCATTCACAAATGTGAAATAAATTAGTAAGGAATATTTTAGCAGACTTAAATTATTACTGAAAACAACATTGACTTCTACGAACCAAGTCCAGGCTATTAACCAATTTGCTCTACTGTCCTAAAATACAGTTTTAGAGTGATTGGCTGGCCCTGAAAGGTGCTGGATAGATTGGACAGGAAAAGAAGAAGGATGCTTCATGCTCATCAAATAATTTACAAAAATCAGTTCATATCAAGACTATATATTCTCCATTCAGAAGGAGGTATGGGCCTCCTTGAAATTGATTACATGTATAGATCTGCAATTGTGGGACTGCATGCATATTTGTTGACCTCACAAGACCCAAACATAGAGAAAGTTTTAAAGCATGAGGAGAATAAGTATAAGATGACTTCCCTGCTTAGTTCAGCAGAAGCATATTGGCATCAAGAGGAAGGAAAATCAAACTAGAAGTAGATAAAACGCAGGCAGCAACTGAATGTGCCAGAAAACAAAAGAAAGAATATAAGGTCGAAGGATCAGCTGAGAAGGAAAGATGTGTGGAAAATGCATTAATATATTTGCAAGTATAGAAAACTCTTGGAACAACCTCATGTTGATCAGGGTTGAATGCAGGAATGGTTAAAGAGAGGTGAATTTAAACCAAAAGATGATGAAAGGTTAATATTGACTGCCCAACATAGTGTACCATGTACACATTGGTTCACAAAGTCCACTGAACATGTGGGAGAAACAGACAGATGCAGGTTTTGTAAAGCAGGATTGGAAACAGTCACACATCTTGCTGCTGGTTCTGATATACTAATGACAGAAGGACTGTATGGTGAAAGGCATAATAATGTGGCAAGACTGTCACATCAGGGATTGTGCAAACATTATAATACTGAAGTAGCTATAAACACTGGAAACATGAGCCACAAAGTATTATAAAAAGTCATGATGTTTTTTTTTTTTTACGTGGGATCACCCATTACCGACAGTTCAAAAAATAGATACAAGAAAACCAGATATTGTAGTTCATGAAAAGAAGACAAAAGTAGCATTGATCATTGAAATTGCTACACCCAGTGACTATAGTGTCTTATGTACATACAGACACAGTCATAAAACACCAGGATTTGCAGACAGAAATTAGGCCGATGTGGAAAAAGGATACCCAGACAGTTCCAATAGTAGTAGGAGCAATGGGACTTACAAAAAAGAATTTACAATCATACTCAGATATGTTTCTGATATATGTAACTCCATATGAGGATATTTGAGCATATCTAAACAATCCTACCTTGGTTTGTGATTTACTGTAGAGTTGACTGGTAAGAGAAGTTTTATTTGAATTTATATTGTATTTGTTATCACTGTCTTTAACTGTTTGTAAGTAGGAAGGTATGGCTTGTTAGCAAGATTTACTTTGATTCATATTTTGTTGTTTTACCTTTAATTTCATTGTTGGTTGTTAGAAATGGATAGGTTATAGACAGGCAAGCTCTAGCCACCCCAAGGGGCCTAGACAGCTATAAATTCACACAGACTGCAGAGAAGAAAATCCTGAGTATATCTAAACAGTCTTACCTTGGTTTGTGATTTATTGATCTTTACTGTTAAAAAGAAGTGTGACTGTGAGCAATAGTGAGCAGAAGCTACTTATGCAATGTAAAGGAATTACAACTTTTGTCTGGCTTGTATGGTCAGAAAAAACTTTACTTGACTTAATTTATTATTTATTTGTATATTGCTCATGTGATTTTTTTTCTCAGAAGTTGATTTAACTTATCTTTGAATTCTGTGGTTACTGTTTTTGATTATTCTTTTCTTTTACAATATTTTAATCATTTGAAGCGAACATGGATTCCTTAAATGAGTATGCAATTAGCGATTTGCTAATGAGCAAATATCTTGTACAGTGTAATAAATGCTATGCATATTTAAAGGTAACAGCTGATAACACTGGCGATCTTTGTTCCTTGTGTCAAAAGTTGGATGATTTACTTAGCATTAGTAGAAGTAAATCTAGACTTAATGATAATGATTGCATTTGCACAATTGGCGTGGCTTGGAGAACTGTTGTTTCATATATTAATGACTGAACTGATAAAACAAATAATGTTAAGCATAGAACAAATACAACACATTTATGAAATGATACATGTATTGTCTACAAAGATCATTTAACCCCTATAACACAAAACGTTGACCCTGACAAATTTGGAATTCTAGATGCAAGTATTCAGCAATCTGAGGATCCAGTTTGTTTAGAAGGAAACAAAAAAAGAAAGAAAGGAAGAAGTTCACAACAAATAACAAGGAAGAAAAAGAAACTGATTAATGGCTGTAAAGGAAAGCGAATATGCAGTAAAAAGGACACTGCTTTGTTATGTAACACATTGGTTACGGGGAATGATAATATGATTCTATCAGAAAACCTTCAGTCTACAGAAAAAGGCATAATTTTTCCAACAGCGAAGGTAGAAAAAAAGAGGCATGGGGCAGGTGAAAAGGAAGAAACCAAAACTGAACGTAAAAAGACTGAAGAACTTTACTGTAAGAAGAGAAAAACAGATGTTGACTACATGGCTCAAACTGTGAATTTACAATACTAGCTGGATGAGAATTTAATACGCAATGAAAACAGTGGGATTATTAAAACTGATGGTGATGAAGATCTATCTTTCTTAACAATTGATAGAGCAGAAATTAATGTATTAGAAGCTGAAGATTCTTCAGAGCTGGCCAGCAAAGATATTCTTGTAATTCGATTTTCAATTATTAGAGGAACTGATACTTAAATTTGCAGAAAAGATAATGAACATTGAATAGTGTTATGCTTGCCGGGAGTAAAAATAGAAGATGTCAGGCAAGCCTTGGAATACCTTAATGTAAGGAAGTATCAATCCGTTTTTATTCATGTGGGTACAAATGATGTCACCCGCAAGGATTGTCTGACTGTTAATAAGAAACTGACAGCCCTCTTAGATAGTGTAGCTTGTACTGATGTTAGGATGTATTTTTCAAAAATCAACTATAGAAAGGATATTCAGGTCACTATGAATGAAAAGATTTTTGGGGTAAATACCTACATGGTAAAAATGTCCTGTTTTAAAAAATGGAAATGTGTAGAGCATCGCTCAGACAGGATGGCATACATTTGTCAAGGTCAGGGAAGAGAATTTATGCAGCAGATATTTTGCAATATTTGACAAACACTAGGCAGGCTTTTTGCCTGATCGAAAATTTAACAGTTCACAGATAGCAACATTTAACGCATCGCTGATGGGTGTTAATGCTAAGAGCATTAATAATAAAGTTTTTTTTATTGGAAAATTTACTACGTTCCCACAAGATTGATGTAATTGTTTCTGAAACATGGATAAAGAACAATGACTGGAAATCGGTTCTGTCAAGGTATAAATGTTTTTACTGTGACAGACATTCAAACAAAAAATCAGGTGGAGGTGTTATGATATTACTCTCCCACAACCTTCCTCATTAGCAACATACACTCCACCTCTACTTCTCTTCTGCTTCACCTGCCCCTATCAACTCACAACCTACTTCCATACCCTCCCATTAAGTCTAACTCCCACCTTTTCTTAGTGCCCTCATCTATAACCCTTGATATTACTACTTTATTTTTATACACCTATACTTTCCTATTTTACCATTTTATTCCCATACTTCTACCCATATATTCCTATAACCTCATCTGTATTCTATATTCCAATCTGGCCTCTTTATTTACTCCATAATACTCACTGTGTCTTTATCATATTCCATGCTTCACAATAATACCTCTCATAGTTAACATCTTTCTCCTAACCTTTGCTGTTTATCTCTTTCTCCTTCTAAGACTCTCATCATTTCACCCAATCTACTTACCTCCTTCACCCACTTCTACAATATCCTCCCACACTCACACCCTCCCCGGCTACTGTACAATCTTCTCTTCTTTGTATGCCACTGATATAATTCTACAAAAGAAACTGTCCTTCCTCTCTCCACGACATAGCCTTCCTAGCAACTGTGTCCACAAATATCTCCAAAACCCAAAAAATAAGCCCCTACCTACTACTCTCTCTGTTCGCTGCAACCTAGTCCTGTGTGGTGACATACATCCTAGCCCTGGCCCTTCCCCTCCCACTCATAATTCCCCTAACTCCACAAAATCCCTAAACTTCATCACCATTAATCTCCAAAGCATAAGAAACAAAATCCCTCAACTGCATGCATGGCTAAGCCAATATATAAACCTGACTTTACCACTATCACTGAGACCTTGCTAAAACCATAAAACAAAGATTTTGAATTTCTACCTCCAAACTATTCCTGTCTTAGAACAGAAAGACTTCATAAAAAGGGTGGTGGCATTGCCTTAGTATACCCAAGCACGAAGTAATTCCTTATTCAAAACCTATTCATCTCTCTTCCACAGCAGAGCTACTTGTTACCTTCCTAAAACTCATTGATTGCAAAAGTCTTTGTATCATAGTCATATACATTCCCCCAGGCAACAATACTCTCATTCTAGAAGAAATTCTTGCTTGGGCAACCAATAACATAAAAAATGAAACAATTATCCTAGGCAACGTTAATATTAACTGGCTAGATATCTCCAACAGCAACCCCTCTACCAATATCAAACTACATTTATACTCAGCTAATTTCTGATATAACTAGACCTGACAATAAGAATAACAAAGGTTCTATCTAGGATTGCATGTTGGTTTCCAACCCAGATAAAATTTCCTCCTTTGGCACATACCCAAACATTGTTAGCAGCCACTCTCCAGCATTTTTAATACGTAAGCCCACCTCTTTACCAAACATACACCAATATCGATATACGAGAGATCTTACCCACTTCTCCCCTAATACCTTAAATGACATCTTGTTGAATACCAACTGGAGTACACTAAAATTCCTCCCACTTAATGAAGATATGGAATTCTTCAATTCTACATTTCTTAATATCCTAAATAGCCTTGCCCCTCTCCGGCTAAAAAGAATCGAGGAAAAACATGCCAGCTGGGTTACCACATCCACAAAGCAAATTATGGCCTCTAGGGATAAAGCCTGGCAGAAAAACAAAACTCTATCCAACCTCACACAATATAAACATCTCTGTAATCAGACAAAATGCTTAATTATCAAAAACAAAAAAGAATACTTCCAAACCCTCTAAGACCAATATAAAAAAAACCCCAACAAATTTTGGGGAGTACTCAACTCTCTTCTCCATCCATAATCTAACAATAATCCATCCCCAAATGCTGAAAAAACATCCTCTCAGCTAGCCTCACTCTTTAACACATATTTTATTGACACCATCGCTAAGCTCATTACCACCTGCCAGCCCATCAATACAGAGCCACTGGTACCACCATTAGCACATTCCCCTTCAAATCCTCTACCTACTTTCTTACTGTCACAACTAAAACCATGTACTAATGACCCAGACAACCTACCAGCACAATACTTACAACTATCAGCCTCCTCCACTGCATACCCCATCAGCATCCTCCTAAATAGGTCCATTCAGGAATCATGCATACCTGATATCTGGAAGAAAGCATTTGTTCTTTCACATCATAAAGGCAGCAACAACTCCAATATCTCAAACTTCCTGCCTATCACCATTCTTTCTCCCATCTCAAAAATACTAGAGAAGTTTATTCACACTAAGCTTCTTAGTCACCTGATAAAACACCAAATTCTTTCCCCCACTCAACATGGCTTTAGGCCCAGACATAGCACTAACACTGCCCTCATTTCCTTCTTGGATACAGTTAACAGAGCTCGAGATGCTGGCTCCTTAGTCTTGGCACTCTTTCTTGATCTATCCAAGGCATTCGGCACAGTTTCCCATTCCCTTCTGCTTACTAAACTCTCTGACCTTGGCATATCTCCCCGTACCATACACTGGTTTGCTAACTATCTCAGCAATAGGCAGCAATCCACATTATGGCAGCAGTCTTCTTCCCCTTTCATCAATACAAATACAGGGGTACCCTAGGGCTCAATACTGGGTCCCCTTTTATTCACCATATTTGTCAATAACTTTCACACCACTCTTACCTATAGTGCTGTTATCCAATATGCAGATGACTATATGATTATCTGCTCTTCTAAATCTGTCACCGCACTATAGCATCTTACCCAAGAAGCATTTACTTCAACTGAAACCTGGAAGTCTCAGAACCACCTAGCCCTCAACCCCAAAAAAAAAAAAACAAAACTCTTAATATTTACCCTCACAAAATCCAGCCCTGTTGACAAGTCAGTATTCTCTGTTCATTCCCAAAACAACACTATCATTGAAGTTGTCCATAGCACCAAATTGCTTGATGTTATCATTGATGATAAATTGACTTTTGACCTTCACATCTACAGTAATATAAAAAAAAACATCAAAAGCTAGGAGCCCTTTATAGGCACAACTATTTTCTTCCCTCGCTGGTAAAAAGGCCATTGCCTCATCTTTCCTACTTCCAACTCTTTTATATGGAGCCTCCATCCTCACCAATCTACAATCTTCCCTGAAAACAAACTTTGACTCATGCTACAACAAAGTTGCCAAATTTGTTACAAATGCAAAATTCTCTTCCTACCACCGTTCCTATCTGCAGCAACTAAATTGGCTTGAATCTCCTCACTATCTCACTTATCTTCAATTAACTACTGCCCATAAACTTATCTACCACCCAACATCCTGCCCATCCCTCTCCTCGATTGTGACCATGTACCAACCTAATCGACACCTCAGGTCTGAAAACAAAATGTTACTGACTATTGAGAAACCTAAGCACTCAGCTGACCAAATGTGTATTCTTTCACTGTCTCTAAACTATGGAATAATTTCCCTCCTTCAATCAGACTATCAGTAATCCTGCTTCTTTTAAAAAATCCCTCAGACTTCATCTCTCCTCTCACTGGCTATGCACCTGTACCCCAACAAATAACCTCAAAACCTAACCTCCCTCACTGGAATCTCTCTCTTCTCACTTTAACTACTGGTATTTCCTTTCCTTGTTTCTACCATACTAACTCCCTTTGCTGTCACTTTTACCTTGATCTTTCCCTACTTTTGCCCATCTGTCTCCTCCTATTCTTACTCTGAAGCTAACTCCTCTCACTGCTAAAAACTCTACTGTACATTTTCACTTACATGTTAATTGAATGTTATCTATTTTTATACCATGTTTATAAACTATTTGTCATTGTTGTTATTACTTTTACTGCAATCTACTTCTACTGCTCAATATACTTTGTATTATGTGCAACACTTCAGTGTATGTAATTATGGGAGCGTTTCTCCACTGTATTGTGCAACACTTCAGTGTATGTAATTAATGTGGAGCTTCTCTCTCCTATATGTGCATAACATTTCTGTGTATGTAATTAATGTGGAGCTTCTCTCCCCTGTATTATGCATGACATTGCTGTGTATGTAATTATGGGAGCTTTTCTCCCCTGTATTGTGTGCAACATTGCTGTGTATATGTAATTAATGTGGAGCTTTTTTCCCCGGGCTCATTCTCAGCCCAGTGGACATTCCCAGTAAACAAGTGCAATAAATAAAATAAATAAATAGGAATGAAAGATAATTATGAGACCTGTGATTATTACATGTTCAGTGATAACACCAATACTATAGACTGTGTAACTGTGACAATAAAGACAATCCTGGAACATATAAGAATTGTTGGAGTGTATAGACCACCAAAGTCAAGTGCAGATGACCTAGAGGAATTCATACATTTCTTGCATGAAACACAGGATGGAAGAATAATATTAGTTGGGGACTTAAATTTACCAGAAACAGATTGGAATAATATTGATTCAGTAAAGTTAGTAAGGAAATTATTCACAACATAGATTCAGGAACAACAATTGCTTCAGATTGTTAAAAAAAACTACTAGGGTACAGAACATACTAGACATTGCTTGTGTTTCTAAAGAAATTACTATTACTTCAAGTCAAGTTTAACCACCACTGATGTGCAGTGATAATAGGGTTATAAAAGTTAAATTTGTTGCTAGATAAATCTGCTAAACTGAAATCTAAACCAGTGCACAGAAGGTTAATTACAGACTATATGGAAGTAAAACAGCGACTATGCAAAACTAACTGGAATGAGGTGTTCAGTGAAAAACTTGCAGATGGAGTGTTCAAAGTTTTGAAAGAGTAATTGTTTGAGTGCAAAAAATAAGAAAAATGTTTAACATCAAGATCTAGGCATACAACATCAGGGGGATATATTTCCATAAAAACAAGATATCTGATTAAGGTAAGAGACAAAAATATAAGAAATGGAAGAGAGGTCGAAGTACACATTTGAAAACTGAAATAAACAAGCTGGACAAACAGATTAAACACAGTGTGAGATAAGACCAAGAAAATTTTGAAGACAATTTATATCAAGATATTGAGCATAATAGGAAAACCTTTTTATACATACATAAGATGTTGAAGGAGTAAAGACACACAAATTGATAAACTGTGTGCACATTTTAAAATGTATTCTCAGACACAACAGACTATAGACATATTTACAAAATCTTATTCAAAACTGTTTGGCTCCACAAAAGGGGTGATATGTTGTCCTACGACATCCAGATAACCCCAGATACTGGAATCAGACTAGATTATATCGAGAAAGAACTGTTCAAACTGGATCCAAACAAAACATAGGGAGGAGACAGAATTGGTAACAATGACCAGAGAACACTTCACCAAGAACTTATGGAACCATTATATCTATTATTCACTAGGTCATATAAATATGGGGAGATTCCTCAAGATTGGAAACAAGTGCTTATTAAACCTGTATTCAAGGGGAAGGGGCGTAGGACAAACCCAGAGGCATACAGACAAAGTCTACTTTCATATTGTGGAAAAATAATGGAGAAGGTAAGGTTGGATAAGTTATTGTCAGAACTGGATAGGTTGGGACTTGAAACCATATATCAGCATGCCTATGTTGAAAACAGATCTCTTACCACCTGTAACATGATGTTCTATAACACTATAATAACAGCTATGAATGAAAAATTGAGCTGTAATGTAATTTATATAGATTTAACTTCAGCATTTAACTTCAACAGGGTCATATACAGTACACTGATCAATAAATTAGTACAACTGGGTATTGATGTACTCTTGATAAGATGGATAGCTGCATGGCTTACAAATAGGACATGGTTAGTATCATGCAGCAACTGCACAGGTGAAATCTTTGGTTACAGTCAGGGTGTCCCAAAGGGTTCTGTCCTAGGCCCTTACTTGTCTAAATTGTATCTTTCAGACGTATCTTTTTAATCTGAGGTGTTCTCCAGTCTATATGCAGTCAACTTGAAAACGGGTAAACTGATTACATGTGTTACAGATAAGACATGTCTGCAAAATAACTTGACTAAGTTGACCATTTGGGCACAGGAGAATAATATGCTGATAAATACATCAAAAACTGAGCATATGAGATTTGGGAGACATAAACTGAAAGGTGACTATTTAATACAGCACATAGTTATTGAAACTGTAGACTCATTTAAGGACTTGGGTATATGGGTAGATTCAGCTATGAGTTGTTCTAATCATATCAACCAATTGGTTAATGTTAGTTATAGAACTATAAGTTGTATAAAAAGATTTAAAAAGTCTAGGAAATCAAAAATGATGAAGTCATGGTTTGTTAGTTACATTAGACCCAAACTTGAGTATGGAATGACAATATGGAAACCCTATAAGAAAACAAGTATGAGTAAACTGGAAAGAGTACAATGGAAATATACCAAGGGCATCCATAGATGTGAAAATTTAAATTATTATGAAAGACTAAAATATCTGAACTTGTACAGTGTCTCTTACAGATATCTAAGATGAGATCGTATTGAAGTATATAGGGCATTTAGAAACAACTATCTCTGGGAATGTTTGGGGTTATCAAATAGTACTAGAGAATCATCAGACAACCTATGTAGAAGATTCTATAGGAATGAGAAGTGTACTAATTGGTTCTCTGACAGAGCAGCTGATGCATGGAGCACACTACCAAATTACATTAAAGGAAGTACTAGTTTAGATATTATTAAGAACAGCCTGGATACTTATTATGGTAATAAGTGTTTTGGTATATTGGCAAGCTAAAAGGGCATTAATGCCCATGCTTGAAATATTTGTATATACGTATGTATGTATGTATGTATGTATATGAATTGCAGACATTACTGGGCACATCATGGGTGCTGCATAGAGCATTTCTGGCTAACATCAAAGATTGAAACAATACTAATTTCATGAACTTTAATCATACTTTGACTTAGGAATGGGGTCCATTCCCATCATGGTATTAGAAACCAAAAGACTTGGAGAAATAAAAAAAAAAAGGAATGATGCTGCCATTTGAATAGATTGTCATTCTTTAACAGTTGTAGAGAGACACCTTCTCAGGATTGAGGACATGAGACGATGAAATATATATATTGATGACTAAGTAAGGCACATGTTGCAATATGGGATTATATCAACACTGTGCATAAATATTGTTCTACTGTCAGAGTGACAACAACAAGAGGCTACAGTTGTGTTTGGGTATACATAGCATCAGGAAATGTTGTCTGACATACATAAAGATTCTTTCTAAGTAATTTCACGGGCACATATTCCTTGATTAATTAAGATGGTGTAATGCTTTCACATAACCACAAATATGACAGTTTGTGATACACTTATACCATGGCATATTCATTGATCCCACTGCAGTATTGATTTTATCAGCACTTAGGCAAGTGATCCAAACCAGCACTGAGTGACTGTAAGCATGTTCTGAAAGACATTTCCCATCATGTCCTTCATCTGTCTCTGGAAGACATCTGTCATTATATCCTGGATCTGGTCAAGAAAACTGTCTGACTGGCATGGTGGTGGATGTTTTCATTGGGATGTGACAGGAACAACGGCATGTGCAGGTCCCAATCTGTTGTTGTCATCATCACCACCATCATGGTCATCATCCTGGTCTTTAGAGTCTGACTCAGCTGGCAGTGGTCTTGTATGTCCAACTAGTGAGTCAGTACAGGTCCCACGCTCTGTCAAATTTCAACACAAGAACAAAACATTATCCATACATTATAAGTATAAACCTAACGTCAACAAATGAAAGAAAATGCATAGAAAACTTATACAATCTACATGTTTTAACTATGACATATGTGATGTTGCACTTAATTGAACCCACTGCTATTAGGTTAGCGAGTATAAGATTTAATATTGAACACTTTATAGGCTAACTTATTACATTTGTAATTTGTTTAGGACACTGTGTACTTTTTTACTTTATTATTTTATCTTATATTGTTTTTTTTACCTTAAAAGCTGTTTATGTACATTCTTTAAGGCTGCATTTATTGTGAGTTAGTGTTTATCTGCTTTTAACACATACAATTTGTTGTAATATTGTGTGATATACTCCATCACTTTAAATTTTAATTGATTTGTAATTGAGTGGTGTAAGTGATGTGAGTATAAATACTTAATTAGATTAAGTCATTTATGTCTGAGGAAGTTGCTCAAACATTGAGCGACGAAAAGCGCTTTACATCTACCTTTGAATAAACATTGTGTGGTTCATCTTTAGTGATTCGTTGGATTTCCTTTTTTCGTGGATTTGATGTTGCACTCCTGTCTGACTGTATCCCGGCACATTATGTATTGTCAGATATATACCCAATCCATATTAAATTATACAATGGTGTGTAAAATACATCACATTCATGTGGAAAAAGGTCTGAAATATGAAAGAAACACGATCATTTTATGAGCGTAAAACACGATCATTGATAAGGCATGCACATAAATGCATATACTAATTAATATATATTTCTTTCACAGATGTATACAGGCAGGCATCATATACATGGTGTGATTCTGTACAATGTGTTGCTACAGCAGGTCTATTACAAAACATGGCAATAGTCATATGTGTATATTTGGTTTATTATCAGCAGTTATACTGTCATGCATAAAATGAAAAGTGTATTGGACAGTCGAGCACACTTATGTGAATTCAGTAGTGTATTTGCATAAGTGTGTTTGACTATATCTACGGAGATCGCAGTACAGTGGTAATTGGAAATTCATCCATACCCCACTGTAGTGTGATCTTGGAGTTGGAATATATTAGTAGCAGGAGGTGTGGGGGGCACAGCCCCCCACAGTGGGGGTGCAAGGGTGCGTGCCCCCCTGCAAAAACATATGTCGTATAGGAGTTTGATTTACATCAGCTCCTATACAGCTATCACGTGACATTTTCAGCGACAAAGTCGACTCAAATAGACGATCATTTGGGGCAACATTGTGTGTGTTCGAAAAGTTTGGTTTCAGTTTAACTTTTTGTTATTTCGAACTTCAAATGTTTTACCTTTCAAAATAACTATTGTAAACCATATATATATATATATATATATATATATATATATATATATATATATATATATATATACATATATATGTGTATACTATAACAAACTAGAGATTGCACAATGCACAGTAAATGTTTCTGAAGCATTACAAAAATCCTGGAAAAGAACTCACTTTAATAATACAGATGGCAAGTCTTATATTGCCACATCTGTCTACTGCTTCACAGTTATGTATTGTCATATATCTCAATCAGTCTTAAAAGACATCCAAAGCAACTGTGCATTATTGTAATCTCAGATGTATACCAACATAACTGTAAAGAGATTATATGATATGCAGTTAACTGCATCAAAATATATGAAACAGAACATGTTTGTCTAATTTACGTCATGGTATGGTACATATGTTGTGACACCAATATGGTCACCATATCCAGCCTATAAGGCTTATTTATATTGTTTATAACAAAATACATAAAGTTATAATTATTGGAATTATAACACATTTAATGACATGATTATGCAACATTCTAAATGTCACAATATCTGTATATTGATAATATTAATAGAAGGCCATGATTTGGGTTAGTGTGCCCATCATATGTTACAAAATGGTCTTTTATGTTGTCATTAAGTTACTCTAGTATATTATATAGTATGCAGTAATCAATTTTATCAGACATAATTTTATTACTTGCACATTTTCTGAGATAGCCTTCTTTATGACTGCAAAAGACATGTGCACAGCACACAGATATATATATATATATATATATATATATATATATATAGATATATATATATATATATATATATATATATGGGTTCTAGGTTACATACCCGACAGCTGCTTTCACCAACAACGGATTAGCGGGCATCAGAAGATCGACATGCGGAAGACCGACGCTACAGATCAAAACGCCGATGCCAAGGATAGTGACTTGGAAAAAGGCTGTGTGAGTATGTGGTGGTGACGGACGTTAGGGTGCGAGTAAGGTAAGTGTGGATATTGACGGTCTGTGGGGATAGGGGTGGGTTTAGTGATTTAGGGTCAGTGCGCAGGTTAGGTAAATGTGCGGTAGTGATAGTGTTTGGGTTAGGGGTGGGTTAAGTGAGTTAGCGTTAGGGCGCGGGTTAGGTAAGTGTGCGGTAGTAGTATTTTTTGGGTTAGGGGCGGGTTAAGTGAGTTAGGGTTAGGGCGCAGGTTAGGTAAGTGTGCAGTAGTAGTATTTTTGGGTTAGCGGGTTAAGTGAGTTTGGGTTAGGGGTTAGGTAAGTGTCTTGGTAGTAGTATATTTTGGGTTAGGGGTGGGTTAAGTGAGTTAGGGTTAGGGTGCGGGTTAGCTGAGTGTGCGATAGTGACGGACCTTAGGGTAAGGGTTTGGGTTAGGGTTGTAGATAGTTGTGTATGTGAGGTTTAGTGTGGGTTTGTGAGGATTTTGGTGTGCTTGTGTTCTGTGTGTGGTTTTTGGACAGGGGATGTGTTTTGTTAGTTGATTGTTGTTATTGTGGTGTGTGCAGCATATGAGGTTTCGTGTTTGTGGACCGTCGGTTATTTGTTTGTCGGGCATGTGAGGTTTCGTGTTTATGGTTTGTCGATTATGTGGTGTCGATGTTTGTGTTGTCGGTGAAAGCAGCTGTCGGTTATGTAACCTAGAACCATATATATATATATATATATATATATATATATATAATTTCATTTTCAAGATAGGCATGGTATGCCACTCTAACATACAACACTGATACAGGACTTGTTTCCAACAGACTTGCTCCAGGGAAATTAACACTGACACTAGACCTTTGAGAATGTTACAAAATAAGGCACACATCAATATTGCATATAAAATCTGAAAAGAACTTCATAGAAATACAGTCCCTATTCATTTGTTAATGTTTGCCTCACACATTCACATTTCCACTGTAACTCATCATTTTGTGCGACTAATGTGTCATGTTTACATACCATGGTTAAAATATGTATGTTAAATAATATTGTAAGATTAACAATCAATGGTACACTTAACACACACGCGTATATATATATATATATATATATATATATATATATATATATATATATATATATATATATGTGTGTGTGTGTATATAAGCACTTTATAAGCTTGAAATACTGAAATGTCATATTTCAGAATCTCAAGCTCATAAAGTGGAAGGATGAGAAGATCGCAATCCCAGAAGTGCGAAATTCTAAATCTCAAATGCCGAAGATTTTGAATTAGCAGTTCTGGTGTTGCACTGTGTTCATGGATTCAGGTAAGTGTTTATGTTTAAGGGTGTTGGGTAGGGGCTGTAGTGTGCGTTAGTGTGTGTTGTTACTGTGATGTGTGTGTTCGAGAAGAATGTAGTTTGTGTTTTGATGTTTCGTGTGTGTGTGTGTGTGTGTGTGTGTGTGTGTGTGTGTGTGTGTGTGTATGTGTGTGTGTGTGTGTGTATGTAGTATGACGTTGGAGTTAGAATATTTAAGTAGGGGGGTGTAGGGGGTGCAGCTTGCCCTCCTGCATATCATAAAGTAGGTGTGTGTGCTTGTTTAGTTGTGTGCGTGTGTGTTGTATTGGTGTTTCAAAGTGCTGGAAGTTTGAATTTCGCAGTTTTGTGGTTTCAGGATTTAGGTTTTCACGGTTTTGTGTTTTCGGGTTTTTGGATTTTCTACTTTATGGGCTCGAGAGTCAGAAATTCAAGATTTCAGAATTTCGAGCTTATAAAGTGAATAAATAAATATATATATATATATATATATATATATATATATATATATATATATATATATATATATAGATATACAAATGAGATGAGCAATGCAGCATAGTGACATCACAACATTATATCATCAGAATGTTATATGAAAGCTTACAAATGACTGAACACAGTCATATGCACAGTGATAGCATGTGATATCTAGACACTGTGTATTATATACACATTCATAATTGCCCCTCAATAAATTTAGCACCATCTACATTTGATTTATGGTTACATATGTACTTGCACAATTAAAACAGTGCAATGATGATCATGAATATACTGTGTAATGCCTCGGATATATAATAAAACTAAGACTGGCACACCAATAACAGAAAATGGCACTTAATGTTTTTAACAAACCATCACAGTTCAGTTATGTAGCATTGCTAGAGAAGGAGAACTTGAGATGTACATGCCAATAAAGGTCCGTTAACAGATTTAAGAATGTTGATTCAGCAAACACACTTCCTAATAGAATAGGCAGGCTATGCAAAACTCAGTTTGAATCACTACTATACATACAAGTCTACTTACTACTGCTTACAGAACAAGCAGCAATAACAGCACAACAAACTTATATACAAATATGTCAAGGTAACATCAATATGACAATTAAACATAGATGTGCTTCATTTAGGTTGTGTCAGTAAACAGCACATTAGTTCAATGCAACAAAAAGACTCATTGATAACACAGAAGACTATATTCCAGTTAGAACTATGTAAATATCAATGTTATTCACAAGAAATATCTAGGTATTACACTTACCTTGCAGATGCATTATGGGAAGTCTAACAAGCCTGTATGTCATAAGACTACACATCTAAACCTGACAATTTAAATATGTTAATTCTATTTCTGGAGACATAAAGGTGAAAGATCATAACTAATACCTTACTCCCACCACTGCTCCTCAAGTCTGTGCATATGCTCTATGCATAAAGATCTATTCCTGGTAGAATCTTCAGTAGCTGTAAACAGAAAAACATGATGCATTACAGTATTACGACAATGGAAGGATTACTTAAGTCACTACATAATGACTGCTATGTACAAGTGAGGTGGGATCATATGTGTCTCATTCTTATGGTACATCCCATAGCACACAGGGCACTGCATTGGATTCACTGTGTGTCATGGAAGGAGAAAAACTTGTGGTTCATTGTGCAACCTCCAATATGGAAAACAATGTGGACAGCCATTCTGATGATTTGGGGACATCAGATGACAGACATGATAATGACTATGACCCACGCTGCCCCATGTAGAGTCTGGTAATGATGGTGAATATTGCCCAGAGTGAACTGATACTGTCAGACTATATATGGGAGTGTAGCTGATATGCATTGCATACCTTTCAACTGTCCTGAATTTATTGGAAAATCATGAATTCTAACTCAAAATACAAGGGTGCCATGAAATTCTGACTAGACCCTTTAATTACAATTTTCTTTATTAATCACACAGTTGGGAGGTAAGATAGTTGTTAGAGCGATTTGAACTTTGATGGCTTGTGTCTTGACTTCATTAGAGCTTCAATGGTAATGACTAACCACATCACACAGTCATGGGGCAATATCCCATTACAGCTCTGAGCAGTTGATGTATGCACTCTACCTACTGAATGAGAATTACTTCAGTATGCTGATAAGGCATTGTTCTAGGATTGCAGAAATTGCTTCATCATTGGATCTGCTGAATTTCAAACATCATTCTGCTGTGATGTGAAGAACATATTAACTCTGCTCAAGACTACACTATCAGCTGTATTGTCACTGCCTGCTTCTTACTGGTCTCTAAAGCAGTCTCTTGCAGAATAAAACCTGTAATCTTCCACTGATGGGACTCAGAGGTAGGGACTGCATATATCCATGTGCCAGACTGCTGGAGATATATTCCACTTTATGTCTTCACTGAGGAAGAGGCACATGGTTAGAGACATTAATTTGTTTTTTAACATGCTGCAAGTTGCAGGTTTATGTGATCAGTGTTCCTACCCCTGCATCATAGGTACATAGGTAGGTACTAGGCTATTGGCCCTAGGGCCTATATAAGCCTAGCCAAAAAGGTACCCTGGTTTTCGCCACCCAAGAAAATTATTTTCCTGTGCTCCTGTCAAGCAGAGCCACAGAGGTGGTCCCTGGGGTGAATTTCCTATTTCCCATCCAATCATCAAGATTTTTCTTGAAGAGTGCTAATGAGGAGCTTTGTTTGATATAGATAGCTAGTTTGTTTCAGAGTATGGGAAGTCTCTGGGACAGGAATCTATCACTCTAGCATGTTCTGTTTATCGTGGTGACAATGTTTAGGTCCCTAGAATGTGTAGCATGGAGGGATTGGGATTTCTTTTAGTGGAGCATGTCCAGCAGCTCTGGGTTTGACATAGCTTTGTATGTTGGTCAGAGATTGCCTCTGAGTAGGCGATATGCGACAGAGTGAAGCTGGAGTTTTTGAGATGGTTTGCATAGGGCATCTGTTTGA
The DNA here is from genome assembly GCF_019279795.1 of Protopterus annectens. NCBI lineage: Eukaryota > Metazoa > Chordata > Ceratodontiformes > Protopteridae > Protopterus > Protopterus annectens. The sequence goes on from NC_056729.1 coordinate 823,862,013, forward strand.
GGCTGGTAATCCTCTTTGTGAGGTATTACTGTGGCCTTTCCAGTTGTTGTAGATGTCTTGTGCGGTACATACCAAAAGGGGCATTGTACTTTATAGTGGGTCTAAAGAGTGACGAGTAGAGGGGAACAATGACCTCTTTTTTTCTGGATGAGAAACCTTTTGTGATGAGGTGTGCAATGTAGAAGGATTTCCTGACTACTGTGGCAATGTGATTATTCAAAGAAGAGACTACTGTCCACCTGTATCCTAAGGTCTCTTATCACACTTTTGGTGTTAAGTACTCTACACCTATGTGGTAGCTCATGGGTACAGAGTTTTTACCAAAGGGGATGATAATGCACTTTTTGGCATTGAGCTTGAGGCCATGGCTTTGACACCAGGCATCTGTCTCAGTGAGGCCCTTTTGTAGGATGTCCACATCATTGGGAGTTTCGACTATGGCTCCTAGTTTGTAGTCATCTGCAAACTTCATTAGCCAAAGACCTTCTGTGTTAGCCTGTACTTCAGAAAAGTAGATACCAAACAGGAGAGCAACCAGGACTGAACTCTGTGGTACTCCACTAGTCACTGGTCTGAAGTCGGATTTGAAGTCTGCTACTTTCACAGTGTGGGTTCTGTCAGTGGGACCAGTTGGCAACCCATCTTATGAAATAGGGATTTATATCTAGTTTAGTAAGTTTAACTATAATTCCAGAGTGGGGGATGGTGTCAAAAGCCTCAGTGAGATTTAGATCGGGTGTGTGAACCACCTTACCCTAGTCTACGGCTTTGGTGACTGCTTCAAAGAAGTCTATCAGGTTTAGTAGATATGATCTGCCTTTTACAAAGCCAAACTCAGTAGGATCCAGAGTTTGGAGATTACCAATGTCTTAGTTTATAAGTTCCATGATGATACATTCCATGGCCTGGCAGACCAGCCTCGTTAGGCTAGCGGGGCAGTAGTTCCAGGGGTCTGTGGTGTCTCCCCCTTTGTGGAGAGGGATAACCATTGCTGTGTGCCTTTCAGTGGGCATAAAGCCTGAGGTGAGGCTATGATTGAACATGGTAGTTTGGGCGGGGGGTGCCAGTTCATTCTGTAGTTTGTGTAGAATGCAGCCTGGGATGTTGTCAGTTCTGGGCTCTGGAGAGTGTGGTTTTTACCCGTGCAGCCGTGACTACAGAAACTTTGCATTCTTCCGGTATAGAGATGGGCTGTTTAGGGGGTGAGAGGGGGGTAAAGTTAGCACTGAACCTATCTGCCAGGATGTTGACAATATCAGTTGGTTCTGTAGATTTATTGCCATTGTGCTGTAACTCAGAGCAGATCTGAGTGTTGCCATTGAGATCCTTGACATAGTTATAGAATGCTTTGTGGTTGTCTTTAGAATCAGTGGTAATTTTGCTTTAGTATCGAGCTTTGGAGGATTTTATAAGGGATCTCAGCTTCTTACTGAGGTTGACCAGAGAGTTCCTCAAGTCATGGGATTTTACTCTTTTTTGCACCAGTTTCTTTCTTCTGTTGTAGAGTTTGTTTATGGCAGGGGATCACCAGATTGGCTTCCTTTTTTTGGAGGATAGCATCTTGGTTCTGTTAGGGATAGCACAATTCATGCACTTGTTTAAATGCTTATAAAGTGCATTTGTGTAGGATTCATCAGTCATACCTCTATTGTCCATCTGCATGGGTGTCGTGAAGTTTGCCACTTCTGTCTTAAGAAGCATGAAGTTGACTTTGGAGAAATTTTTTACGGTGGTTTCCCTAATGGGGGGTGGAGGCGGGATGTGGATGTCTAGGGCGATTAGCTTGTGGTCGGATCTGACCAATGAGGAATTGACCTCTGGTGTGGAATACCAGTCGCCTATGTTGGTAATGACCAGGTCTAGGATATTGATGCCCCTGATGGGGGTGTGGATAAGTTGATCCAAGGCATTGGAATTTATGAATTCCAGAAAATGTTGAGCAAAAGAGATGGTACATAGAGTCTAGGACTGTAGAGGAAGAAAAAGCTAAGCTGCATATATATCTATTTATATATATCTATATCTCCTTCTCTCTATATATAGATAGATAGATAGATAGATATAAATACACACACACACACACACACACACACACACACACACATACACACATATATATATATATATATATATATATATATATATATATATATATATATATATATATGGTTTCAAAACTTCGAACCTTACATGAGTGAACTCATATGAGTGAAGTTAAAAACATCAACTATATAATAAAATAAAAAACAAAAAAAAACAAAAAAAACAACTTACCATACCACTCTGAACAGGGGGGCAAGCCACCTTGCGCCCCCCACACCCCCCCTACTTAAATATACCAACTCCAAGAACAGACTTCAGTGCAGAAAGGGAAAATTTTCCATTCTGCGCATGAAAAGCCATTGACTTTCACCTACGACCTTTCTGATGTTCGATCATATGAAATCGACCATCTATGATTCGAACATCGGAACAATCGCTCTCTAATATAGACCCATATATGTGTGTATGTATATATATATATATATATATATATATATATATATATATATATGTATACACACATATATATATATATATATATATATATATATATATATATATTTTTTTTTTTAATTGTGTTACTGAATACCTTTGTGAAGTTTAACTTAGAATTATCTATTTTTTATTTGATAATTAAGAAATAGAAATTAAAAAAAATAATTGTGTTAGCTATGCGTTGTGTGTGAGTGTGACTGATCAGCAATGAATTTCATTACTGATGTCATTATTTTTGTGTGTGTGTGTGTGTGTGTGTGTGTGTGTGTGTGTGTGTGTGTGTGTGTGTGTGTGTGTGTGTGTGTGTGAAAAGCATCTTGGATTGCACTTAACTTCTCAGATGTTGTTAACAAAGTAACTGCTGTCATTGCAAAGTCCTTTACTTTACATTATTCAGTTTTTGTTCCTGGTTTACATGTTTATATTGCATACTATATGTAAGCTTTGAGTATAAGGAGATGAGGTGCATTTCAAAGAGAGAGGTGGCGAAGGCTAAAGATATGGTGTATGATGAGTTGTATGAAAGGTTTGATACTAAGGAGGGAGAAAAGGACCTGTACCGATTGGCTACACAGAGGGACCGAACTGGGAAAGATGTGAATCAGGTAAGGGTGATAAAAGATAATGAGGGAAACGTACTCACAGTATATATATATATATATATATATATATATATATATATATATATATATATATATATATATATTTATGCAGTGTATATTTTTTCATTAGCTGTGTTACTGAAAACCTGTGAGAAGTTTAACTTAGCATTATTCATTTTTTGTATTTGATATTTATGAAATAAAAATTAAAAAATAAATAAATAATTGTGTTAGCTGTGCATTGTGTATGACTGTAACTGATCAGCAATGGATTTCATTACTGGTGTAATTCTTTTTTTTGTGTGTGTGTGAAAATAATCTTGGATTACAATTAACTTCTCAGATGCTGGTATCAAAGTAAATTGTCTTTTACTTCACATTCTTCAGTTTTTGTTCCTGTTTCATATGTTTCTGTGTGTAAGACATATATATATATATATATATATATATATATATATATATATATATATATATATATATATATATTTATAGATATATACATAGATAGATAGATATGGGTGTATTGTGAATGACAAAACCACAAGAATGTCGAAAGCATAATATCAACAAAATAAGTTTGATCATCCACAATACCGATAAGAAAATCAGCAAACAGAGTAATATCAAGAGAGGAAAGCTATTTCCTGTCCAGATATTAAAACTAAACCCCCCGTAACACTAGCCTCAAATTTGTCTGAATAGTGACAGTGTTGCGGGAAGGATGATGATAAGGTTTAGGGTTGGGGGAAAGAGCATTGTTAAGGTTAGGGTTAGCACCCATTACTAAAGTGGGCAGGGGGACACTTAAATTGATAAAAACTGTGCCTAATAAATGTATAAAACCAGTAAGCATTTATCATAGAGTAACTCGGCACATCTCTGCCCATGACCCCTTTTTGCTTTTATATTCTTATTGCAAAGTTGTTGCACATTGCAGAAAGAGTTATGAGTAAAACACAGTTAAAAATGATCTGTCTCTTTCTCAATGAGGCTGTGATCTTGAATTGCATACAAATCAGTACACTTCAGGCACAAATGCATTACTTCTATATAAAATGAGAATGCAAGTATGTGCCTTAGTACAGCCCAAGTACATGTGAAATAAATACTCTGGACCTGCGCGAGTGAAGGACATTCAAGATTGCATGTGGACGTTGTGTACATTCCTTAAACATCTTCTAACCTGAAGAAAATAAAAAAAATCAAACAAAACAAAAGTAGTGAGATGAGATATTAGTCAGCATGTTAAAGGTTGAGCAAACCAAACTAACTTCCACAGAGCTGACTTAGCAAATGCTGTGGTTTTAATCTGGCAAAAAGTGACAGTACTCTCAGACAGCTGTACCCCACCCCCATACGCACACATGCACCATGGTACTGAATATATAAAGTAGTGAGATGGGATATCAGTCAGCATGTTAAAGGTGGAGCCAACCAAACTAACTTCCACAGAGCTGACGTAGCAAATGCTGTGGTTTTAATCTGGCAAAAAGTGACGGTACTCTCAGACAGCTGGACCACCCCATACGCACACATGTACCATGGTACTGAATATATAAAGTAGTGAGATGTGATATTAGTCAGCATGTTAAAGGTGGAGCCAACCAAACTAACTTCCACAGAGCTGACGTAGCAAATGCTGTGGTTTTAATCTGGCAAAAAGTGACGGTACTCTCAGACAGCCGTACCACCCCATACGCACACATGTACCATGGTACTGAATATATAAAGTAGTGACATGGGATATCAGTCAGCATGTTAAAGGTGGAGCCAACCAAACTAACTTCCACAGAGCTGACGTAGAAAATGCTGTGGTTTTAATCTGGCAAAAAGTGACGGTACTCTCAGACAGCTGTACCACCCCATACGCACACATGTACCATGGTACTGAATATATAAAGTAGTGACATGGGATATCAGTCAGCATGTTAAAGGTGGAGCCAACCAAGCTAACTTCCACAGAGCTGACGTAGCAAATGCTGTGGTTTTAATCTGGCAAAAAGTGACGGTACTCTCAGACAGCTGTACCACCCCATACGCACACATGCACCATGGTACTGAATATATAAAGTAGTGAGATGGGATATCAGTCAGCATGTTAAAGGTGGAGCGAACCAAACTAACTTCCACAGTGCTGACTTAGCAAATGCTGTGGTTTTAATCTGGCAAAAAGTGACGGTACTCTCAGACAGCTGTACCACCCCATACGCACACATGTACCATGGTACTGAATATATAAAGTAGTGAGAAGAGATATTAGTCAGCATGTTAAAGGTGGAGCCAACCAAACTAACTTCCACAGAGCTGACGTAGCAAATGCTGTGGCTTTAATCTGGCAAAAAGTGACGGTACTCTCAGACAGCTGGACCACCCCATACGCACACATGTACCATGGTACTGAATATATAAAGTAGTGAGATGAGATATTAGTCAGCATGTTAAAGGTGGAGCCAACCAAACTAACTTCCACAGAGCTGACGTAGCAAATGCTGTGGTTTTAATCTGGCAAAAAGTGACGGTACTCTCAGACAGCTGTACCACCCCATACGCACACATGCACCATGGTACTGAATATATAAAGTAGTGAGATGAGATAGTCAGCATGTTAAAGGTGGAGCCAACCAAACTAACTTCCACAGAGCTGACGTAGCAAATGCTGTGGTTTTAATCTGGCAAAAAGTGACGGTACTCTCAGACAGCTGGACCACCCCATACGCACACATGTACCATGGTACTGAATATATAAAGTAGTGAGATGAGATATTAGTCAGCATGTTAAAGGTGGAGCCAACCAAACTAACTTCCACAGAGCTGACGTAGCAAATGCTGTTGTTTTAATCTGGCAAAAAGTGACGGTACTCTCAGACAGCTGTACCACCCCATACGCACACGTACCATGGTACTGAATATATAAAGTAGTGAGATGGGATATTAATCAGCATGTTAAAGGTGGAGCCAACCAAACTAACTTCCACAGAGCTGATGTAGCAAATGCTGTGGTTTTAATCTGGCAAAAAGTGACGGTACTCTCAGACAGCTGTACCACCCCATACGCACACATGCACCATGGTACTGAATATATAAAGTAGTGAGATGAGATATTAGTCGGCATGTTAAAGGTGGAGCCAACCAAACTAAGTTCCACAGAGCTGACATAGCAAATGCTGTGGTTTTAATCTGGCAAAAAGTGACGGTAGTCTCAGATAGCTGTACCACCCCATACGCACACATGCACCATGGTACTGAATATATAAAGTAGTGAGATGGGATATTAGTCAGCATGTTAAAGGTGGAGCCAACCAAACTAACTTCCACAGAGCTGATGTAGCAAATGCTGTGGTTTTAATCTGGCAAAAAGTGACGGTACTCTCAGACAGCTGTACCACCCAATACGCACACATGTACCATGGTACTAAATATATAAAGTAGTAAGATGAGATATTAGTCAGCATGTTAAAGGTGGAGCCACCCAAACTAGCTTCCACAGAGCTGACTTAGCAAATGCTGTGGTTTTAATCTGGCAAAAAGTGATGGTACTCTCAGATAGCTGTACCACCCCATACGCACACATGTACCATGGTACTGAATATATAAAGTAGTGAGATGAGATATTAGTCAGCATGTTAAGGGTAGAGCCAACCAAACTAACTTCCACAGAGCTGACGTAGCAAATGCTGTGGTTTTAATCTGGCAAAAAGTGACGGTACTCTCAGACAGCTGTACCACCCCATACGCACACATGCACCATGGTACTGAATATATAAAGTAGTGAGATGGGATATTAGTCAGCATGTTAAAGGTGGAGCCAATCAAAATAACTTCCACAGAGCTGACGTAGCAAATGCTGTGGTTTTAATCTGGCAAAAAGTGAAGGTCCTCTCAGACAGCTGTACCACCCCATACGCACACATGCACCATGGTACTGAATATATAAAGTAGTGAGATGGGATATTAGTCAGCATGTTAAAGGTGGAGCCAACCAAACTAACTTCCACAGAGCTGACGTAGCAAATGCTGTGGTTTTAATCTGGCAAAAAGTGACGGTACTCTCAGACAGCTTTACCACCCCATACGCACACATGCACCATGGTACTGAATATATAAAGTAGTGAGATGAGATATTAGTCAGCATGTTAAAGGTGGAGCCAACCAAACTAACTTCCACAGAGCTGACGTAGCAAATGCTGTGGTTTTAATCTGGCAAAAAGTGACGGTACTCTCAGACAGCTGTACCACCCCATACGCACACATGCACCATGATACTGAATATATAAAGTAGTGAGATGAGATATTAGTCAGCATGTTAAAGGTGGAGCCAACCAAACTAACTTCCACAGAGCTGACGTAGCAAATGCTGTGGTTTTAATCTGGCAAAAAGTGACGGTACTCTCAGACAGCTTTACCACCCCATACGCACACATGCACCATGGTACTGAATATATAAAGTAGTGAGATGAGATATTAGTCAGCATGTTAAAGGTGGAGCCAACCAAACTAACTTCCACAGAGCTGACGTAGCAAATGCTGTGGTTTTAATCTGGCAAAAAGTGACGGTACTCTCAGACAGCTGTACCACCCCATACGCACACATGCACCATGGTACTGAATATATAAAGTAGTGAAATGAGATATTAGTCAGCATGTTAAAGGTTGAGCCAACCAAACTAACTTCCACAGAGCTGACGTAGCAAATGCTGTTGTTTTAATCTGGCAAAAAGTGACGGTACTCTCAGACAGCTGTACCACCCCATACACACACATGCACCATGGTACTGAATATATAAAGTAGTGAGATGGGATATTAGTCAGCATGTTAAAGGTTGAGCCAACCAAACTAACTTCCACAGAGCTGACGTAGCAAATGCTGTGGTTTTAATCTGGCAAAAAGTGACGGTACTCTCAGACAGCTGTACCACCCCATACGCACACATGTACCATGGTACTGAATATATAAAGTATTGCGAGAAGTGGGATCTAACCTTCATCATGGTGAATGTGGATGACATAGTACTTTTCATAGTTTCCAAACCTGCATTTGTTAGGCTACATGTAGCAGTGAATCTCATATTGGTAAAAAGACTAACAATCTGACATGATTATCTGTATGAAGTAAATGATCCACGAGTAAGAGGGAAGAAACACTGTAGAAAATATTGGGACATATATGACATAATTAACTATTGAGACATATATGACATAATTAGCTTTAGAGCCACACCACATTACCTTACACAGTGTACAAAGAAAACACTTTGGCAGATAATGCAGTCATACTAGATAACTTGCACTGCATGTTTGATAGGCTGGCAATGAAAATCAATTGGGCAATGAAATATAAAAATAGAAGACGCTGAATAATGTTCATGGATGCAAAGGGAATGTGGGTATACCTAAATATTATTCAACCATTTTAATTAAAACAATGTTGAATATATAATTAATTATTAGAAGCAAGTGATGCACATACTTGTTCCAACCCCTGTAGAAGATGTTTAAAAAACACACAAAAAAAGTATGTCTGCATTAGCTTAGAAAGAACATATAGAAATCACCATGGAATACAGACAAAAGACAACCAAATTAGTTAACTCTTTCAGCTAAATGTTTGAGGACCAATAATTAAACATCTGTTCAAGAATAAAGAGAGAATGCAAGTATAAACAGTAGACAGATATTTGTCACAGAGGTAGATGGCAGGTCATATTACCTTCGTATTATATTGTTTTCTTAATGCATGCAATAGTGAAGATATTATTGTTTAATAACAAATCTGATTTCCTATAACTAAGACCAACTATTTAGTCATTAGTCTAATCTGAGGCTTCAACAAAACTGTTGGCAATTTGCTGAACTGGTGATCTCATTCCTGGATTTAATGAAAATAGGGACCATTCTACCACAGGATACTGAAATGCATATTGTTACTTTTGTTGAAAAAACTCTGGTGTCTTTCTGTTTTATGGTCTGCGGAGACTAGTTTTATTGGGCTATAAATATCCGGGACATTTTTGCTGCATTTGGAAACATTCTCCCCATCTATTAAAATGAGGTAAAGCTAAAGTACTTTGTCAAACTAAATTGTTTTACATGCATTCTCTGTAGCTGCTGACAAGTGTTCACTTTACTGTAGATATGAACCAAGTTTTTTTTTTTTTTTTATTTTATTTTATAAATGTAATTTCTCTCCTTTGGAGTATTTCAATAACTGGACTTATATCTGGTTTATGGTCAGAATGTGTGAGATATGTTAAATGTTTGTGAAACCAGGTTCTTTACTTTGCAACCACACTTACAAAAAATATCCAGTCAAACTAAAGAAACATTTGTAATCACTTTTTTAGTTATTCTCAGTTTACTTCCCCTGCTTTTGCTTGCTTTACATTTGGAATAAATGTTTTGTCTACATGGCTTTAAATGGGTCTATATCACAAAATCGAACTTCCAAAATGTCGAACACCATAAGTTTGAATTTGGAAGATCGAATTCGGATAACATTGACACTTTAAAACAGCGAATGTTTTCCCGGGGAAAAAATTTGCTGTTCCGAAAAACACACACATAACACAATCACACCAAACACCTTCAAAACCTACACTAAACCTGACATACACCACTATCTATGCACTAACCTTAACCCAGCCCTAACCCTAAAGTCCGTCACTACTGCACACTTACCTGACCCGTACCCTAACTCTAAAGTCCGTCACTACCTGTTCGTACACTTACCTTGACCCGGTCCGAAAATGCCGAAGCCGCAGAAACAGCCAACTAAATTCTTTCCCGGGGAAAGAATTTGGGCTTCCGTGGCTTCGACATTCTCAACATTCGACTTACCAGGTTCGTTCTTCCAGTATTCGGCATTCACAACATTCGATTCTGTGATATAGACCCCTTTAAATATAACATGCCCTAAAACTGCTGTTATATGTGCTTTGTGCTATAGCTTTAATAATTTAAGACTCATAGAACATTGTGCTCCAAGGGTTTGAATAGAAGGAACTGCACTGCAGTTCGATACTTGAACCGGGTTATCAATATTTGTGTAGATGCTGATGTAATTATTTAATATGTATACTTATGAAAGAGGAAAGGGAGTGGCATTCAAATAATGAATATTAACAGATATTATGGCTTTATTAATTTACAGATCCGAAAACCAGTACTCAAACTTACAAGCCATCATCCCATGAATTCATACACAGGTTCCACAGCATGCATTGCACGTTTATGCCATAATATGCAATGAACAAATGAGTTCAGACTAGTACTCATGTTTAGTTCCATGTTGTGCCCCAGTGCAGTGAGGCCAAATGTGCAGTGGAAGACATGTGCATATGCTTGCTTAATGACAATCTAATGTAACAGGGAAGTAAAATAAGGTCCTAATGAAATTAAAATGTATGCAAGCTGAACTTATTTCAAATTTGTAGTCATTTATAGTGGAAATTATGCAAGAAAATTATGCAACTATGTGCACCTGACTGTGAATGAGCAAGTCATGTCAAAAATGTTACCACTGCATATAACACAACACAACATACTACAGCTCTTATCATGGTTATTTCCTACAGGTATATGTGGCTGTGGTGTCTTCTGGCATCAATGAAAACAGCACTATCAACACTTGACTTAAGTGGTTATTTATAATTTTACAACTAATCAGAATACTGTGTGGGTCTTGAGAGATGTGCCAATAGTCATGCCCTCAGTAGGAATGTGGGACATACCAGTGGAAACCAAATGCAATTTTTGTACATATATTACAGTTAGTAGTTATTTTATACATTCCATAGCAAACATATTGATATAAGTTGTATGCTGAGTGTGATTCTAAAAATATAATATATCTGACATGCTGTTGCAGATGTACAGCATTTTATGTAGGAAAATCTAATTGTAAACTAAAGAAACATATTTGTGATCGTACATCAGAAATGAGAAAAAAGGTTGCTGTAAATGCTCTTTGTAAGCATATAAATGAGACTGATGATATGCACACATTTAGTTTTATGGTGCTACAAGTATTATTTGAAAACAGCAGAGATGTTATTTGAGAACAGGAGAGGTGGTGATTTAATTGCAAAAGCAGAAGAAGCTGAATATTAATGGATTAAAATATTATGAGCTGATGCCCATCAAGACTTAATAGGATGAATGGTTTAAAGCCTAACATTCTTCCTGGTAAATTGAGCTGTTTTGTGTTTTTGGTTTTGTTTTTTTTGTAACCTGCCCATCTTTATTCACTGAACCTTCTTTGGTGATATGTGCAGCTCCATGCTAGTTACAGGGAACACTTATAGAAAAATTAAGAATGCTTTGGGTATTTCAAAGACCTTCACCAATAGGATACTCAGAAAGCTCCTTGATGTAATGTTTTTATATGTGGAGGATCACATATGGTTTTGGAGCAAATCATAGGGCAGAGCTAATAACATGCATGCCTTATATAATATTACTCACTTCCCTGCTGTGCTGCAAGCTGTAGATTACATGCAAGTAGCAATGAAAGCTCATGGGGCCCATGGTCACAGAGGACTCTGAACAGGAAGGATATAATTTTGTGAACTGACAGGTAGTTTGTTGTATACATAGGATTATAATAAATGTATCTGCACAGCATTCTGACCATGATTCACATATCTCACTCACATCTTAGCTATATTACCATTTTTTATACTGGAATTCCACAGATTAACTGCTGAAGTATATGGCTACAAGCCTAATGTGTCTATGTATGTTGTGTACTTCTCCTTCTTATTAATACTCTGTTGTATGTATACTCTGTTGCAGGTGATATGCAATACTCACTGGTACCCTGGGATATGACACCCATGCAGAACCTGCAGAGTGTAGCTGAACAGCAATATAACACTGTGCACAGCAAACCCATCCAGCAAACCAGTGTTGCACTTGCCTTACTACAAATTGTCTCCTGCTCATTTTCCCAGAGCTCACATCTACTTCACACCTCAGCCACACTCTGACGGCATCCTGAATTAATCCTACTCCATCCTTGGCAAATAAGATATTTATTTTATTGTCTTCTGCATCAGTTAACTGTTTAAAGTGATACTGCTTTGTTTTTGCTTTATTTGCTGATTTTGCCTTTAAATCATTCCCTAATATTTGAAATTGCCTTGTCAAGGAAGTTCATATTTTGTTGTAATATTACACTTGCAAACAATCATGTCCTCCCTGTGGACGCGTGGGTTTCCTCCGGGTGCTCCGGTTTCCTCCCACATCACAAAGACATGCTGTAGGTGGATTAGACACTCTAAATTGGCTCTAGGCTTGAGAGCGTGCATGTGTGTGCCTTCTGTGGAAGGTTGGCTACTGGGATGGCATCTCAGCACCGTAAAACTCTACAGCCAATCATGAGCAGACAGGTGATCTGCTGTGGTGACCCCTAACCGGGAAAAGCCAAAAGAAGAAGATGATTACACTTGCAAACAATCTTTCTTGCTATTATTTCAAGAGTTTAGCAGTGCCCTATACAAACACAAATGTCCAGAAAGTACATTTTTTTTCTGCAAAACTTCTTTTAGAAGAGAAACCTGTAGCTTAGGGATGCTAACACAGAGGCAATGTGCAGAGACAAGCTTGGAGCAGCTAGTTTGTACATTAAACAGCAATCACTACTATCAAATCTTAGCATAGTTGTAAAAGAAAAACTTCAAAGACCAATGCACGTTAGGTTCAAGCAAGGCACCCTTTATTACTTGCAGCAAGGAGACAAAGCATGTAGGTACAAGGTTTGTCTGATTTTCTGGAGTCAGTATGTTATTCTTACACAGTTCTCTTCATGTCTCACAGAAAATGTTACTAAATCTACTGCTGACGTAGTCGGACGCAGCTTTCTGTATCTTATACAGAAAATGTTAACAGACTTATTGCTGACATGGTCCGATTATTGCTGTCTTACAAAAACATTTGAGAAAAACAACCTGGCCTTGGGGTTATTTTAGCCTTCCTTGGTTCTTCAGTTCTTCAATTGTACAGTTCTAATACATGTGTTACATTTTATCTAGATTCAAGGTACATTTCTAGCTTTGGTACAAGTAATGCTGACTATGGTTTGAGCTTTCAAACATCTATTGTTTTCTTTATCAAGGCTTCTAGCAGCTGCACATTTTCACATGGCATAAGCAGAATAAAATGTCTCTTATTAAAGTTTCTAGCAGCTGCACATATTTTCATGGCATAAGCAGAATAAATTGTCTCTTATTAAAGTTTCCACTGGCTGTGCAGATTCATACAACATGAACAGAATAAATGTATTAACCCTTTTAAGCCTTGAATGCACTAAGCATGCATATTGCTATTATGCATTTTTCTAACATTTCCCCCCTTTTAATACTTTATTCTACTTTCAAAACAAGCATAAACAGTTTTTCTTCCCTTAACCTCTTCCTACTCAGGATTTGCAGTTAGAGAGTCATTTAGTTTAAGCCCATGAAAGCATTTTTCAGTTTTTGAGCAATTATTCGAGTTTGGCTTCCTGGTACAAAGTTTCCAAAACTGAAATGTTTACAAGATTTTTAACTAGTCCTTTTATGCAGGGGATGCAACAGCACCCACACACCATCAGTAGGGCTACCCCTACACAGATGGCAATCAGAATGATCAGGATGCTGCCCCAACCACCAAACCATTTCTGAAAAAAGTCCGTCAATGGATTTGGTCCCGGTTTGGTCATGGCTGACACCTATTGAATTACCTCAAGACATACCTCTCAACCTGGAAACATCAAAAATCTGGACAAGGCTCATGAAAAATAGGTACAAATCTGTACGCTGATTAACATAAAATTTGCATACATAATTATGTAACCCCACCCACTCCAATGGAATTGTGGGATACCAACTTTCAAATGCAAACTGAAGAACAGACAACCAGAATATGGCACCAGAGTCCCCCTGCAGCAATTTCAATGTCCCATTGCCTGGCTATTTCACCCCATTTACCATAAACACTATTGTGTGCATACTGCTTTACTTCTACAATGATTATTTGGATTTTATTTTTACATTTTATAACCCAATGCACAAACACCAATAGACATCTGCTAAACAAAGCAACACTATCTCACAATGAAAATAGACTTGGCATTAAAACTTCTCTGCCCTTGAAACCTCACATCCAGTGTAACAGCATTGAAATGGTGGTTTGGTCACATATGCATGAAAGGTATTTTGGTAAGGCAGATATGGGAGACACAGGATGAATGTAAGTGTAGACAAGGACATCCAGCAAAGATATGGATAGATAGCATGATAGATGGTCAGTGCCATCAGCATGACTGCAGAAAAAAGTAGGAGAGAGTCTCTGAATCAAGAGAGATAGAAACAGTTGACAAACGACCCTAGTCCCCATGTAAAAATAGCCAGAACATTTATGAAGACCACGTTAGAACACTCTCTTAAGGGATGCCTTCTTATAAATATAATCACAAGGAATTATCAAACAAGAAATAAAATGTAGAATTTCATTTACTATGCAGTTTACACTGCAATATTCTAACAGCATTGGCCAGTCTTTACTGAAAGACAGATGTCTTCACATTAAATGTCATTTTTGATTTTTTTTTCCAAAATACTTTAGGAACAACTACCCTGTTTAAATTATTTTTTCATTCTGTTCTTAATGTTGAAATAATAAATACAGTATGCAAAGGTACAGTGACTTAATGTCTTCCCAGTGTTAGAAACCATATCTGAGGGCATTTTGGTAGTTTTAGATAAAGTAGAACTTATGATGACATTTATATTGTAAGGTAGAAGTTACGTTTTTGTGCTCTAAAATAAAACAAAAGAAAAGTTCACAATGTATAAAGCCAGGCTCATAGCTGCTCTGCTAAAGATCAGTATATAAACTAAAGGTAGAATTAAATCACTTGCCTAAAGCTACACAGTAACACTCACATTCACACAAGTACAGGACACCCTAAAACATAATACTAATATCCAAGAACCACAAAATCCTAAACATAGTAATTAAGAAATCCATAAGCATACATTTGCTATAATGGCTTAAAACACTGAATGGCAAAGTCAAACAAAATTCCAGTGAAAGAGGTAAATATCTATTAATAATCTCACAACTTCTCAGTCAAGGAATCTGACCAAACACTATTGCAGGCAAGAACACTGTTAGACATGGTTGTGACAATCATTCCAGACTGACTACCTTCTTTACTAATACCTTCCCCTCTATGAGTGATCACTATTCTATTCATACTTCCTGGAGTTTCAACTATGCATAATACTAAACAAAGGTGTTGGTAGTAACCAAAGCCTTATGGCTAGCAGAGTTACAGCTCTCTAACACAGAATCAGTAATTCGGCATGCAATGCAATGACACCATTATGCCTTCTCAAAATTTTAAATACTCACTTCCATCAAAGTTTGGCTATTTCCATAGAAAAATAAATATGTATTTATGAAAACGTACCATGTCTTACCAAGTTACCAGTGATCTAAGTAACCAGATCAAGTTCCCAAAATATTGCCTGAATGGGAAGCAAATAAACTCAGCAAATTAGATTACTATCTGAAATAAAAAAACTGTGAGAATAAACACTAACAAAGCAAAAAATAACTAATTCCAAAATCTGCAGAGATACAAGATCAGTGAACCAAAAAGAGTCTGACAGTCCATTAAACAAATAGGCACTAATAAGTTATTTCCAAAATTGGCCTCTGAAAGTTAGTTCAATCTGCAGAATCTAAAGGAAATAAAAGGACAATATTTCATCACTTTCAAATCACAACCCCCCAGAAAACATTTTGATGATCGATATCTCTCCACCTCACCTATCCCACTTGTCCTCGCCATACTGCCTTTACAACCTTTTCTATTTAAAAATTACAAAAAATGAAATTCAAATCTTAATAGACGTCATAGTGGCAGACTTAATCATCATTTGATTAACCTACTAACCTTCCAGTGCTGTTTCTGCAGTGCTTTGATGAAATATAAATTACACTGCTTGGATTTTAATTGTTTCTATTTTAAAGCATTTAGTTAGGCAGTGATAGCGGAATTCAAAGGTCAGATGTCCAAGGAGGGTTGTTGGGCACTTGAACTAATCCTCCCCTCCATGTCCGTCCTGCTCGCAGGCAGCCAGATCCATTTAAAAATGTGTGTATCTTCTCGCAGGCAGCCAGAATCCAAAATGTAGTCACTCGTTGCTCTCATTTCCTTCCCGCTCACATATATTCAAAATAATACTGCCAGCAGGGAATGCGTGCATATCAAGATGTATGGGAGAGCAGAGTTCCGACAGGCTGATGGCACTGACGTCATCGCGCACACGCGATGATGTCAGCAAAATGCGGTATTGCAGAATAATTTAAAGTTAAAAAAACAAATGCTGGGAAAATTGGAAATGAAGAGGTGCCACTCGGGAATCGTGGCACCCCATTTTTTGACCCCAAAACTCGGTATAATATGGGATATTCAGGACGGTTAGGAGGTATGCCTCAAGATGGTTGTCTATCTCGTGTCTGTAGTCTGGAATGTACGAACAGCACTCCTCCTGGATTAAAGCACAAGCACCTCCTTTCGCCGCTAGGGTGAAGTCAAGAGCCATACGATTTTGAAGTACCACTGTTCTCATGGCAGTCAGTTCATCGGTTACTAATTCTAGGGCAGAAAAGGTTGCATTACTCATTATTTCGAGAAGTTTAGACAATTTTCTCAGTTCCCAGATTGATTTAATTGCTCCATATGCTGGTAGTACGCCTGCCCACAATATGACGGTATCACCCAGATCCATGTGCGAAAGTCCGTTGGTATTCCCAGGGCCTAAGTCATGATGGTATTTCCAGGGTGCATTGATTTGTCCCACCAGATTGACAGGCTTCTTGATTTCTCGGACATTCTGAATTTTCCCTTGAGGTAAAACTGCCGTGTGTCGTATGCCAGAACCAGGTATCCCAAAAAACAACTACCAGACCATTTTTTGGGTAGGCATTTATATGCTTTTCTTCCGCATATAAAGTAACAATCTTCCACTTTAGTAGTAACTTTACTATAAACATACCCTTGTCCTGCGTGAAACATTTTTCTGCCGATTATGAACAGTTGTTTGTAGAGGACAGCATCATGTTTTACTTTTTCGATTGCCCTATGCATCAGCTCAACAAATGAATCATAGCTCGCATTGCAATAGGATTCGTTATTAGATTTAGTGTAGCATCTATAGGGAACTGTTACATTGCAATAGCTCCATCCTACCTGTACTGTATCATTCTTATAAAAACACACAGTTCCCTTCTGACAAATAGACAAGTGCAATGCTACTTTATCTTTTGATGTGGCATTTGATGTATCATGAATTAGGTTTTCCCAGGTCTTATTAGCCCCTATGGGAACTGAAGTTAGCAGTAACCCCCCATATGCTGTTGGTAGAGTTGTGCATATCCAGCAATTCAAAACATTAAAGGTTTCAGCATACACATATTTGATTGCCTGGTAGGTATTGATGTTCAGGTGCCATTCTGCATACTTATTTAATTCTACTTGCACGGCTGAGAAAAGAAATGGCCACAATAAAAAGATTATTGTTACCAGTACAGTCAACAGGATGGTCCTGTAATACTTCTGTGGAAATGGTTGTTTTGTATTTCCGTCCTCTCCGGTTCTTCCAAGTAGGTGTATTTGGATCTTACTTAATCCTGTCATCTCACTTAGGACACGTGATCTTACTCTCTGCCCTATAGGACCTTTAGCACCGATGATTGCTTCACTGGATTTGAGACGGATCAGTTCCTATTGATCTGACCCCCCTTTGTAGCCAGACTTTTGTGCTTAAGGTCCCGATGGAGAGGTAAGGTCTTTGTCCATCTTGAAGTTTTTTACCAGCTTGCAGTGCATCAGGTGTATCCATGAAGCACGTTCTGCTATCTTGACTGAAGTAGGTGTCGAAAGAAGCACCTGGTAGGGACCTTCCCACCTCGACGATGCCCAGTTCTTTAGCTTCATGATTTTAATCCATACCCAGTCTCCTGGCGTCACTGTCACTTCCGATGTTTCGGTTCGTTTTTGGTCTGAAACAGAATTAGACTGCAACAGATGTTTAGAACTCAACAACTTTTTCATATATTCAGCTAGTGTAAAATCAGCTTCCTGGTCTGATGACATGAGAGGTTTCCACTGGGGTGTATAATAAGCCCTTCCAAACAGTTTTTCAAAAGGAGTCAGTTCTTTTGCTGTAGGGACAGTTCTCATGTTCAACAGTGCCAGGGGTAAACAGTATAACCAGGTTTTTCCTGTCTCCGCTATTAATTTCCTCAGTTTGCTTTTCAGTATACCATTATGCCTTTCAACCAGCCCTGCAGACTGCGGATGATATGCACAATGATTTTTTAAAGAAATACCAAAATACTTACTCAACTGCTGTATGGTTTGATTTACAAAGTGTGTACCATTGTCACTATAGATTCTCTCTGGAATGCCAAACCTAGGAATGATTTCCTTGACAAGTACTTTTGCCACTGTAGCTGCATCTGGATTTTTGGTTGGAAAGGCTTCCACCCACCTGGAAAACATATCTATAATGACAAGGCAGTACTTCTTATTCTCACATTCGTTCAATTCTATGAAATCCATACAGATAGTGTGAAACTGATATGTTGGTGTGGGAAAACTCCCTTGCTTGGGCTTTATCGCCCCTTGTGCATGATGTTTGTTACAAATCTGACACATTAAACAACATTTCTTAGAGTAGTTTGTAAATCCTTACATTGTAAACACCTGGTTCACCAGCTGTATCATCCCCCCTGTTGAGACATGGCACTGCCCATGGCTCAACAATGCGGCATAGCGAAACAAATTAGAGGGTAGTATCGGTTTTCCCTGTTTAGAGATGTACAGCCCCTTTTCGAGGATTGCTCCTCGTTTCATCCATCGCTGTTTTTCAGCTTGCGTAGTGAGTGTCTGGATTGTTTTTAACATATCTAGATTTAAAGTTTCAGAGGGTTGTAATTCTTCATTTAAAAGAAATACTTCTGTGGCTGCTTCTTTCGCAGCTGTATCAGCTCTTGCATTACCTTTTGAAATCCTATCTTGTTGATTGGTGTGAGCTGTACATTTGCAAATGGCCAATTTCTGAGGTAATTGAATAGATTCTAAAAGATCTAAAATAAACTGTGCATGATTTATAGGTTTGCCAGTAGATGTTATCATTCCCCAGTTTTTCCACTGTTGTGCAAACACATGTACAGTGGAGAAAGCATATTGACTATCTGTAAAAATGTTTACACATTTACCCTTTGCTAAGGTACATGCCCGTGTTAGGGCAATCAGTTCTGCTGCTTGTGCAGATAAATTATGCGGTAAGGATTTTGCTTCTATAACCTCAGTATCAGAGACTACTGCATATCCTACTAGGTTCTGTCCTGCAGGACCCCTCTTGCACGAGCCATCCACGTAGTATGTCACCTCGGCATCATCCAAAGGAACATCTGTGAGGTCTTTTCTAGGTAATGTCTTTTGCTCGATTACCTGCAGGCAGCAGTGCGGTGTGCTGTCTGCAGGAGTTGGGAGCAGAGTAGAAGGGTTCAAAGTTGTGCATCGTTCAATTGTCATATGAGGTTGGCTCACCAATATAGTCATGCAGGAAAGATGCCTAGCAGGGGAAAGATATGCCACCTTTACTTGCAGTAAAATGATCGTGACTGCATGGGGTACCCTCAAAGTGAGAGGGTAGAACAAGACTACTGAGGCTGAAGCCTGTACTGCCATTGCTGCTGTGACTACTGCTTGTACACAGTGGGGTAAGGACTGTGCCACTGGGTCCAGTTGTGATGAATAGTAAGCAATGGGGCGTTGCTTATCCCCATGCTCTTGTGTTAGTACTGATGTCATATAACCCTGTTTGCAATCTACAGTCTGGAAAAAACGTTTATGATAGTTTGGCAGTCCCAGAACTAGTGAGGACGCTATTAATTGCTTTAGTTTACAAAAGGCAGATTCTGCCTCTGGTGTCCATTGTAACAAGTCCTGAGCTGCCATAGGCATCTTATATATGAGGTCAGTTAAAGGTGCAGATTTCAAGGCATAGTTTGGAATCCAGCTTCGACAAAAATTAGTTGTACCCAGGAAGGACATAATTTCCTTTTTGGTAGTGGGTTTTGGTGCTTGCAAAATTGCTACTTTTCTGTCCTCCTCTAATGTTCTACCTTCCTTGGATATTACATATCCTAGGTATTTAACCTGTTTTTTCCAGAGCTGCAGTTTGTCTTTGTTTACCTTATGTCCCTCAGCGGCTAAAAATCGTAGAAGTGCTACGGTATCTTCCCTACAACCCTGCAGGGTGGGGGCCGCCAACAAAATGTCATCAACATAAAGTAAAACCTGACTACCTTTTGGTGGGTTGAATCCCGCCAAGTTGCTTGCCATTTCTTGTGAGAATATCGTTGGACTTTCACAATATCCCCGTGGTAGGCGAGTATATGTGTATCTTTTTCCCTGAAATGTAAATGCAAACCAATACTGGCTATCAGGGTGTATCAGTATTGAAAAGAATGCGTTGCTGATGTCTACCACAGAAAAATATTTTTGTTGAGGTTTTAAATCATTTAACAGGGTGTGTGGAGCTGGCACTATGGGTGCCCTTGGTATTACTGCGTCATTTACTGCTTGTAAATCCTGGACCATACGCCATTCTCCATTGGCTTTTTTAACTGGAAATAAGTGTGTGTTACATGGTGAATCAGGAGATTCTACTAGTATCCCTCCTTTAAGTAATACTACTATAATAGGCTTTATCCCTGCCTCTGCAACTTTTCTTAAGGGATACTGTCTCTTTTGTGGTCTGAATGCTGACTTTGGTGTGATAGTAACTGGCCCTGCTGTACGAATGAGTCCTACATCTGATTTTTCTGTTGACCAGAGAGTCTCTGGTATATCCCGCAAGGCGTTTTCTTCCTCCTTTAGTAGGAGTGTCCATCAGCTGTCTTCACAAGAATGTAAGTGCACAGCTGGGTTGGTCTGAGTTACCCAATTCAATTTTTGCACTTGTATTCCCTGTCCTGACAGTTCCAGTTCTGTTTGCTTCTCCCATCTCATGGCTTTCTCCCCTAGGTCTGCCCATTTTATATTTTTGTTTTTGGTTAAGCTAACATGTGGTAGTCGATTAGATTTATAAAGTGCAAAAAACTCCTGGGGCAGTGAACAGCTGGCTACGCTATTCCCTTCTGCATCCCAGTACAAATTACACAGTACCGATCTATTCATACGATTTTTAAATAATTCTTTCTCATATTCCTTATCAGGTCCTGGTGTGCTACAAAAATACAGGGTACAGTGCAACAAGTGTTGCTTATCATTGTCAAGGGAGAGAAACTTGCTGACGGCTACGTTCATCAGTTCCTTGGTCACAGTCCCTGGACCAGTTGTAACCAAGTCCTGGCTGTACCAATAAAATGTTTCACCACCCGATTGCACCACAAAGGTGTTAGTTTGTCGCTGTGCTTCCATACCCTGCATGGTTGGGACTACTGCTATACCAAATAACTGCATGAGATCCCTACCCAAGATATTTACAGGGCTTTTTTCAGAAACTACAGTTTTGCTATTCTGTGTCAATCCTGAAACTGGATCAGTTATTGCAATGTTATGGGAGAGAGGCTCCCGATACAGCTGTCCATTAGCTGCTTTGACCAGTATGTAATCAGGTGACTCTGAGTTTTCTGGCAATTTGGAGAGGTGTATTAGGGTCCATGATGCCCGTGAGTCACACAAAAATTTGACCTCCCTCCCTTCCACCAAGAGTGTAACTTCTGGTTTCGTGTCTGCTAGATAGAGCTCCAAGCTCAATAAAGCTAGGTCTAATATTTCGTCTTCTTCATTGTCGCTAACTTCCTGCACTTCCTCTACTCCCTCTTTCACATTCTCATTTGTCCTTTCTCTACTGGCCCCTTCTAGTGATTTTTGACAATCATATAGTCAGTCCTCACCTTCCTTGTATTCCGTTGTTGCCTTCTTATTTTTCCTCCAATCCCTTGCCAAATGTCCCTTTTTGCCACATTTAAAACATTCTCGCCTTTTCTTATGCCCTTCAAAGTCCTCTGATCGCTGATCAGACTGCTTGTTTCCCTGTGCATTTTTCTTGCCCTTTTTTCCCCAGACTGTACTACATAAACTTCTGCTCCTTCTTCTACAGAAAATACTTGAGCCTTCTTTTTCTTTTTGCTATTAAAATGCCTTTTGGCATGCCTAGCATATTCAAGTAATGATTGTAACCTGCTTGTACAATGGTCTACCATGTGTTTCGTAATGAAACTGCTTATAGGCGTACTACTGCCTTTTAAAAATGTATTCTTTAACTGCTGTTCATATGGGGAATCTTGTGTTTGATCTTCGGGAACCTGCATTCCACAATGGTTATTAAAACATTCTAGCAATCTGGTATAGTATCGGTCAATTGTTTCACCTTCTTGTTGGATGCACTGATTAATGCAAGTCCAGTCTGCCCTAGGTTTCCATTTTTCAGAGATGCGGTCTGTAAGACCTTTTACTCTAGTGTCTAACTCTGCACTGCTATGTGGGAGGGGTCTTTGTGCAGTGTCACGAGGATTCCAGTTGCCACAAATCATGTACCAATCTGGCCCTACTATCTTTCTAACTACCTTTTCAATTTCTTCTCCATTTAAGTTATAACTTAACCTCATTCCTTGTAAATCTTCTGAGAATTTTCTGAAATTAATCTTTGGATGGGGAATTCCTTCATTGGCTTTCCGGATATCTTCCGGAGTCCAAGGTCTATATACTAGAATGGTCGGATCCTGATTGTCCTGACCTGCCTGAGGATTGGGTACCTCTATAAGCGGGCATATTTCTTCCTCTGAGTTACTTGCCTTTGTTCGGGACCTGGTCCCGATGGGATCTCTGATTTCAGTTAGTTTCAGTTTTATAATGTCTCTGTCTCTAGTGACCACAGGATATAGTGGGGGTGGACTGACCTGTTCACTCACTTCATATTCTGGTAAGGGAGGTGGAGGTGCTGATGCTATTACTAAGTTGTTATCCTCCCTATCTAAAAACATTGCTTTTGAATCTTTGTTCTTTTGGTCCCTATGGTTTACTTCCTCCAGCCACCTGTGTGCCTGAGGAATTCCTAACCGTCGTTGCTTTTTTACCTGACCCTTAGAATAATTTTGAGTTGTTTGATAAGTTTGATAAGTGAGGATTTTTCTAATTTTCCGTCAAATTCATACTTATTAGCCCATTTTGAAAAATATCTAATATTATCATCGCGCTGCAACTGCATATATTTTGCGTCTTCTGTTAGCTGCGAATTTTGGGGTGTTTTTGTGCAATTATTACCCATTTTGGTTTTGTTACGTAACTTCTCTAGTTTTAACATGTACCACGGATTTTGTTATAGTCTCTTCAGAATGACTGCCTAAAGTCTACTACTCTGTTTCACCTGATCTAGGACAAGACAATACCTTTTTTATCCATAACTGTAAGAAAAATGCAATCCTGACAAAAATAATACATATCCAGTCCCTGATCCCGAAACAGAAAAAAGTAGATTCACCTTACCTGAGCCCACGTGATTGATCACCGATTTGCGGAAAACCTGTTCTTCACTCACAGATCAGAAAGTGGCTGGCCTCTTTTGACGACAATTTAGTCGGAGGACTTCACATATAAGAAGAACCGATTTGGTTTCTTCCCCGTACGGTTTCAGACACCTGGCCGTCTGATCCGAGGTGAAGAGAGGGTTCCGGTCCGAAGGACAAATCTGTAAAAGAAAAACTACAAAGACCAATGCACGTTAGGTTCAAGCAAGGCACCCTTTATTACTTACAGCAAGGAGACAAAGCATGTAGGTACAAGGTTTGTCTGATTTTCTGGAGTCATTATTTTATTCTTATACAGTTCTCTTCATGTCACACAGAAAATGTTACTAAATCTACTGCTGACGTAGTCGGACACAGCTTTCTGTATGTTACACAGAAAATGTTACCAGACTTATTGCTGACATGGTCAGATTATTGCTGTCTTGCAAAAACATTTAGGTTCAGTAGGTTCATAGGTTCATACTAGGCTATCTGCCCTAGGGCATTTATAAGCCCAGCCAGAGTGTGTGTGGCTTTCACCACCCCTTAGGATGAGAATACTATATCCATTAGTTTGCTGTGCCTCTGTCCAGCAGTGACACAGAGATGATTCCCGGGGTAAACCTACGATCTCCCATCCACTCGTCAAGATTTCTCTTGAACAGAGTCAGTGAGGGGCTCTGACTCACATGGACTGGGATTCTGTTCCATAGTGTAGGGAGTCTCTGGGTGATGAATCTGTCCCTCCAGCACGTCCTATTTATATCCGTGTTGAGGTTTAAGTCTCTTGCTCTTGTGGCTCTGGTGGATTTGGATTTTTTGAGGTGGAACATGTCCATTAATTCCGGGTTGGACATGGCCTTGTATGTCAGGCACAGATCACCTCTGAGCAGATGGTATGCGACTGAATAGAGCTGGAGTTTCTTCAGTCGGGCATCATATGACATATGTTTGAGCCCCTTTATCCTTTTGGTGAGGAACTTTTGGGGTCTTTCCAACTGCTGCAGGTGTCGGGTAAGGTACATTCCGAATGGGGCATTGTACTCAATCATTGGTCTGATAAGTGAAGAGTACAGGGGTACAATGACCTCTCCTGATCTGGATGTGAATCCCTTCATGATCAGGTGGGCAATGTAGAAGGTCTTCCTAACCACTTTGGCAATGTGAGTGTCAAAAGAGAGGTTACTGTCAACTTGGGTCCCCAGGTCCCTGATAACTTCTTCCGTGTTTAATGGATTACCACCTATGTGGTAATTAGGGGTTACCTTGTTTTTCCCAAAGGGTATGACTATACATTTTCTGGCATTTAGCTTAAGGCCATGGCTCTGGCACCAGTTATCCATTTCTATGAGACCTCTCTGGAGGATGTCTGTGTCTGATGGAGTGTCAATTATGGTGCCCAGTTTGCAGTCATCTGCAAATTTTGTCAGCCACAATCCCCTATGTTTGCCTGCACTTCAGAAAAATAAATGCCGAACAAGAGGGGGCCCAGGACTGAGCCCTGTGGGACACCGCTCGTGACCGGCTTAGAGACTGACATGGCACCAGCAACTCTAACCCTATGTGTTCTGTCCTTGAGCCAGTTTGCAACCCATCTTGTGACATATGGGTTTACATCTAAGCTGGTGAGCTTTTCTATGATGCCCGAGTGGGGTATTGTGTCGAACGCTTTTGCTAGGTCAAGGTAGGCTGTGTGAACTGCCTTACCCTCATCAATGGCCTTAGTGACTGTTTCAAAAGTCGACCAAGTTCAAGAGGCAGGATCTGCCCTTGACAAAGCCAAATTGGGTAGGATCCAGTGTCTGTAGGTCCCCAATGTCTTTATTTATGAGTTCCATTATGATCCTCTCCATAGCTTTGCAGACAAGGCTCGTCAAGCTTATGGGGCGGTAATTTCCAGGGTCCATAGAAGCACCGCCTTTGTGGAGTGGGACCACAATTGCCGTACGCCATTCTTTGGGTACGTATCCTGTAGTAAGGCTAAGATTAAACAGCAGCCTTATGTGTGGGTTTAGTTCCTCATTGAGTTCGTGTAGCACACAGCTGGGGACACCGTCCGGTCCCATTGATGCTGTGTTTTTTGCTTTAGAGAGAGCAGCTCTCACCTGGGCATCTGAGATGTTTGGGAGGCTAGTCTCTGGTGGGATAGATATTTCTCCTTTTGGGGGGGGGGG
Source organism: Protopterus annectens (assembly GCF_019279795.1). Lineage (NCBI taxonomy): Eukaryota > Metazoa > Chordata > Ceratodontiformes > Protopteridae > Protopterus > Protopterus annectens. The sequence continues at coordinate 823,887,901 of NC_056729.1, forward strand.
GGAGAAATTTGCACTGAACCTGTCTGCCAGTATGTTGGCAATGTCTGTGGGATCAGTGATTTTTTTATCATTTTGGACTAATTCTGAGCATATCTGGGAGTTTCCACCCAGGTTTCTAACATAGCTAAAGAAGGCCTTATGATTGTCTTTTGTGTCATTAGCGATTTTTCTCTCAAAGTTGGCCTTGGATGATTTTATGAGTGATCGTAGTTTTTTGCTAGTAATGATCAGAGATGCCTTCCCTTTTAGGGATTTTGCTCTGTCATGTAGTAGCTTTCGCCTCTTGTTGTAGAGTTTGTTTATGGCTGGGGTCCACCAGACTGGGCGCCTGCCTTTGGTTGAAAGGGTCTTGATTTTATTAGGGATTGCTTGATCCATACATTCCTGGAGGTGCTCGTAGAAGGCATTTGTAAGGGTTTCAGCAGCGTGGGTTGTGGTTTCCACTGGCTCGGGGGCCTTGAAGGATACCACTCCAGATTTAAGAAGTGTGAAGTTTGCTTTTGAGAAGTTCTTCACTGTGGTCTTTTTTGCTGGGGGTGGGGGCGGGATGTGGATCTCCAATGAGATTAATTTATGGTCTGATTTCACCAATGAGGGATATACTTCCGGTGTGGAGCATTTTGTCCCCATGTTTGTGATGATCAGGTCTAGTATATTTTCTCCTCTTGTGGGAATGGTGACTAGTTGTTCCATAGCATTTGAGTTTATGAACTCCAGGAACCTTTGGGCTAGGGTGTTGGGGCTTGAGTAATGTTCCCAGTCTATGTTTGGGTAGTTGAAGTCACCCAATATGATGGTGTTTGGAGAGACATTCATACTCTCCAGTGTCTTCAGGAAGGCTGTGTGGGTTTCCTGAGTTTGAGTAGGTGGTCTGTAGCATGCTACAAACTGTAGGGCAGTTTTACCTATGGTTAATTGCACCTGGATGGTCTCCGATGCTTCAGACGTTGCCACTAACCTGGAGGTGTGGGTATCCTTTATGAATATGGATACTCCCCTCCTTTTGTGGTTCGGTCCGGATTTTGGGGCGAACGCATGATATGAGGTATAACCTGATAGTGCTGGGGTGCTCTCAGGAGCCTTGAACCAGGTTTCAGTCACAGCACAGACATCGATGTTCTCCATACTGAGGAGGGCTTCGAGGGCGTGCATCTTGAGGTTTAGACTTCTGGCATTGAGCAGTATTACCCTTAGTTTTTGTCCATTTTTGTTTTCTAGGGCAGTAGGTTTATCATTTGAGCCTTGCCTAAAAAAGGCACTATGGGGGTGGCAAGAGCCTTTGCCAATATCCGGAAGCACAGGGGTGACAGGTGCAAGCCGTCCCTTGCGAAGCAGCGTGGCTTGTCAAGCATGTCATCCCAGGCAGACAGTCATTGGATCCCCTTAGAATGACACCAGTAATTAAGCCAATTATTAAAGCTGATCATTTTGTCTCTGTATTGCTAGTCCTGGTAGCATTGTAAATACTGTTCCTTTTAGGTTGTTGTTGTTAGTTAGAGTTTGAGAAAAACAATCTGGCCTTGGGCTTATTTTAGCCCTCCTTGGTTCTTCAGTTCTTCAGTTGTACAGTTCTAATGCATGTGTTACATTTTATCTAGATTCAAGGTACATTTCTAGCTTTGGTACAAGTAATGCTGACTATGGTTTGAGCTTTCAGACATCTATTTTTTCTTTATCAAGGCTTCTAGCAACTGTACATTTTCACATGGCATAAGCAGACTAAAATGTCTCTTATTAAAATTTCTTTTTTTTTTCCAAATATTTTTTTATTTTCCATAATATAAACCATGCATACACATGAAGGTACAAACAATGAGAATACACAAATATTAAAGACATAATGGCTTGCAACATTGTTAGAAAGAAGAAAAGAACATGAGAGCAGGTTTACATTGAACATAGGAAAAGAGTAATACATACTGAAGTATGCATAGTACACTAACTAACAACAACAACCTAAAAGGAACAGTATTTACAATGCTACTAGGACTAAATATAAACAGTGTCACTAGTTATAAGACTAAATGTTAGCAGCCCCACTTGTAACCTACAATAGGAGAGACAGACCCCTCAAACAAAGATAAAGAATGTAAGGGAAGTTTTGTACATTAACCAAAATTTAATCACACAGAATTACCTCAAACAGGCTTTTCCAAAGTTTACTGAAGTAGGCTCTCTTCTTAGGTCCATTTATGATGAACTTCTGGGCAGAGATATATTTGATAGCCATATCTTTAAATCCCCACCAACATAATTTGGTACGATCTAACCAATTATAAGTGATGTAAAGTTTTATGAGAGAACACAGCGTTATTAAAATATGAAGATGTAATTTAGGCAAACTAGGAGGGGGAATGTTTAGAATAGCCATTTCCCATGAGAGGGTACAGTTATAGTAACCCATTTTTTTAAGACATACTTTGAGGGAGCACCATCATTTATGAGAGTTATTGCAGTGCCACATAATATGAAGTAAGTCAGCTCTCAAACCAGGACAGCATGTACAATTAGGAGAACTATTAGAATTAAATTTGTTAATTCTTACAGGGGTATAGTAGGAGTTATTATTTAACATCAATTGAGTGTACAGGAGTTTTTTGAAGGGAGATAGTTCTATAGTAGTTTTTATGGCTAGTAATTTTTGATCCTCTGTAATGAGAAAGTTTTGATTATCCCAGTATTTGGAGAACAGACAGTTTCCTTTGTAAAGTAATGGGAGTAATAATTTGTATGACGAGGAAATTGTTTTATTATTGTTAGAAACTGTAGTAATGATTAGGTTTAGTTTATCAATTACCTGCGATTCAGGGAAAAAGTTATTAGTTTGTGAAGTTATAAGTTCTCTAAGTTGACGGAGAATAACCGTGTACTTGTTATTGACCTTAAGGATTAATCGTAGCTCAGCAAGAGACAAGAATTTATGTTTAATAATATCCCATACTTTAAGGTCTTTGATGAGAGGGTATTCAGTAAGGTCTATCATCTTGTTGTTGATTTTAAGATTTGGATTAAGATGTAGTTGTTGAAGAAGAGGAAGAATAAGTTGAAGATTGATGTCCTTAATCAATTTTTGAAAAAGTTTTATTTTGAATTTCAATAGGGAGGATCATTTTAAGCTATTCAGAGAGGTGGGTGATAAAAAAGGAATAGCCTTAGGACTGATTTTATTAGAGAGAATATGTCTGTGCCACATCTTTACCCATGCTGGATAGTGAGTTTTATCTTTGCTATTCATGCTTGCAATGGACCATAGTTTATTAGAGCATATAATCACATAATAAAGATGAAGATTTGGAAGGCCCACCCCACCTTTCTCCTTGGGAAGACTTAGTTTGGAAAAAGAAATCCTAACATTCTTAGGAAACCAAAGGAATTTTACTAAAGCTTTATCGATCTGTGAAAAAAAGTTGTTTGATATAATAACATTTGTCGCACTAAATTGATACAGGAGTCTGGGTAAAATATTCATTTTCACAATAGCTACTTTTGAGAGAAATGTTAAGTTCAATAACTTCCATCTTTGTAGGTCTTGACATATGATAGACCATGATTTTAGCAAATTATTTTGAAGCATAGAAGCTTGATTATGTTCAAAGTTAATGCCAAGATATTTAAGACTGTATGAAATATGAAAGGAAGATTCAGGGGAAAAAAAAGGGTTTATGAGCCTCAGGATTTATTGGGAGAATGTGGGATTTTTTATTGTTAACTTGATAACCAGAAGCATTAGAAAAAGCACTAATTGCTTTTAAAATTTTTGGTAAATCTGAATTAGGAAATTGAAAGTAAAGGTTTAAGTCATCAGCAAAGGCCGATAGTGCAACTTGTGTGTTGAGAATTTTAGGTATAGTATGATGTGTATTTTGAGTAATGTATAAGAAAAATGGTTCAATAAATAGATTGAAGAGAAAAGGAGAAAGTGGACAGCCTTGTCTTGTACCATTAGTGATCAGAATTGATTTAGATCTTTTTTTATTTATATATAAATAAGTGTATGAGTTTGAATAAAGAGTTCTGATCATATCTGAAAAAATTATAGGTATATTAAAACGTGATAGCGTAGAGAACAGAAAGTCCCAGTTTACTCTGTCAAATGCTTTCGACGCATCTAAAGTCAGGGCATATAACGGATTTTTCTCTTTTTTAGTGAACTGTATGAGAGAGTCCAATGTTAGTGTATTATCCCATGTATGTCTATTGGACATAAACCCAGCTTGATCCGGTGATAATATATATGGTAGTACCTGTTTGAGTCTGTTAGCTAAGATAGCTGAGAATATTTTGATATCAACATTTATAAGCGAAATAGGTCTGTAATTATGCGGGTCTGTTTTTTCTTTGTTATTTTTTAGTAATAAAATTGTTTTTGAATTATTCCAATGTATGTCAGTGATTCCATTTTTTATAATGAAGTTAAAGACTTTTAGAAGAATAGGGGCAATTTTTGGACTAAAAGTTTTGAAAAAATTAGTAGTGAAGCCATCCGGGCTAGGAGATTTGCCTATTTTAAGATTATTGATGGCAATTTGAATCTCTTGAATGTTAAGTGGAGCTGATAAGAGGGATGCTTGATCAGGATTAAGAGATGGAAAGGTGATGGAATTGAGAAATGTTTCCATCTGTGGATTAGAGGAATTGTACTTATTCTTGCTATATATATATCCATATAAATGTCATGAAATAGTTGAATTATCTCAGAGTCTGATTTATATATTTCCCCTTTGTATTGAAGAATAGAGATTGTAGGAGCGCCATTATTGTTTTTGAGTATTCTAGAAAGGGTTCTAGAGGGGATTTGTGCCCATTCAGAGTAAGTTGCAATTTGTTTCTGTTCCTGCAGTGAGTAGTTATGTAATTTTAGAACTAGACTTGTTTCTTTTCCTTTATTAAGCTTGTTATAGAAGGAGGCTTTACTGATCAGATATCCTCTTAATTCAGCCTTGCAAGCAGCCCATTGTATATCCAGCACGGTTTGAGATTTTTCAAAGTTAGCATATAATTCAGACAGTGAGTTATTGATTCTATTTATAATCTCCTTGTATTTTAGTAGGTTATTGTTAAAGGACCAGTTCATATGAGGAGAGGTAACTTATGTGAAAATAATCATAAGGGATATTTTAGCATGGTCAGATAATAGCCTAGGCTCACATCTTAATGTGTTCTTAAATTTGGAGAAAAATTTAGAGATTAAGAAGAAATCTAAACATGACCGTGATTTATGGCAATTAGAGTAAAAAGTGTACATGCTGTCCTTATATGAGTCAGTACTGAAGACAATAGTATCCATGAGATTAAAATCAGACATTAATTCCTCAAGGGCTATGGAAGCTTGAGAGTTATATGAGGGGGACTTACTGGTGCGATCTAATCTGGGATTTATCACTGCATTCCAATCCCCTCCTATTATAAAAAGGTGATTTTGAAATGAGCTAAGGATGTTATAGATTTCTAGGATGAAGATATGTTGTTGAGTACATGGACCATATATGTTCAAAAATAAAACTGGTTTGGTAGAGTCCGGTAATATGGATGTAAAATAACACCACCTGCCATATTTATCAAAATTGCATTCATTTATAGCACCCTGGAATTGTTTCTTAATTATAATGGCTACTCCTTTAGAATTTGAGCTATCCCCACCCGCTATTATAGTCCTAATCCATTTTCTGTTGGATATTTTTTCCCACCCCTCTTTTGGTAGATGCGTCTCCTGTAGAAAGCAAATACTGGCCTGAGATTTGAAAAAAAGGTGAAGTAGTAAATTCTTTTTTACAGCATTTTGTAGACCTTTAACATTCCAGCAATCTAAAGACCAGCTACTGAATTCCCTAGTTTAGTTAAATATATTGAGGAATTATAAAAGTGAGAATTTGTTATTATAACTGTATATAATAAGGTTTGTTTAGGGGGAGTTACCTTTGGGCTTAAAAGAAAGAAGAGAGCACAATACATCATTGACACTGTCTTTACAAAGAAATTAGCAATGCGGGAATAGGTAGCCAACAACTTCTTCTGACTAACCCCAGTGCCTAACCACCCGTACTCCTTGTATGAAGAAGTATATAAACACACAAACAAAAACCAAAACACTCCTATACATATGTACAAAATATAACTCTTCCAAAAAAACATCAACCTAGAGTACTTGCAAAACCACCCACTGAGCTTCCATAATTAGATATAGTTTAAATACAATTTAGATATCTTATGGCATATTTCTGTAATAAATTAGAACAGTAGACAGTGTAAATGCATCTACATGCCTATTCAAAGGTATACACTCTCGGGAGTCCAAAACTAAATATGAGTTTTAAGTAACTAATTTACTATATGTATTTAAGTATAATTTTAAATAATGGTGCATGTGGGTTAATAAGTTTCTACTTAATTTGAGTATCTTTTAGCTTAACAATAATAAAGGATATAAACATCTTTTATCTGAGATACATATTTATGTATGGTAACATTACACCAAACCACCAGTTGACTATGTTAACATCAAATCACAACCGCCATTACATAAAAAAAAAAAAAAAAAAAAAAAACAACTAATAGCCCTCTGTTCTACTATCAGGCTACGTGACATGTGAACCCATATGGTTGCATGAGATAAAGCCAATTCCACCAGTCTTAGAGCCTTGCACTCTTAGGGTATTTAACTTACATTCCTTGGATTTAGTAATTATCGCTAAGACTATTCCAAAGCCAGCGATGTAGCCTGGCATGTACCAAATAAGACACAATGTAGTGATTGCCTTAAGATGCAGCACTGTTTACAACACCTCAACAATATTAAAAGGCAGGCTACAATACTCAGATATTGAAATGGGGAATAGCTAGTACTACTGATGAGCCATTAGAAAAGATAGCTTAAACAGTATTGGCTAACATTGATTAGCAAGTGATGTTCAATTAAGAGAGGCGCCCTTCTGGTTAGACATTTAAACAAGGCAACATATGGGTGAGATTATTTTACATAGTTTATGGTACATGACTAGCATCCTTATAGCATTTAAAGTTGCAAAAAACAATGCTAGAAATCTAAAAAAAATGTCATACTTCGAATGAATTGCAGATTTAATAAACCTGTTTAACAAACAGAACTAGAGTTTTGTTCAAATCAATACGAATTATGGATTAGTGAAGTCTGAGCAATAGTTCCACACAACGCTTAATTAGCAACAGTCCCCACAGCAACAAAGTCGAAAAACTGGTTATCGAAACAAGTATTAAACAGGTTATTAGTCTCTTATGACTTTTGACGTGTCTGTCCATGACCTATAAACAACTTCCTAGCATATAGTCACTTATTTGCGTAAGGTGCATGGACAGTTACATTTTTCAGAACTAAAGTCACCAGCTGAACGCAGCGCCTGAATGTGATTCGTATTGTGAATTACCTGTTTGAGCGTGAGTGTTCCAGTCTATGTTCCTATAAAAATTGTAATCAGAGCGCGAAATGCCAAAAAAAACAGTTAGTCACATTTGCTTAGAGGATAGTGTTCTTCCTGTAGCACGCGTACTATGCGCCGTTGGTAGTGTCCAGAGGATATTGCATTAATATCAGAGTGTTCCAACCTATTGGGACCCTCTAGGAAACAACATGTGAAGAAATCTGTTCCTCCTGACACGAGATCGGCATTGACAATTAAAAAGGCCATTAGGATTTTCATTAACAACAGGTATATGCATATTTTATTTGGGAGAATTAGCATTCATGTTTTTCGAAACAAATTTTTAGGCAAAACGTTCCAAGCAGCGCATAGCTCTGTTTACTTCTTTGATAATAGAGTCGCTGACAGTAATAGATTTTCAGGAGGCTGGAGCTTTGTTAAAAGCCTTGATAAAGGCTGTTTTAGCTTCATTTTGTGTGTTAACTGAATATCTCACCTCATTATTGTAAAAGATCAGATTGTTGGGGAAGCGCATTTGAAACTGGATGTTTCTTTTGATTAAATCTGCGCAAATCTGAGCTAGTTTTTGTCTGTTTTCTTTAATGGTTAAAGGTAGATCTTGCGAGAAGGAGATTTTGTGATTGTTCCACATAAAAGATTTATGTTTTTTGGCTACAATTAGTATTTTTTGCGTTACTTGATAGTTGAGTAATTTAACATAAACTTGGCGAGGAGCTGTGGTGTCTTGTCATCTTCAAAGTGCACGGTGAGCTCTTTCGATGGTAATTTCAGGCTTCTCATCAACAAGTTGTAGTAATGTTTCAAAGATTTGTTTTGCAGTAGTAATTAAGCTTTGATTGTCATAACTCTCCGGAATACCTCTAATTAGAATATTGTTTCTCCGACTTCTTGCCTCTAGATCTGTTATTTTCATTTGTAATTCTGTTATGACTGTTGATTTAGCACAAAGATCTTCAGTGAAAGTTTGAATTTGAAGCTCATTTGACTGTGTTTTTTGTTCAAGTGTGCCCACTCTTTCAGCAATCTGAGTGACAGATTTTCCAATGGTTGAAAGCTGTTCCGGAAAGTTCTGAATAGCTGTGTGTATGGGTTGTAAGGCCTGTTTTAATTCATCCATGTGAAAGCCAGGATCCTCATTAGTGCTAGTAATATTTTTGTTAAGTTCTATCTGTTGTTTATTAGTTTTTTGCCTTTTTGAGAGATTCTCTTTTTCTGGTGAAAAAATTGCTGAAGACTTACCTTTTGTTGTCTGTATCTCCATTGTAATAGGATCATTTGAAGATTTTTGCTGTCTGGCCATGTGGTCTTCAGAATGCTGCAGCTAAGATTAGGCCTTCTAGATCACAGTGAGTATAAGACTTTGAGAGCAGATATAAGATATGCGTTTGATTTTTGACCTCTTTTTAATAGCTGAAGGTACTGGATGGTTTGACTTTATGATGCTGTAAAGATTTCCTTTATTCCTATGAACGTCCCGAAGCTTTGAGATGTAGAAATCTAAGATAAAACTAGATGAAGTAAAGAGCTCAGATTAGATGCAGTTCACCAGGCGACCACCATTTTGGAATCTCCTCTTATTAAAATTTCTAGCAGCTGCACATATTTTCATGGTACAAGCAGAATAGTGTCTCTTATTAAAGTTTCCAGTGGCTGTGCCGATTCATACAACATGAACAGAATAAATGTATTAACCCTTTTAAGCCTTGAATGCACTAAGCATGCATATTGCTATTATGCATTTTTCTAACAATAGTCTAATCTAGTGTAGTGCCAGCCCCCCTTGATCACCCAAGGAGACTTCTGTATAACCTACATCATGACCTATAATAGCCCACCCAAATATATGTCTGGTCAACATGGATGTGCAATTTCCAAATGTCACTTTAACCAATTTTGCAGATACTGGCAACCTGAGACAATGTAGCAAATGTCTCATGTTCACAGGCAACTATTTAATCTTTAAAAAAAAAAAACTAAACATGATAGATGTACATACACAATTTCACTGGAGTCAAAAGTCCCACATTCAAACAAGGTTGTCAAGAACACAACACAACATCCACTACACATACTGTCTACCACACACATAGGCAACCTGTGCAAAGGCACTAAAAGGCAATCTTCTGAAACCCCATACACCTCCAAAATCTTATAAATGGCAAAGTCTATCCTCAGCAATCTTTAAAGCATTCACCAAAAGCAACATCAAACACAGCATATACTCCTATACCCAGTGGATCCCCAAAAGCAAAGCCCATAAGGCAAGCCAATACATTACCCAGGACTGTTGTCATAGGGGACTGCATAGTATGAAACACAGATGCCCCACTCACCAGACTGAACAAGGAGAACATATGGTTAGTTGTTTATCTGGAGCAAGGATCCAACGTCTTACACACACACGCAAGTCACTACATAACATGTACCAGTGTGATTCTATCACAGTCCATGTGGGTAATAACTACCAGAGATGTACTACTGTGCACTATATGAAGAGAGCACTGTTGATCTCTCTGAATATGTGTCTTAGGCAGTTATGTGCCTTGCAATGAGCAGTGTTCTATCTTCACCAAAGATGATGCCACAATGTGAACAAAAGATAATTGACTTCAATGATTGGCTTAATTTCTAGTGTCTTTCCACTGGGATTCAATATTTGTCAGTATGAGAGGTCATGATTAACAGATCATGTTGGTTTGCAAAGGATGGTCTGTCCTTTCTCTCCTTAGCTTCCAAATATTGGCTAAAATGTCATCCACAATCTTACAGCCATTTTAGTGAATGCCAAACTGACAAACCTACCTACATAGTGAATAAAACCCAAAGAAACCAAAAGGTGTTAATGCTCAATGTTAGGAGCCTAAAGAAGAAACTCCATACCCTGCAACCTCTCCTCACTCCGGAGAATACAGACATCTCTGCAGTTTCTGAGACATGGGTTAAATCTAAAGAAAGTACCCTGCTAGTAAAAAGCTTCAGTGCCTTCCACACATTTAGACCATCAGTGGTACAGACAGGGACAAAAGCTGGAAGAGTCTTAATCTGTATTAGCAGCAATCATAACTCTACATTGGTTAAACAGAAAGATGCCCTGGAATTTATCCATGTGCAAATCACTATAGAAAAAGTTCCATACAAAATCCTAGGACGTTATAGATCAGTCCCTTTATTCCTGGAACCCCGTAGCTTGAGACCTACAGAAGGCACTCACCATTAAACCAAATAACCTATTCATGGGAGACTTTAATTACCCCTCTATAGACTGGGAAACATACACTGCCTCATACTCACAGACAGAATGATTCCTGGACTTTATTAATACAAATACCCTTGTCCAGATAGTTCACACACACACACACACACACACACACACACACACACACACACACACACACACACACACACACACACACACACACACACACACACACGCACACAAACACACACCAGAGCTTCAAACATATTGGACCTAATACTCACCAATATGGGACAGCATTGTACCCCACCCAGTTTTATGTCCTCACTTGTGATGTCAGACCACAAAACTGTCTCTTATGAAAAAAAAATCAACTCAGTAATCCCATCAAACCCTATAACAGTTAGTAACTATTCCAAAGCAAGCTACATCCCATTAAGCAATAGTTACTCAAAACACAATGCCCCTCTCAACCATGAGTTTACAACAGCCTATGCAGGACTTTTCATAAAGACCCTGTACAAGCATGTAGATGGCTGTATAGAGGCTGCTTTACCTACAGATGTAAATCCAAAACAAACTCTAAAAACAAACCACACTGGTGCAATCTTAACCTTACTATTATGTTTAAGGTTATGGTATATAACAAAAGGAAAAAAAAATCATAGCTAAAAATCAGGAAGAACATCTCCCATGATGATATGTGGTCTCTATTTAAACTAAATAGGAAACCAAGAGGATTAATTAAGTCCAACAAGGCAATTACAATGTCAAGATACCCTCACAGTCTAAAGAAAACCACAAGGCCTTCTAGAGCTATGTCCAAAACCTCAAAGCCAACACACATCAGTGTGCCGAAGTGGTAGCCAGTGGTGCTACCTTTACTGAGCAGAACAACATAGCAAATTTGTTGAATGACAAATTCAGCTTAAACAACACCATCTCCTCCTCACTTCCACATGCCTCCCTTCATGAAATACTTACAAGTATAACCCCCACCCCCATATAATGACAGGGAACAGGTCCTGAAGCTAAGGCCAAAGAGACAGTCTCATTGGGCCCTGACAATATCTCAGAATGCCACCTAAATATCTGGAAACATGACCTATCAGGACCACTTCAGTCACTTTTTAACTACAGCCTCAGAAAAGGCTTTTTACCATGAAAATGGAGGACTGTAATGGTTATTCCACATCACAAGGTTGGACCATCAACTGACCCTGAAAACTACAGACCTATTAGTCTGACTAGTCTAATACGCAAAACCATGAAACCTTGAGTCACTGAACCCAACCCAATTTGGCTTTGTCAAGGAAGGCTATGCCTACTAAACCTGGTGGAGATAAGGCAATGTATGAAGGAAATATGGTACATATTTACCTGGATCTAGCTAAGATATTCAATACAATACAATACAATACACTGCTTGTGCATAATTGATAAACTCTCCAAACTGGACATAAGCCCCTACATAACACTCTAGATTGCCAGATGACTCACAGGCAGGACTCAGGAAGTCAGGATTAGTGATACCATATCCACTAAGAGACCAGTCACCCGTGGGGTACCTCAGGGCTCCATGATGGGACAGATTCTATTTGGCATCTACTTCTTGGAGGTAAAGACTAATGTCAAGGGTCTTTAGCTGACCAAGTTTGCAGATGACTACAAATTGGGAGCTATCATAGATTTCCCCCATGACACAAACATCTTACGGCAGGGTCTAACAGAGATAAATGACTGATGCCAAAGTCACGGACAAAAACTCAATGCCAAGAAATGCACTATAATGCCTTTGAGAAAACTGCCACACATGCTAATTACTCCATAAATAAGAGATCCCTAAGTATTGACACAGTAGTCAGGGATTTGGTAACATATGTAGACAGTAATCTGGATTTTGACCAACAAGTGGCCAAGTTAATAATAAAATCACTCAGTGTCACCCAGCTTATAGGTAAGGGCATCCAGGTCCAAGGAAGTCATAGTGCCTCTTTGTTCAGCCCTTATCAGACCCATCATTGAGTATAATGTTCCCATTGGCATGTACCTGACCAAACATATGCAACAGTTGGAATGCCCACCAATGTTCCTTACCTAGAGAATACAGGATATAAACACATTGTCCTATACTGATTGCCTTAAAGCTCTGCCTCTGTACACTGCTTCCTACAGATTACTCAGAGGTGATATATGCCTGACATAGAAGGCATCCTTATTTCTAGCTCTGATTCATTTTTGCACATCTGCAAAATTAACAACATCACAATGACTCAATGCAAGGATTTAAATTTTGTTTGTGTCATAAATAAGACATGCTTGCGAGACAGATATGGTCTCAGTGGATCCCAATGCTCTGAAACAGGCTCCTCATCTAAGTGAAGCAGAGTCCATCGCTAACCCTATTTAAGCATAACCTTGACCAATAGATAAGAAACTGGAAATTTAGCCCAGGTCTGGCTCCTACATCTCTGAAAGGCAGCGGCAGATAGTAATGCCTAAACTAACATACCCCTTCCTAATAAACGCCCATGATACATAGGGACATAAATGGGTTGGATTGCACAGCTAGGCTTATAAAGGCCCTGGTGATAATTAGCCAAGGGCATAACTATGACCTATGAATCTAAAGAGTCTGAGTTTAGCCTGCTCAAAAGCTCATTTCCACTGCCTTAAGAAAATTCTGCAGTGGAGCTACAGTATGATCTGGCTCATCCTGCAAGATGCTTCTAACATGGTGCATGTTCCGTAACATAGGTTCAGAGATTCAAAGGTGTATACTAGGCCAACGATCACTGGGGCTTTTTTAAGCCTAACCATGCAACCCAGATCTCTGACAAGTTCTGGAGCCACTGATAGAAGTAAGCAGAGGCTTGGAAGATGAAACATTCACAAGCAAGGGGCTGGGAGATGAAATATTTGCAGGCTGCCTGAATCCATTAAAGGCATAAATACCAAACCAGGGATTAATTTCCTGTTCTCCATCCAGTTGCCCAAGTTACACTTGAGTTGGGTTAGGGAGAAACTCTGCTTCACATGGATGAGAAGTCTGTTCAAGACAAGGAGTAGCCTCTGAAAAACATTCCTGTCTCTTCAGCAGGTCCTATTTATAATACAGAAAAGGTTTAACTATTTAGAATGGGTAGTCCTGGTGCAGTTTGTTTTGCATATAAACAGGAGATCCATCAGGGTGGTGTCTTGTATGTCAGGCATAGATCTCCCCTCAACAGCATATAGAAGACAGAATACAGAGATAGGGTTTTGAGGTGGTCTGCATGGAACATATTATTTATGTCCTGTATTATTTTAGTGAGGAACCTCTGTGGACATTCCATTTGCTGGATGTTCCTGGTTAGGTACATACCAAAGGGTGCATTATACTCAATGATAGGTCTGATGAATGAGGAATGCAGTGGAACAGTGACTTTCTTGGACCTAGATGCCACACATTTGTTTATTAATTGCACAACATGGAGTGATCTCCTCACTACTGTGGATATGTGATGGTCAAAGACTAGATTACAGTCTATGTGTGTCTCCAAGTCCCTGACTAAAGGCTTGACTCTTAGGAGTGTGTTTTCCATATGGTAGTTACCAGGGGTGGATGATTTCCTGAAGGATACTATTATGCATTTCTTGGCATTTAGTTTTAGTCCATGGGATCTGGCACAAGCTAGTTCTCTGTATCAGCCCTTCCTCAAGAACATCAGTGTCACTCGGAGAATCTATGACTGCTCCTAATTTGCAATCATCTGGAAATTTGGTCACCCAAAGGCACTTGACTTTGGCCTTGATGTCAGGGGAGTAGATGACAAAAAGGAGCAGTCCCATGACTGATCACTGAGGGATTTTACTAGAGACTGGTCTCTTTGTGGAGGTGAACTCCCCAATTTTAACATCCTGAATCCGGCCTATGAGCTAGCTTGCTATCCACCAGGTGACATATGGGTTTATTCCTAACTGACACTAGGCATTGGGTCAAATCCCTTGGCTAGGTCAAATTAGTCAGTGTGAACCATTTTGCCCTCATCCATTACTTTGCTGACCTTCTCAAAGAAGTCTATCAGGTTGAGTAGGAATGACATGCCATTAATGAAGCCAAACTGTGTTGGGTCCAGTGTCTGGAGGTTTCCTATATAATTACTGAAATTTTCCATGATAATTCTTTCCATGGCTTTGAATATGAGAATAGTGAGACTTATGGGTGTGTAATTTTCAAAGTCTGTAGATGAGCCACATTTGTGCAGAGGGATGACTGTTGCTATTCTCCATTTGTGAAGCTTGTTTGGAGGCTACAGATTAATAGTGATTCCTGAGGAAATGATGAACCATGTTTCATGCTGTTTAAAAGGCAGCATGGAATATTGTCTGGGTCTATTGATGAAGTGTTCTTAGTCTTAGAGAGAGCATTAAGGACCTGCTCCCTAGTGAAAATAGGGAGAGTTATATCTGATGGTATTTCCTGGGGGGAGGCTGAAGGAAAGAGGAGGTAAATTTAGAGCTGAATTTGTCTGGCAGTAGGTTTGCTATAGCTTCTGGCTTTTCCCTTTTCTAAGTTTTCCAAGTCATTTAGGTTTCTAATACCATGACAGGAATGGAACCCATTCCTAAGTCAAAGTATGAATTAAAGTACATGAAATTAATATTGTTTTAATCTTTGATGTTAGCCAGAAGTTCTATTCACAGCACCTGTAATGTGCCCAGTAATGACTCCTGCGATTCGTATGCGGTTACATGTACTGGTAACATATCTAAATACAATTGTAACTTTTTTATATAAGACCTGTTGCTCTTACTACCATTGGATCTTCCCACACATGCCTACACACATCTCTTTCTCTTCTACTAACTCCAGCTCCCAAACTCCTCCCTTCTCCATGAACCCTATTACCATCTTCAACATAAAAAAATACTTCTAAAAATGAAACCATGTTCTAATTCCCCTGATGAGATACCCTCCTACTTCCTAAAATAGCAGCAGAAGCTGTTGCCTACCCCATCAGCATGCTAATAAATCGATCAGTCTCAAAGTGCCATGTTCCCCAGCTCTGGAAAAAAGCCTTTATTTTACCACTCCATAAAGGAGGCAATAAAAATGACACCCCCAACTTCTGACCGATTTCTTATCTTATCCCCTATTTCTAAACTTCTTAAAAAATGTATCCACCTACAACTTCTACCCTACCTCTTAAGTAATAACCTTCTCACCCCCACACAACATGGATTCTGATATGGCCACAGCATCACCACCACCCTCCTCTCCTTCCTAGAAACTGTTAATAAGGTCCGCAACACTGGTCATATTGTGTCCACCCTCCTTTTGGACTTTTCAAAGGCCCTCGACACCATTTCTGACAACCTTCTCCTCACTAAACTCTCTAAACTAAACCGATCCCACTCCTCTATGAACTGGTTCACCAGTTACCTATCAAAAGGCAACAAGCAGGCAAGTGGAAAAAAGCTATTTCTCCCTTCCTAAATACTCCCACAGGTGTGCTCCAAGGTTCAGTTCTAGGTCCCCTTCTTTTCAGTATCTTCATAAATGACTTTCCCCATGCCATCCCTAACACTAGCCTCATTAAATATGCTGACAACTGGACAATAATCTGCTCTGCTACCTCTACTTCCTCACTAGCAAAATTAACCCAGGATGCCTTCTCTTCTACTGAACAATGGATGCTAGATAACCATCTGGCACTCAATGCAACCAAGACTAAGCTAATGATATTTACCCCTTCTAAAGCTATCAACCTTGACAAAATTTCATTCTCTCTCACTAACCAAAATAATACACTTCTCAAAATAGTCCCCACTGCAAAACTATTGGGAGTCCTCATTGATGCTCAGCTAAAGTTTGATAGCCATATACAAGTAAATATAAAAAAAAAAAACACATAAGAATCTTGGCTTATTTTATGGCCACAACCGCTGCATCTCTTCTTCCACCATGCTTGCTCTCACTACTACTTACCTTATTCCCTTCCCTACTATATGGTGCCTTTATCCTTACTAGTCTGCAATCTTCCCTCAAGTCAAAACTCTCCTCCTGCTACTACAAAATTTTTAAATTTGCAACTGGCCAGAGATCTTCTACCCATCACTGTATTTCCCTACATCAACTGAACTGGCTTGAGCTACCCAATTATCTCACCTATAATCAACTTATCCAAGCACACAAAATTATTTTTAGCCCCTATCTCTGCCTCTACCATCCAAATGCATTGACCTAATGGATGTCTAAGATCTACCTTCCAAAACCTAATAGAATTGCACAGACCTGCCCGTCCACCAGACAAACATCTTCTATCCTTCTCTTTAGCACACCACTGCAGTTCTCTCCCACCTTTCATCCGTACCACTAACAGTCTCTCTGCCTTCAAAACCTTATTTCACTCATACCTCTCTTCACAGTGGGAATGCTCTTGTTCTTATCCTACACAGCATTCATTAACTTTCTCACTCCCTACAAGCTATTATATCTGTAAATAAACTCCTATAATTTCTATAACTCCTAGCAATAGCAGTGGGACCTATCAGATTGTACAAGAACTGTATTTGTTTATAATGAATTTATCTTGCATCATACTAATTGCACCTTCTAATGTCACTACACTGCAACTTATTACTATGTACTTTCCAAATTCTACCATATTTTGTAATTTTCAAATTTGTAATCTTGTAACTTCTATCGTTGTATTTGTATTTAGTATTTATTTTTTTGTATTATTCTGGAGCTTTTCTCAACAGGACTCCATTGAAAATGGGCTCCTCATGGCCCAGTGGACCATCCTGGCAAACAAACTACAAATAAATAAATAATAAATGACTGTTGGGGTATCCTTCTTCCACATTGGCCTAGTTTCTGCCTGCAAATCATGGTATTATTCTCTCTGTATGTAAGACACTGTAGTCACTGGTTGTAACAATTCCAGTAATCAGTGCTACTCTTGTCTTCTTTTCATGAGCTACTACGTCTTGTTTTCTCACATCTGTTTTTTGAACTGCTGGTAATGGGTGACCCATGTGATATAAATTTCATTTATAATACTTTGTGGCTCATGTTTTCAGTGTTTTTCAGCCACTTCAATATAATGTTTGCACAATCCCCAATACAATAGTCTTGCCACATTATCAGGCCTTTCAGTATACAGTCCTTCTGGCATTAGTATATCACAGCCTGCAACAAGATGTGCAACTGTTTCCAATTCTGATTTACAAAACCTATATTTGCCTGTTTCTCCCCCATGTTCAATGGATTTTGTAAACCAACTTGTATGTAGTCTACTGTCTTGAGCAACTAATATTAACATTTTGTATTTTGATTTTTCAACCTCTCCTTAACCATTTCTGTGTTCAGTCCTGATCAACATGAGGTTGTTTCAAAAGTTTTCTATACTAGCAACTATATTTATGCATTTTCCACATTTCTTGCCTTCTCATCTGATCCTTCACCTTTTATTCTTTCTTTTGTTTTTAGGCACATTCAGTTGCTGCCTCATTTTTATCTACTTCTTGTTTTATTTCCATTCCCACTTTATGCCGATATGCTTCTGCTAAACTAAGCAGGAAAGTCATCTTAGACTTATTCTTCTCATGTTTCAAAACTTTCACTACATTTGGGTCTTGTGAGGCCAGCAGGTATGTATGCTGTCCCACGATTACAGATCTATATGTGTAATCAATTTAGAGGAGGCCCATACCTCCTTTAGAATGGGGAATATTTTGTCTTGGTATACAATGCCGTTTATAAATCATTTGATGAGCATGAAGCATCCTTCTTGTTTTCCTGTCCAAACCTAGCCAACACCTTTTGGGGCCAGTCAGTCACTCAAAAACTGTAAATTAGGATAGGAAGAGCAAACTGATTTATAGCTTGGACTTTGTTCCTAGATGTCAATGCTATTTACAGCATTAATTTTAGTCTTCTAAAACATTCCTTACTAAGCTTTATTCACATTTGTTCATGTTTTATTGTTGATCCTTCATCAATTCCCAAATATTTATACACTCCCTCTTGCTCAAGTTGTTTTATATTACATTCCTGTCCCAATTGGATGTTTTCCTGGTGCTGCAACTTTCCTGCTTTAAAGGTTGCTTTTGCACATTTATCAAGACCAAATTACATTCTTATATCATCTGAAAATTTTTGATCACTTTCAGTTGTGCTTTCAATTCCTCATCTGATGAACTATACAGTTTTAAATCATCTAAAAAAAGATGGGAAGTCTTTACACTTTGTTGTTTTCTGGAAACCAAACTGTAGCCATGACTAATCTGTTAAGCAGACAGCTTAATGGGTTACGAGCAAGACAAAAGAGCAGCAGTGACAGGGAGTCACCCTGGAATATCCCCCTTTGAATTTTTATCCTCAGAATAACCATTTGTCCTTTATCATGACTTAACTGCAAAGTGGTTTGCCACTATTTCATGGTTACTGTAATGTAATCAATCAGTGCAGGGTGTATCTTAAACATTTTCAAGCACACTTTTAATCATGAATGTGGGATCCTGTCAAATTTTTTTTGTAGCCTTCCTCTTTTTGCAATTCTCAACTATGACTTTATTTAACAACAAATGATCCTATGTTCCATATGACTTTCTTTTATTACCTTTTTGTTCTAGTGCCATAATTGAGTTTTCTTCTAAGTGATTATAAACTCTGTCAACATCAATTCCGGTGTATAGTTTATACATAGTCAGAAGGCAAGTTAGTAGTCTATTGTTTTTAGGATAGCTTGGAGCTTCATTCTTAAATAGTATTGGTTTTCATGTTGTTAACCAGGCTGGTATCTGTTTGAGGGACACATGTAAATAATCCTTACTCATAGCTAAATCTTCATGTAAAGATGTAAATACTTTTAGCCAGAAGATAGGTACTGCATCTAGGCCTGGGGTTTTCCAATTAGGAGCTATTCTTATCTTTGTTTCAATCTCTCTGGCCATTACTTCATCCCATTTCAAATCCTGTACATTTGAACTTCTTATTCATTTTTTTTTACTTCTTCTATTCACTTAGCATCTTTGTTATGTTCCACAGGATCTTCATAGATATTTCACCAAAATGGATCTATTTCTCATTTTCAGGGGTGTTTCAATTCTTTCTGATATGTTTCCCAGTAAAACTTTTGGTTCATGAATAAATTGCCTATTTTGAACTTTTCCTTTATATTTACCTGCATATCTTCTAAGTTTTTTTCACCTGTGCTGATATTTTTACTTTATTATTTGTGATAGTGCATGATAGATCCTGATCTGTTCTGATACTGCTTTTATCACCTCTGTCTTTCTGAAATGTTTTTGTTGATCTGTTCCCACTTCTATACTCTTCTAACAGTGACACTTCTTAATTGCTTTATGTTTTTTTTCTGTTTGATAATTCCATGATGGCATTCGATTTCTCCCCTCCCTTTCCCTTACTACCCTGTGTTTTTGTGGTAAGACTTTATCAGTTATTAATTTAGCAGTGCATTAATATATCCCATTTACTTCTCTTATATAATATGAATCTCTATGATCAGTTCACAGATCAGCTTCTATTTTTTTTTAACTTCTACTTTACTAATCTCCTGTTCTTCATTCCTTCTTCATGATCTTATTTTCTGTATTTATTAAATTTTCCATATCCAGGTGCCTTTGCCTGTATTTCTCTTTGAATATCTTTGGGGCTGCCTTTTTTTTTTGTATTGACTATTTTGTCTTTCTCCTTTGCATAAATATTGCACCATATCAGATCTCTATTTCTTTCCCATGTCCATATTTCTTTTTTTATACCTTTCAAAAGTCTCTAAATTTTGTTCTTTAAACTTTTATACTTCCTGAGTCACTTCTTTTTTTCAAACAGCCCAAAGTATATAATGTTTTTCATAAACCTCTTGCATTAATGTAAAGAATTTTTTGTTTGAAGCTTCTGACAAGTTTTTTTGTGCAAGTATTTTTCTTTCCTTTAAATTCTCCCTTAATCTTTTTGTATGTCATTTCTCTGAAAATTCTGGGCTTCTTGTACAATAGTAACAATGCATATTTTCTTTCTTATCCACAATATCCCACTCTATCATCTTTATGGAGGTGTGCACACAGTTTTATATTGCCTTTGAGATTGTGGACATACTAAAGATTGTCTTGTGGTTGTCCTTGGCCTGAGGCCACATGTACCTTAAATGTGGCTTGGTAGACTTTATTTGTACTCTGAGTTGATTGTTTTGTTTGATGAGAGTGCTTTTATCCTGCTCATTTCTACTCCTAATTTTTTGCCATGCTTTTCTTCCTTCTGTTATACAAACTATTGATGCTGTGATTCCAACAGGGTGGCTTGTTTTTTTAATTAGTTAGTTCTGTACATATTCCATGTGGATACAGCTGTCTCTGTGCAGTTATTAACACTCATATATAGTGTTTCAGTGAGCAGTTCTGTTCAGGCAGGAGCAGCATTCTCTGGATTTAGAGGAGCTTGAAATTTTGCCAGGTTATCACTTAATAGTAGGAATTTAGCCTTCAAATAGTTCCTGAACATTCCAGGGTTAACTAGGGGTTCTGTTTTTTTTTTTACTTCAGAGGAGATCATTTTGTGGTTCTACCTTACCAGAGAAAACATTAAACTAGGGGGTGTGCACTGCTCTTTCATATTAGTCAGGGCCAGATCCAGTATGCCTGTGCCCCTGGTTGGTGTATTGACAATCTGGTCCAAGGAGTTTGCATTTACAAAATCCAGGAATCACTGTGCCTGCATGTTTGGTGCTTTATATGATTCCCAGTTAATAGTGGCTTAATTAAAGTCACCCATGAATAAAGTATTGGGTTGGATGGTGATTGTTTCCAATAAGCTTAAATATGTGTTATGGGTTTCCTAGAGGGGGACCTATAGCTTGCATGGGAATGGTATGGGATTTGGCCTATGGTGATTTGAATGTAGAGAAGCTCAAGTGCATTGTCCTGTTTGACCAGCCTTGAGGTATATTTATTTTTTATGTAAATTGAGATACCTCCACCTTTAGCCCCTACTTGTGTAATAGCAAAATATGTGGAAGGCATTATAGCCTTACACTGCCAGAGTGATCTCTGTTGCTTTAAACCATGTCTCAGTGACTTCACAGATGGTTGTGGTCTCTGTGTTAAGGACAGTTTGTAGTAAGTGGAGTTTCTTGTTTAAACTCCTAGCATTGAGCAGTGGCACCTTTAAAGTTTCTTGGTTTTGATTAGCAATGTCAGGTGTATTTTCAATTTGGTGTTGCCTAAAAAAAAGTACTATGGGAGTGGGCAGTCTTTTGGATAATATCTGATAGCATAGAGGAGAGAGGTGCAGACCATCCCTGGCCAAGTGCTACTGTGATGAGAAGACAGGCACAGAAGCTCCAAGACAATGCCCAGAAGGCAAGGTACATCAATACCAACATTCAGTGAGAGAATGGTTGAATACAACAACCAGCATCCACCTCTGACTGAGGTGGGTGCAGTATGGGGCAGCTCAGGTGAAGTGGCAATGACTAGTCTAAGTAGATGTGCAGTAATGAGCATACGTGAAAGTGTGATGTCACACAGAGAAAGCATAATTCATGCAGTATAAATGTCAGGCTATGCTGATCAGTGCATGGTTAGGGTCAGACCACAGTTTGCATCACATACCATCTGTAACCATGTATACTAGTGGCTAGGGACACAAAGACACATGTCTGTTTACACATAATGGTCACGGCTGTGCCACAGAAGTCTAAAGTGGGGTTTATATCCTGTCATTTTTTATGTGTCATAGACAATGTCATCCTTTGGCAGGGTGGGCATCCAACTATCTGTACATGACCTCAAACAGAATTCAGAGTCCCAAGGATAAGAGTTATTCTTTGTCACACACAATCTCCTCCTACAATGTATTAGGAATATATAAAGACATGACCATGATCTGCAGTCAGTTTTCTGGCTTGCTGCACTAGGATTGTAAATTGCCTCTGCGATCGATGGTATGTACCTGCTGGACCATGGAATGGAAGATGTATGATCATGGTGTGTCCTGATGATGTAAGGGAAATATGATTGTCTCCAATTTTCAGGAGGGTTGGAGCATGGTATATGTCCAGCTACAGGTGCATTCTGTGTAATCTGCAATGGTCTCCCTAAATGGCCAGCACCAATAATATGTAGCCTCTCTGACCTCAGACACTGCCAGTGAGTATGATAATGGAGGCACTGCCAGTTCTTCACATGAACATGGACATGACCATACCATGTGCTACATCAGATAAAAAAAGTACTGTCTTTCTGGCTTTCAGATCTTCATGGAGGCCATACAGCACAGCAGTGAGGCCCATGCTGAATTGAGCTTCATTGTATTGTATCTGGGGAAAATTGCAGCTCACTGGTTGATTGATCCTGGGTGCTGCACATAGATTAGAAGTCACTTTTTTCATGTGATAATGTCAGCTACCCTTACAACAGTAATAAATACTTGGTACACTCATTTCAGTTGCTATGTATATATCCATTGTCACAGCCACAAAAGGGGCATCATGGGTAATTACAGCTATAAGTGATTCTCTCTCTCCACTGGAAGTAGTGAGTGCTCCTACTGTACAACTTTATGTTTCTATTTGGATGATGTCATATCTGTGGCCTCTACAGACTGTATATCCCTACCCAGATTGGAGACAGGCTGTGACACTAATGCATTTGACTACACTTGAGGTATCCATGTCTAATTATCAGCAGCAGCAGACCCTGAACAATTACCAGCATCAATCTGTCATTGTGCCCTGGACTTCAGTGATGTCAGTGTAACAGTGCTCTGCCATGTGAATACATAATAAAATGCACATGTGAAGAAGATAAGGACCTGTGCTAAAACCATACTCATCTGGCATGAAGGGTGCCCATGTAAGATGTACCATACAAACACAATTTACCTTTTTACAATCCTAGTATTGCCGGTTATCTATGGTGTCTAAAACAATATATAGCCAGCAGTTGTTCTGGTCAGCCTACAATGTCTATGTATAGTACACCTGTATGGAACACTAGTGTAAAAGGTAACAACCTGTTACATCATGCATTGAGTCGTGTGTCTTTCTGTGTGTGAGTGGGGATGTCATCCCAACATCAGTATCCACTCCTCAAAGGATGATCTCAAAACCAGCTTCTGTTGACATAGCTCACATGTGTATCCTATGGTAGAACTTTCTGCTGCTATGGAACTTGCCTTTTCACTTCTCACAGCATAGCATGTAAATAACATACTTCCAACACCACTGCAAAGTGGCATCTGTATTTTCTTGCTACTTTTAGTAGGAAATCAGTTTCATCAGGCCTGAAACTGTCCACCTCTTCCTCTAAATATGCAGGCAGCCTGTGAACAAGTGACACAGAACTATAGAGTGGATAGTATTGAAAAAATATAATAAAAGCTACAGCTAAAGTGGTAACCTATGTAAAACCTGCTATACTCAAGGATGGCTCTGGGGTTAAGCCATATAACAGATGTATGGATAGCTACAGGAAGAAATGCAGAATGTGTACATGCCAAAATATATGCATTGGGGCCACCATGGAAGCAACCACTGATATAGGTGTACTGCTGTACATTGCTTGAAATTGTGTGTAGGCATGTGACTGCTGTACTCACTATCACAAGCCAACACATGTATGAGTTAGGTAATGATAGTACTGTACCAGTGACAGGCATATACTGGGACAAGCTGTCTCCATATTGTGGACTACCTTGTTGTCTTCCACGAACCTGAGACATTGATGGGCATACATACTTCTGTTGCCAGATTTTAGTAACATGAATTCCATTGGAAGGGTACTCATCCTTATGAAGGTGGAGTAAATGCAGCTTGAAGCACAATTCATATTACAGTATGCCACCTCAAACTGCTCCTCCCATAACAATACTGCCCAAATATGTAGTACTGCTTCCCAAATCTTCTCATATTATCCCAATAAGTGGCAGTGTCTCCAGATCTATTCAACTTTATACCTATCTGCAGGCCACATAGGCAAATTAGGTCCAGAGGCTTCAAATATCTAGAAATCTCTATATTTTGCTGAGGTACTCCTGCAACACTGGACACAGTCTACTGACTATGCCTTCCCCTGCGAGTTCATGGCTATAATCCTGTTCTGGAGAAATGCATAGGAACAAATGTCACAATGCATTATAAGTCACTACACTGCAAAAACCTAAGTTGTAGCTATGATTGTCCCATAAACATTTTATTCCTCATCAATGTGGTATCACTTTCAGAGGAAATTCAGGATAATGACAACTTCTGTTAATGTCTACAAGAGATCACCTACGCTTTGCATGAAAGAGAGCAAAATAATGCATTTTTTCCTTTACAGTCATTTTAGGGATCACCTCCTCATTCTCTGTCGTGGTCCATTTAAAAACATGAACTTCTGGTATGACCTGGCTGAGCTACTCTCCTCCACTACAAGAATCATGAGGGTGGGAGATCAAGGGCATCATTTTTATGACTTGCAGCTTAGAAGCCCTGATGAGGTCCATGTATGATAAATAAATGTTTAACAGGAATGTCCCAAAAAGCTTAGTAAGTATATTTTTATAAGTTTATATATGTGTGTATTCTAATTTATCTTGTAGGTTTGAGACTGTTGTTGCTTCTGGCAAATAATTTTCAAGTTAATCTTACAAATTAGGTCTGCCACTGTGTCAATCTTCCATATTATGTGGAAGTGGTGGAGATGATGGTGGCACTGCTTGAATATGCCTAAAATTTTTGTGTAGAGTTTTGCCAAACCTTCTGTTTGGGGAAAGTTTCCATCAGGGTGCACCATGTCACAGTGCCAGCACACTAGCTTGCATATCTCCCTATATATCTGTATCATATTGATTTTGCATATCTTAACATATTTGCAGGGGCACACACTTGCCTGTTGCTTGCCATGCAGCTTTTGGAAATACTTTTAGGATTGCATATATTGCTCTAGCATCTTACCTTGCAGTTGTCAGCATTTTCTGATGTGTCCTTTCTTTTTCATGTCACCTTGTGCATGAGACTGGGCAGGCATACAGCCAAACAAGGCTAGCTCCCCTCACTGGAGCTGTTGTTCATCAGTATAGATTCACTTATGACCACCTACCCATGTTGTCCCTTACTGCATGTTCAGTTGGCAGATTTGCTGTACAAGCACATCCAACACGTCTTGCACCTGCTGAGTTCATACCCAAGGTAGGTGGCAATGGTGAATCTTGGAGCTCCTCACTAGAAGGGGAATTCTTGACTTTCAGTGGAAGGTAGCCCACTAGTTCTGCCTGAGGTGGCCCAGTCATAGCTAGAGCAGATAGTGAGGTCTGCAGTGGAGAGAAAAAAATGGGCATATATATCTTATGTGGGAAGCTTCCAGAAGTAACTAGCAACATTGCTCCACCAGCTAGTCACTACCACTGGCCTACAAATGGAGGGTGTTGCCCATTTCACCAACCACCCTGATCCATTATATGGGTCTAGGTTCTTGTACTAATCTTTTTGTCCAGGGTGAGAAATAACTTGTAAGCTGCTCATATCCCATTTGTATGTCCAGTCATGTGTGCTTCCTTTCCTTGTGTCCCAGCTCATACCCTCTGTCATGAAATTCACCCTGGGGATCACCTCTGTGGCTCTGCTTGACAGTGGCACAGGAAAATAATTTTCTTGGGTGGCAAAAGCCAGGATACCTTTTTGACTGGGCTTGTATAGGCCCCAGGGCAGATATCCTAGTACCTACCTATGAACCTATATATTGCATAGGACTGTGTTATGAGGTACACATGGCCAACTGTAAATAAAATATGATATGCCTCTTTGTTATCTTTCAAAATTCTCACAGGCATTGAATGACAATATGTCTGTACTTTTTGCAATTTCAGAGGTTGTAATGTATTGTTGTTTCCTTTCTATTTGCCTCTTCCTTTTGCCTTCCAGTTTTAAAACAGTACAGTAAGTGACAGATTAGGTAGGTTCATAGCTTTATGGGATGATACTAGGCTACTGGCCCAGTGGCCCTTATAAGCCTAGCCAAAAATATCATCCATGTTTCCACAACGTCAGCACCTGCTTTCCCTGTCCAGCAGGGCACAGGTGGGATCCCAGTGGTATATATTCAGTTTCCCATCCAGTCGTCCAGGTTCCTCTTAAAAAGGGCTAGTGAGGTACTCTGCTTGACATGGAGAGGAATTTTATTCCATAGATGGGTGAATCACTGGGACACAAATCTATCCCACCAAGTTCTATTAATTTCACAGACCAGGTTAAGACCTTGCGTGTGGGTTGCGTGAGTGGAGTTTGACTTACAGTTATGCAGCAACTCCATCAAGGCTGAGTCTGAGACAGCCTTGTATGCCAGACGCAGGTCACCTCTGAGCAGTCTGTATGAGACTGAGTAGAGGGACAGGGCTTTTAGCCTATCTGTATAGGATAGGTGTTTGAGACCTTGGATTTTCCTGGTCAGGAACCTCTGTGGTCTCTCCAACTGCTGCATGTGCTTGGCAAGGTACATGCTGAAGGGGGTGTTGTACTCAATAATGGGTCTGATAAGGGAGGGTACAGGGATGTTATGACCTCCTTGTTCCTGGATGAAATACCCATACTTATGAGGTGGGCCATGTAGAAAGCCTTCCCTACAATGGAGGCATCACAGTGGTCAAAAGTCAGGCTCCTATAAACCTGAGTACCCAAGTCCCTTACAACTGATTGCATGCTTAGTATGTTGTTATTAATGTGATAATTAGTGGGGACACCATTTTCCCCAAAGGAGATAATAATGCATTTCTTGGCATTTAGTTTGAGGCCATACTTCTGGCATCAGTCATTAGTTAAGTTAAGGACCTCTTGGAGGATGTTCACATCACTAGGGGAATTTGTGCCAGTGCCCAGCTTGCAGTCATCTGCAGCCTTGGTCAGCCACAGACCACTGGTTTTGGCTTGCACCTCAGAAAAGTATATTCCAAACAGTAGGGGCCCCAAGACTGATCCTTGGGGTACGCCAATTGTTACAGGTCTACCCCTACAGGTAGTTTCCCCTATTTTGACTCAGTGGGTTCTATCAATGAGCTACTTAGCTACCATCTGGTAACATATGGGTTGATGCCTAGCTGGGAGAGTTTATCTATTATGCCTGAGTAGGAAATCATGTCAAAGGCTTTGGCTAAGTCAAGGTTGGTGCTGTGCACTGACTTGCCCTCATCCATGGCTTTGGTGACTGTTTTGAAGAAGGCAAGCAAGTTTAACAGGCATGACATCCCTTTGAAAAAAAAAAAACTGTGTGGGATCAAGCATTTAGAGGTTGCCAGTGTCCCTGTTTATAAGGTCAATGATAATGCATTCCATGGCCTTGCAGATCAGGCTAGTTAGGCTGATGGGCCTATAATTGTCTGGGTTGGTGGACACTCCACCTTTTTGCAGAGAGATGACAGTGGCTGTCCTCCATTCTGCTGGGATGAAGCCAGTGCACAGGCTTGGTTGAATAGGGTGCCTTGTGGTACTGAGACCTCTTACCTAAGTCCATGTAGGACACAGCCATGGATGTTGTTTGGTCAATGGAGGCTATATTTTTTGTCTTTGAGATTGCATTAATAACCTGCTCCCTGATGATGAAGGGAGGGGAACAGGTGCTGTGGATGTCCTTGTTTACTGATGGGGGGACAGGGGGGTGAAGTTTTCACTGAACTTGTCTGCCAGCAGGTTATCTATATCTATGACATTTGTGTATGTGGTATTCTTAATCACCAATTCGAAGTAGATTTGGGAGTTGCCTTTGAGAATGCAGAAGTAGGTGAAGAAGGCCTTGTGATTCTCTTTAGTGGGTGTGGCCATTTTGGACTTGAAGTTAGCCTTAGAGGATTTCACCAGTGACCTTATTTGCTTGTTTACACAAAGGAGAGATAACTTCCAACTTGGCACCTTCTCCTTCTTGGTCCTGGACAGCAATTGTTTTCCTTTTGTTATACAGTCTGCTTATTGCTGCTTTCCACCAGAGAGGTTTTCTCTTCCTTGAGGAAGATGGTTTGGACCTGTCAGGTATTGCTGAGTCCATGCAGCTATATAGGTGTTCATATAGTTTGTTGGTGTAGGCTTGGACATTAGTGCTTGATTCAACTGAAGGGATGGTGGTTGTGAAGCTGCTTTTACCTGCTCTCAGAAGGTTGCAGTCAGCTTTGAAAAATATTTTTTGTTCGGCCCTGGCAAGGGGGGAAGGGCAGGGGAGATGGTGAGTTTGAAAGTGATTGCTTTATGGTCGGATCTTACCAGGGAGAATGACACTGTAAGGGTGCTACAGTGGCTACTCATGTTGGTTAGTAGAAGGTCCAGAATATTTTCACCTCTTGTGGGAGTGTCAACCAGCGCTGATCCAATGCATTGGCATTAACAATGTCAAGGAATCTCTGGGCATTTGTGTTTCAGCTAGAAAAGGTTTTCACTCTCTATGTTTGGGTAAAGTCACCCATGATCAGGGCTGAATCTTGAGGGATTCAAGTAAGTCCAAATAGATGTAGTGGACCTCCTGAGTCCTGGTTGGGGGTCTGTAACTAGCTATTATTTGAATAGGTGTTTTGTCAACAGTTAACTGCACCTGGAGTGTTTCTTGCACGTTACACTGTTTGACCAGCCTGGAGGTGTGCATGTCTTTGATAAATATTGAAACTCCACCTCCTTTGGCTTTGTAGCCCTCTGTTTGGGGTCTGAAAGTATGATAGCACAAGTAACCTGGTAAGGTATATAAGGCTCATATGGTGTCTCAGGCTGTGATTGCCATTTGTTTGCATGTTTAATACTAACAAAGATAATTCATAAGCATAATTATTTACCAGTGAAGTTTGTGCAATATATATTTTATTGATGTTCATTTTTTTTTAAAACTCCTGGTTAGGCTAGTTTGCTTAGATTCAGATGGTGCTTTTCACAATTTATTAAAGGAAATACAATCAACTAGTTCTTTACAATGGCATTGTCAGATACTCTGTTACAACAAAATATTTTACAAGTTAGTGGTGATATTATTATTATACTATACAATTGATCAGACCACTCAAATGATGCAGTATTGTTATAGCTGTAGATATTAAAAACATTAGCCTTTCACCAGCGGTAATAGATATATCAAATAACATGATGTGGCTGGTTGTATTGGTAAAGAGATTATCAGTGCCAGAAGATATATGACACGACAACATATATTTTCAACTTACAGGAAACAATGGTTACTGACTGTGACATCGATAAATGTTTCAAAATGTGGAATGCATTTTATATATAACAAGTACAGCCCAACAGTGCATGGACAAGGGTTAAAATTTTGGTTCAATGATATATCAAGTGGATTTTGCATAAGTTTGCTAATAATAGTCAAATGAGATGGGTTGCACACATAAAGGCTGAACTGGTGAACTAATACAAGGGAACAATTATAATTCAACAGAAGTAATTTGGAGTTCATTAATTACAAAGACACTTTTAGGAAAAGCTGATATATGAAGGAAAGAAAGAATATGTGTAAACTGAAAATAGCACTTGTGACAAATGGAACGATGATGGAAAAAAGTAGAGGTGCAATAATTTATGTGGATTTATTGGTGAGGAAAGCTGTTGATGATAGATGTGAATTGTTCGATAACTAGAAAATATTAGTTGTAAAAGCATTAGACTTGGTAAAATAATGGGGTAGATGTTACCACCTACAAAAATAACAGATGAAATGATTACATAGGTTCTTTTTACCCTTTAAGAAATGTTAAAGTGATTTGTCACTATTCTTATCTTCATGCTCGTTTTATTGTTGTAAAGCCTCTTTCTGTATTTTCTCAATAATTGCTTCATTGTTTACACTAATTTTACCTTTTTTCTGTTATTTTTCATTGTGTGATGTGACACCTCCTTGTAATTCTCTGTGGAATGCCCTTTAACCTTTGATGTTATGTTAGGTATTCCATTAAAGCTGTCAGTTCACTGCATGGAAGCAATTCTGACGACAGTTATTTTTTATTTTTATTTATTTATTTATTTATTGATTTAATTTGTAATGAAAGTACTGATATCCAAGTTACTGGTTTAACTTCTGATGATGGAATTCTAAATCTTTAAAATGATTACACTTATCTGAGGTTAGCAGGAAGTTCAGATGATAGCAATGTTGAAGTGATAACACACTATACTGTACTACAACCTTGCTCTAAAAATCATTACTTGGGCATTAATCTTGTGTCTTATCCTGTAGTATTAAGCCTGCTTGGCTACATAAAATGTACAATCCTCTACTTAATTTTACATTGTTATGAAAGTTCACTTTACCTCGGTCCTATTGTAAAATATTATGGGTATTAACTTTGATAGTGTAAATGCACATTCTTCTTTTTTTATTTTTTAAGACAATTGTTTATTAATTTAACATATTTACAATATATACACATAAAGGAAGAAATTCAACATCACGTATTGTTATACAATGATAGGAATACACTGAATCATCAATGTAATCTTATACAATTAACACATTACGAGCCTTGGTATTTCAATAGCAACATTTCAAGGTTATCTCAACCACTAAATGACTTAGTATGATTTATAGATCTTATCCAGATCACTTCTTTTTCAGTTTTACATAGTACTGTTATTAAATTTAAAAATTCTTTGAACATAGCACAGAGTTTGATTTTCAATTTTTTGTAAAAACATTTCTAGCAACTGCCAAAAGAGCCCAAAATAGTTTTGCTGTTTGGCTTTTACAGATACAGGAAGTGGAACATTCATTAGTTTTACTGATATAGTTAACAATTATCAGACCATAATCCCTTAAAAACATACTTATTTTTTCCCAATACACATTTAATTTTCACAATCCTTAAATGTGTGCCCAATCAGCTTTTACATCTTTACTACATCTCGAACAAACTGAAAAAACAATTTTACTAAACTTTGAGATTTTATAGGGAGTAACAAACATTATATGTATATATAGTACACATAAAGCTTTCCAGTATAAAATTGAACAAGTTTGACTAACAGATTTAAGTAACAAAGTTATTATTATTATTATTATTATTATTATTATTTGTAATTAGCTTATGTAACTTGGACAACTTTCCTTTGTAGGTCAATCTACCTTCAATGATAGCATTCATATATCCATATAATGGGGAATAGTGTTCTTTTCCTCTTCACTCATACTGCCTATAGATTCACTTAATTTCATATTGATGGATAATATTAATAGGTTATCAGATTCATCCAAATAATATTCTTTCATTAAATATTTTGGTGACTTACTTTTTCCTTTTTCAAAGCAATCAGGCCATAATACTAATCCATTCCTTTTTAGTAAATTCATTTTAACATTGTTCTGAGTTTCCTTAAATCTAGAGGTGTGAGCAATGCAAAAACACAAACATTTCCCATATGTCTTAACTGTTTTAAGAAATTATGCCATAAATGCAGATTCTAAAGATTGAAATGAATTGTCTTCTAAGCTAAATTTTATTAACCAGATGAAATGATTGTTGCTCATTTCTAATTTATTATATTTAATAAATGTATAAGAATTTAGTATAATCTTCTCCTGGATGGTTTTCCACTGACTGGTGTAAGATGAGTCTATCCAGAGTATAAAACAGTTAAAATTTGTAGTAATAGAATAATATTCTACATCTAGGAAGCTAATATCACAATACTCCCATAATCTTATATGATTTCTTTAAGCAATTCTCAGCTTTTTAGGATACCACAAGAATGAAGTTAACATTGTTTTCCATTTTCTTAAAAAGTTTACTATTGAACGCAATATATATATATATATATATATATATATATATATATATATATATGAGTGTGTATGTGTGTGTGTGTGTGTGTGTGTGTGTGTGTGTTTAATATTTGTCCCAGTCCCCTTCAATAAACACATCATACCAAATGACATTTGACGACCTTTATTAAACTTCCATAAACATGATTGTTAACCAATATTTATTAATTTCAACCAAAATATGATACAGGTGACAATAACATCCAAGTAACTAACATAGGACAGCAAGACCCTGCTCATCCTGATCAGTAAGCAGTGTTCATACCTCTGCTCACTTACTTATGAAGCAGCATACCACTCACTTCAGTTGCCGTTTATTGAATTCCACCTCCAACCAAATAATCAACTTACCTCGGCTTGCTTATTTCCTTATCAAGCAGTGCAACTTCTCACTTTCCTTTTCCAACTTATTGAATTGAACATCCAACATCAGAGGGGGAACAGAAGAGATAAGCCTGCCCCTCTTCTCCACCCTACCCAACTGCAAATAACTGCAGTCCCCACTGTTAAAAGGGGAGGGAGGGCAGGTAGCAAGTTCACACTAAAAATGTGACTCCTACTCCAGTTCCACTTGCCTAAACCCTTTAGACCCCTCCCTACCCTTATCTCATTTCCTCTCAAACATCCCTCATTCCTATTTAACCATATCCTTCCCTTGTCCCCTTAATTCCTACTACTCTATATATGTAGCCCCACTTGAAGATGTCCCAGGACAAATTGGTCTGTTCCAAACCTTATATATATATATATATATATATATATATATATATATATATATATATGTATAAAATCTTAGGTAATGTAATCATTTTAATAAGCACTAACCTATCCTTAAAAGTAAAAAAAAAATAATTCAATTTTTAATAAGTAACACTCTTTCAATTATTTTTTAATTATTTTTAAAAATCTTACATCTTGATAGATTTTTAATTGATTTAACCCTATAGTTTTAGTTTTATTATTAGTAAATGTCAGTGATACTTCTTGAAACTTTTCAATTTCCTGATCTATTTCTTTGATTGAATAATTTAAATCTCCTACACTAAGTTAAATATCATCTGAAAAAGCTCTATTTTCTCTGTTGAGAACCCATCATTTTTTCCATTGCTTCTTATACTATTAGATAAGGGTTTGATAATGAATGCAAATAGTAGTGGTGACAAGGGACACCCTTGCTTTGTGCCTTTGTTTAAAGTGAGTCCTTAAGAATTGTAAGATACAATTTTAATTTTAACATTTGTTTTGGAGTCTCTAAACATTTTTTTAATATTCCAATAAACTTTTCTAGAAATGCAAATGCTTTTAAAGTTTTAAACAAGTAGTTCCAATCTACAGAATCAAAAGCTCTCTTAATATCTAAGTTAATTAGAGCCAATCTCTTGTTCATTACTTTTGCTAAATCTAAGATAGTTACTACCCTTTTTATATTATCACACTTTAATCCAGTGACTATAAATCCTGTTTGAGCTTTATTAATTTTTTTTTCTAGTATATATTTGAATGCTGTAGTGAAAGTAGTAAATATTTTACTTATAAAATATTTTATAGTCTGCATTTAATAATGAAATAGCTCTTTATGAGGAAACTAACTTGTTATCCTTTCCTTGTTTAAGTATATGTGAGATTATAGCATTTCCATGATGAAGGAATCATTTTGTCACTCAAAATTATCTTGGAAATCTCACTCAGCAATTCTAAAATGTTTAACAGAACACTATACAATTCTTTACTTAAAAGATCTAACCTTGGAGCTTTCTCATTTCTCTTCTTCAAAACATTATTTAACGTTTATCAGGGTAATAGGCATATTCAACAGAGATATTTGTTGATCATTAAGTTTATTAGTAACATTTTTATTTAAATACCAATTATCAATTTTGTAATCATCATGGGTTCCTAGGTAGGTACTAGGCTATTGGCCCTAGGGCCTATATAAGCATATCCAAAAAGGTATCCTGGCTTTTGCCACCCAAGAATTTTTTTTTCCTGTGCCCCTGTCAAACAGAGCCACAGAGGTGATCCCCGGTGAATTTCCTATTTCTGATCCAATCATCAAGATTTTTCTTGAAGAGTGCTAATGAGGAGCTTTTTGATATAGATAGGTAGTTTGTTCCAGAGTATGGGAAGTCTCTGGGACAGGTATCTATCCCTCCAGCATGTTCTGTTTATTGTAGTGACAAGGTTTAGGTCCCTTGAGTGTGTAGCTCAGAAGGATTGGGATTTCTTTAAGTGGAGCATGTCCAACAGCTTTGGGTTTGACATAGCTTTGTATGTTAGGCAGAGATTGCCTTTGAGTAGGTGATATGTGACGGAGTAAAGCTGGAAGTTTTTTTTAGATGATCTGCATAGGGCATCTGTTTGAGGCCAGTAATCCTCTTTGTGAGGTATTTCTGCGGCCTTTCCAGTTGTTGTAGATGCCTTGTGAGGTACATACCAAAAAATGCGTTGTACTCTATAATGGGTCTAATGAATGATGAGTAGAGGAGAACAATGACCTCTTTTTTCCTGGATGAGAAACCTTTTGTGATGAGGTGTACCATGTAGAAGGATTTCCTGACTACTGTGGTGATGTGATTATCAAAGGAGAGACTACTGTCCACCTATGTTCCAAGGTTTCTTATCACACATTCACTGTTAAGTAGACTACCACCTATGTGGTAGCTCATGGGTACAGAGTTTTTACCAAAGGGGATGACAATGCACTTTCTGGCATTGAGCTTGAGGCCATGACTTTGACACCAGGGATCTGACTCCATGAGGCCCTTTTGTAGGATGTCCAGATCATTAGAAATTTCGATTATGGCTGCTAGTTTGCAGTCATCTGCGAACTTCATTAGCCAAAGAACTTCTGTGTTAGCCTGTACTTTAGAAAAGTAGATACCAAACAGGAGAAACCCAGGACTAAACCCTGTGGTACTCCACTTGTCACTGGTCTGAAGTCGGATTTGGAGTCTACTACTTTCACAGTGTGGGTTCTGTCAGTGAGCCAGTTGGCAACCCATCTTGTGACATAGGGATTTATACCTAGTTTAGTGAGTTTATCTATAATTCCAGAGTGGGGGATAGTATCAAAAGCTTTGGCAAGATCTAGATAGGCTGTGTGAACCACCTTACTCTCTACAGCTTTGGTGACTGCTTCAAAGAAGTCTATCAGATTTAGGAGACATGATCTGCCTTTTACAAACCCGAACTGGGTGGGGTCCAGAGTTTGGAGATTACCAATGTCTTTTTGTATATGATGCATGATGATATGTTCCATGGCCTTGCAAACCAGGCTCATTAGGTTAATGGGGTGATAGTTCCCAGGGTCCATGGAGGCTCCCTTTTTGTGGAGTGGGATAACCATCGCTGTGCACCATTCAGTGGGCACAAAGCCTGAGGTGAGGCTATGATTGAACATGGTGCTTAGGTGGGTTGCCAGTTCATTCTGCAGTTTGTGTAGAACACAGCCTGGGATGTTGTACGGTCCCATGGATGCTGTGTTCTTGGCTTTGGAGAGTGTGGTTTTTACCTGTGCAGCAATGATTCCAGTATAGAGATGGGCCCTTTAGGGGGTGAGAGGGGATAAAGTTAGCACTGAACCTGTCTGCCAGGATGTTGGCAATATCAGTTGGTTCTGTATATTTAGTGCCATTGTGCTGTAACTCAGAGCAGATCTGAGTGTTGCCATTGAGATTCTTGACATCAGTGGCGATTTTGTTTTCCTAACTAGCTTTGGAGGATTTTATGAGGGATCTCAGCTTCTTACTGAGGCTGACTAGGGAGTTCCTCCAATCATGGGATTTTACTCTTTTTTGTAACAGTTTCTTTCTTCTGTTGTAGAGTTTGTTTATGGCAGGGGACCATCAGATTGGCTTCACTTTTTTGGAGGATAGCATCTTGGTTCTGTTAGGGATACCATGATCCATGCACTCGTGTAAGTGCTTACAACGTGCATTTGCATAGGATTCAGCAGTCCTACTTTTATTGTCCATCTGCATGAGTGTTGTGAAGTTTGCCACTTCTGTCTTAAGAAGCATCAAGTTGGCTTTGGAGAAATGTTTTACAGTGGTTTCCCTAATGGGGGTTGGGTGCGGGATGTGGATATCTAGGGTGATTCGCTTGTGGTCAGATCTGACCAATGAGGAATTGATCTCTGGTGTGGAACACTGGTCGCCCATGTTGGTAATGACCAGGTCTAGGATATTGCTGTCCCTGGTAGGGGTATGGATAAGTTGATCCAAGGTATTGGAATTTATGCATTCCAGAAAACGTTGAGCAAAAGAGTTGGTACATGAATAGTTTTCCAAGTTAATGGTGGGGTAGTTGAAATTGTCCATTATTAGGGTGTTGGGTTGTACCCTAATATTTTCCAGTGTATCAAGAAATGGGGAGAGGGAATCCTGAGGCATGGTGGGGGATCTGTAGCAAGTTACAATTTGGATTGTGGTCTTGCCCAGACTTAGTTGCACTTGGATAATCTCGGATGCATTATGCTGTGCAACTAGCCTGCAGGTGTGGATATCCTTAATGAATATGGACACACCTCTGCCTTTAGTGTTTCAGTCCAGGGTAGGTGGCCAAAAAGTGTGGTATGAATTATAGCCTGGTAATGGAGGGGTGCTCTCTGGAGCCTCGAACCAGGTCTCTGTCACTGCACAGATTTCAATATTCTCCATTTTAAGGAGTGCCTTGAGTGAATGCATTTTTAGATTTAGTTGTCTAGCATTGAGTAGCATTACCCTCAGATTTTGCTTCTTTGTACTTGTTAAGGTGGTGAATTCGACATTTGAACCTTGCCTAAAAAAGGGTTGTACCCTATAGGGGTGGCAAGAGCCTTAGCCATTATCTGGAATCCCAAGGATGACAGGTACAGGCCATCTCTGGCAAAGCATCATGGTCTGTCGATCATGTCATCCTAGGCAGACAGATACTGGATCCCCTTAGAATGACACCAGAAGCTTAGCCAATTGTTGAAGTAAATCATTTTTGTCTTTGTACTGTGGTATCATTCTGGGTGATGGTAGGATGCTACTCAGGGCTAGCGGCATACCTCCCTGGGCCACAAGATCAGATAGCTCCTTCATGTCTCTTTTCATGTAGCCCAGGGAGGTACATCTCAGATCATTCACACCAACATGGACAATGACAGAGTCATATTTGTACTTGTTGTGGAGTGACCTGAGTGCATGCGTTATATGGTGGATCCTGGCACCTGACAGGCAACTTTCTCCTTGTTTAGCCTAGTGAGTGGAACATCAGTGTGCCTGATTATAGAGTCACCTATGACTAGAGTGTTGGGTACGTTGTTATGCCTTATGGGCTGTGGTTGAGTGACACACTGAGTTTGTGGGCTATGTGTCATTTAGGTTGTGTTGGGGGGGGGGTGGATGTTGCTTGCATTTCTGCTTTGGAGGTCTCTGTTGCTTGAGCAGATTTTTATTGAGAGCCTCCATGAATGTAGATATGTGTTTTGTGTTTCTATGTGTGTGTTTTGGTGGTGTAGGTTTTGATGGACTATGTGATGAGTGTGGTGTGGTGCAAGTGTTCACCTTCTCCAAGGTCAAGATTATTATTTTATCTTTATTAAGATCCTCTTGGAATTTAAAAACAAATTTTGAGCATTTAATCTGTATCTGATGTAAGTGTATTATTGTGAGCATTTCTGATATTATTGATTTGTGCCTTTTTACTTAACATCTCATTTATATTAGCTAATCTTTGTAGATTTTTTTAAGTTATTGCATAACTGTGCAACTGTATTTTTCTAAAGCAATCTCCACTTCATGTGTTACAGCTGTTTGATATTTTGTTATTAACTTATTATTGACCAGTCTTATCTAATTTCTTTGTTGTTCATACCTTGCTTTGAGTATTCCATTTTGCATTTCTAACAAATCTTTATCTCACTTTTTCCTTTTATTACTAGCCCATCTTTCCATTCTATCTTTATTATGCTTTTCAATGAGTCTCAGAGTATAACTTTACTAACCTGGCCACTATCATTCAAAGATAAAAGATTATCTATATGCTCCTTAAGATAACTCTTAAACTCTTTTAATTTCATAATCCATACTGGGATTCAATAAATAATCGGAAATTTCCTTATATCCATTAATATAATAATACTTAGTGCATTATGATAAGAGAAATGGCAAGGAATGGTTTTAAAACAATTCACTTTATTAAGTAAATCTATAGAGGCATAAATCTTATCAGTTCTAGTCTGTACCTATGTACATAAGAATAATGAATAAAAACAATGAATTATCTTCTGCTTTTACTAGTAAATCATCTAAATTATTATTAGTAATCCAACTGTTTATTGCTTTAGCTGATGGCAGTATTTTAGCTTTCTTCTCTATACTTGTATCTTCTATATTAGATATGCTGTTAAAATCTCTGCTAAAATTAAACTACCCTTCCACTGACTTTGTATTAAGTGTAAGTGATATTTAGCCACTCTTGCACCTATTCCATGGATCCAGTAAAAGTTAGCTAGTATATAGAGTTTTCCATTATATTTAATTATTACAAATGTATACATTCCTTTGGGATCATTAATGAATTCCTTGACCTTAGGCATTGCAGTAGATGTTCTTCAAAGTATAGTAGTTCCTCTCCTCCTTTTGTTAAAAGGAGTAGATGATAATATTTCATTGCCTAAGTTATTTAAGTATTGTATATCTTTATCTAAAAAAGTGAGTTGCCTGCAAGGATATAAAGTCTCCTCTTTTTAATTTTAGATATCTGATTAATATTTTCCTTCTGTTGCCATCATTTAATTCATTTACATTAATAGATAATAGATTAAAACTATCCATACTGTGTATTTAAAAGGATTTATTTTAAAAGATAATATGACACATTTATCCACCATTGAATTAAAAATAAGACTCTAATGCATTCCTCCAACATTATCTTAACATTCCACATTTTTTTAATTTTTCCTTTCTACAAACTGATATTTTAAAGCTTATAAATAACAAAAACAAAGACAAGTCTACAACTGTAACTGTGTATGTTGCTAATAAAAATACAATCTACCATGGATACTGAATTTTCTAATTAGCCTGCTGAATTTACAATCTACTATACTATCTCTCTACCTACCAATACCTAAAAAAAAATCATCAAAAAACTGTTCAAAAGATAATGCAACTTACAAATAAGTAATATAATATAATCCTTGGCTCGATGTGCAAAAATGGGAAAAAAACGGGTTCTGGCTGGATGGATGTATAAGTCAAATAAAGTAAGAGACTATTAATTTAGTAATACATTTTGCCTTTTAAAACTATTCCCCCATTGCTGCATAAAAGTTTAATAATCCTTTTCAGTTAATCACAAATAATACATAATCCAACAAATCATGTATTATATACCTATTTATGCAATAGTAGTATAAGCTATTCATTAAATATTCCAAAAATATTCACTCATTCAACATTATTATTATTAAATCTGTAAATAAGTAAGACCAGGAGAGTGGAACCTGAAGAGATAAAGACAGCTGTAAACTTACAGGTGATGGATTATCTTATCATACTAAACTTTAATACAAAAGGGAAATCAATACACACGCACACACAGACACACACACACACACACACACACACACACACACACACACACACACACACACACACACACACATATATATGGGTCTACTTCAGAATGTCAACTGTTCAAAATGCAGACTTTCATATGGCCAACATCATACAATCGGCATTCCTAAAGACCGACATCCTGAAATAGCACCATTTACCAACCTGTAAACACAGTAAAACTGTGTTATGCAGGGGGCAAGCCCCCCTGCACCCCCCACACCCCCTGCTACTTAAATATTCTCACTCCAAGATCACACTACAGTGCAGAAAAGGGGAATTTCCCAGTCCTGCACTGTAGCGGGATCTCTGCTATCATTTGTTGGCCCTTCAAACGTTCACTCATATGGTACCAGCCATATGAGTTTCGAACATTTGAAAGTTTGAACAAATGAAGGGCTCACACACACACACACACACATATATATATATATATATATATATATATATATATATATATATATATATATATAGATACACACGCGCACACACACACACAAACATGTATGAGTCTACTTTTAAGTGCCATAATTTCAGAATCCCGAAGACCAAACTACCAAGACATGAATCATGAGACTTAAAATACCAAACCATGTAAGTTTTCCCAGATCAAATAACCATTGTCCAACATAGGGAATTATGCCCTTTCTCCACTATAGTGTGATCCCGGTGATGGTGTACATAGTTGGGGGGGGTGTGGAGGCATAGTCCCCCACATAGGTGGGTTTTAGATAGTGCAGTGTGCTTTAATATTGTGTTGGACAAGTGTTTACTTGCCCTGGAAAAACTTACATGGTTCAGCATTTTATGTTTTGTGATTCTCGCCTATGTATTTTTTTTGCTTTTGCCAACAAACATCTTTATTAAATTTTCACATATGACATAGGCAATCTTACATTTATGTAAATGAAAAATAAACAACATGACACCAGTTTACTTGCAAACAGTAGACCTCACAGACATCATTGAAACAACTGTTGTTGCACACATTATATAGCACTTATGATCTATTCTGAAATTATGGTATTTAAAATTAGATCCATATATTTATATATCATGCTAAAATATGCACACGTATTTTATAGATTAACCAAAGCTCTGAATTAATTTGTAAAGTACAAGTGTCTATATCTCAAAATTGTGTAACACTCTTAACATGACAAATATCAAAATATTTAAAAATCATTTAGCTTATTAAACTACTTCATAAAAATATGTAAATTTTTAAGGTTGAAGAGAATGTCTTGCTATTTTCTATGGAGTCAAAAAATATCTATAGTCTGTATTGTATTCAAAACTTACAATGTGCTTAATTCAAATCCTCTTTCCCTTCCCAGAATCAAACATATTGAAAAATCTACTTTACTTCCTATCAAATTGATGTACTGATTCAGCAATATGATACTCAAATTTCAGCTTTGACTTACGAAATTAGTTATTTCAAGTAGTCTTAGTGAATCTAATAACATACAACATGTAAAATGATTCAAAGGTCACATGACCAAGCTTCAAATTTCAGCTTTCACATTATTTTCAAATATGTAAATTATGTGAAGAAAAAACACAAATAATGCCACTGTGGAAACGGTATAAGTGGAAAACAACAAATCATTCCAAAGCAGAAAAGAATGTGCATTACCTTTACCTGCATATGGCAGAAATT
Organism: Protopterus annectens; assembly: GCF_019279795.1. Lineage (NCBI taxonomy): Eukaryota > Metazoa > Chordata > Ceratodontiformes > Protopteridae > Protopterus > Protopterus annectens. Next base: position 823,929,541 of record NC_056729.1, read on the forward strand.
TGAATGTAGAAAATCACATAATTTACCTCCAAAGCAGAAAAGAAAATTCACTTCACCTCCATGACTCAAATCATATATAACCAAGACGTATTTCTTATGTAAAACCAAGACGTATTTATTAGGTTAGCGCTTTCATGCCTCAACAGACACTTCCTCAGACCATAAAACATATAAAAAGAAATCATTATATATACATTACATTACTTTCAAATTAACCTATCACAAACAACTAACAATAAAATCATTTAAATAACCTCCTTCCCTTCAAAAAAGGTTTTAAAGGGACAGGGCCGTTCAAACCTGGAAATGTGTCACTATTTAACCTAATGATCCAGTTTGTCTCCCTTTGTTCAAGGGTATTATTTAAGTCACCTAATCTTCCATTACTAACAAGCTGTTCCAGTACTTTGAATTTAAAATTATGCGAGTCGTTAGTATTCATAATATGTGTTGCAATTGCATTGGTGGGGTCATTTTTCCTAATAGCTAATAAATGTTCCCTAACCCTTTCTTTTAACTGTCTTTTTGTTTTACCCACATAAAAACACATACATGACTGGTAAGTAGCCAAATAAACAACAAAAGTACTCTTGCAGTCTGCCATGCAATGCATAAAGTACTTATAGTGGGTCACCGGGTGCTCGAAAACATGGGATGTGTCTATACATATACAAAAATTACATTGACCACACCCAGAAGTAAAACCTTCTCTAGATCTTATAGGAAGTCTATTCACATCATAACATAATAGACATTTCAAATTACTTTTATTCTTAAAAACAAATCTGGGAGTAGGACCCACCACCTGCCCTATCTTATCATCTAACAGTAGTACCGGTCAATGCTTTTTAATAATTTCACAAAAATAACAGTGATCACTAGTATAATGCATCAAAAAATTAGTCAACCTCTCTGTCACCATGTCTAACAAACTGTCTTCTTTATCCATTTAATAAAGGTAGGGCTGTGGTACATTGCAATTGCATAACGTCCTTTGTCATATTATTAACCTCCTTAACGGAGTAACCCCACTCCTTGAACTCATCAGATAACTTCATTAAATCATGTTCACACACTCTCTGTACACTATCTAGTCTAGATGTACGCATCCCTTGTCCTTTCATAATATTCCTAAAGATTCTAATCGAATGCATACTATATCTACTTAAAATGTTGTTAACAAGACATTCCTTTCTATAAAGCTGAGTAACTATGGAGCCATCATCATCTCTGTAAATACACACATCCAAAAAATCAATGGCATCCATAGAAAATTTATAAGTAAATCTCGAGAATGCTGTTGTAGTGTGTAGATAATTAACAAAATCAGGAATCAGATCAAGTGGACCCTGCCATAAAATAAAAAGATCATCAACAAATCTTTTAATAAAACAATATGTTTCCTACAAGGATGATCATTCAACACATACTTGTTTTCCCAACAACTTATCACAAGATTCGCATAACTATTCGCACAGGGAGTGCCCATGGAAACTCCCTGTTTTTGCCCAAAAATATTTTCCATCAAAGCAAAATACATTATGCTCTAACATAACACTTAATAAGGAACAGAGCAATGTTCTCTTCATCTCATTAATACTAAACTTGTTAAGCAAGACATCATTTAACATCCTCAAACCTTCATCGTTAGGAATCTTAGTGAACAATGATTGAACATCCAGCGTTAAAAAACATAACCTTTCCCCAGTTTCATAAAACTTTAGCAATTCAGATAAATCTGTTAAGAAGCCAATGGTATCTTTTAGGATACAAACAGGCTTATCCACTAACACCCTAAGCTCTTTCTCAACAAAAATGGAGATGGACTTAGTAGCCCATCCTCCTCCGGATACTATAGGTCTCATCGGAGGTCTAACCTTGGATTTATATATCTTTGGTAGTCCATTCAGCTTGGGTATGAGTGGATGAGGGATCCTGAAATAGTTATATAAATCCAAGGTTATTAAACACAAAGCTAAATAACCTTTAAGGACATCGTCAATCTTATTAATAACACCATGCACAACATCTAAATCAATAGCAGAATAAATGCTCATATCGAGCAACATGTCATACATTAATTCTAAATAAAACTGATGGTCCGGTATGACTAATAACCCTCCTTTATCAGCTGGTCTAAATACAAGTGTTTCATCAGTTTGTAGAGACCTCAAGGCCAGCCATTCATCCCTATTAAAATTCTTAAAAACTTCATTCTTATCTGCAGTCGATTTACCCAGAAAATAATTCCTAACATCCTTCTCACATAAACGAGTAAATGTGTCAACAGCAGAATCTAAAACAGGAGCAAAACAACTCGGTTTCTTATACACATTAGTTATTCCTATATCACCAGCAAATACTGTACATAACATGACATTGCGAGCAAACATTTTCAAGTCCAAAATAGCATCAGTCAAAGTCATTTGTGTAGCGGGTATAAAAGATATACCCTTATTAAGCGCTCTCAGTTCAACATCTGTAAAGGTCTTACAAGAAATGTTAAAAATCAGTCCTCGATCGACTTCTGCCACATCTTTTTGATAGTCTGAGCAGCCGTTTTTTCATTCTTCAATAATTGGAGTAAGCGTCTCCTCCAACTGTTCAGTTGATACTTGTCTTTGGTAGGTTTCATCTCCCTTATAGGCAAAGGGAGAGACTGAAACACCAAAGGGATAACATGTGTAGTGTTAGCTTTGGGTCTTACTGTTATGACCCTTTCATCACTTTGTTGGATTAAGCCTACGACAACTGGTAAATGCACACTACTAGTGTTCTACACTATCAAAGTTTCAACTATAGGAGAATCAAGCATTTCCACTTCCACCAAAAGACAGTTAAAAGAAAGGGTTAGGGAACATTTATTAGCTATTAGGAAAAATGACCCCACCAATGCACTCTCAATACATGTTATGAATACTAACAACCCCCATAATTTTAAATTCAAAGTACTGGAACAGTCTGTTAGTTATGGGAGATCAGGTGACTTAAATAATACCCTTGAACAAAGGAAGACAAACTGGATCATTAGGTTAAATAGTGACAAATTTCCAGGTTTGAACTGCCCTGTCCCTTTAAAACCTTTTTTGAAGGGAAGGAGGTTGTTTAAATGATTTTATTGTTAGTTGTTTGTGATAGGTTAATTTGAAAGTAATGTGATGTGTATATATAATGATTTCTTTTTATGTTTATGGTCTGAGGAAGTGTCTGTTGAGGCCTGAAAGTGCTAACCTAATAAATACATCTTGGGTTTACATAAGAAATATGTCTTGGTTTTATATGATTTGAGTCATGGACGTGAAGTGGATTCTCTTTTCTGCTTTGGGTGTAAATTATGTGATTTTGTACATTCAAATTTCTGCCATATGCAGGTAAAGGTAATGCACATCTTCCTTATCAGCAGTTTATTGTTTAAATACAACTTTTTTGACGTATTTTTCCACTGATATTCTACCTTATTTTATCTATCTTATATTTCTAAAATTGCCCATCAAAGAGATATTTAATCATCAGCTCTGTATCAAAGATTATAATATGTGCATATATTTCTTAATTTACTGACACTGCTCTTTTATTAATCTTACTTATTAGATACTCTTCTTATTATTTCTAGTATTACAATTAATCTTGAATATACTGTATCTATATATATATATATATATATATATATATATATAAAATTACTGTTTGTTTCATTTGTGCTTTTTTAGCCATTGTGAACTACTATTCTGAGCTAACCTTCACATCCTGACATCAGAATTTGATTACAGCATGTGAAAATGAAAACTCACAGTACACAGCAGCTGCTAATTTCCTCTTTAAGTTTCTAATTCTTCTTAATTCTTTTAAGCTGTTCTAATCAGTAACACACATCTAACTTTACTTATTTCCATTAATACATACAGCAAGAGGTAATATCACTACAGCATAAACTATTAACATTCAGCAAAATGTAACCAAATTACATGTTAGCAACAGTTTAATATATATAAGCTTTTGTTTTACCAAATCTTCATGTGTATGTAATTTTGAGTGGATTTTCACATATACTTTAACAACTAGAAAGAAAAACAGTTACTTTCTGATTCCACAAACATCAGTGATGAACTTTGACCAAGGTTTTCTTCAAAATATCTCAAGGTGGGTAGCAAGATAAGCAAGAATCCAGCATTCTGCTACAACTGGAGCATTCTTTTGTTCTCAAGCTATCATTAAGGAAAGGAATATGTTGCACAGGAACAAAGAAAATAAAATCACCAGCACATTAACACTTCTAATTAGTATATTACTTAGATCTGACATTCAGTTAACCAGGCAATGCACATACTAAGCAAAGTTGAACAAATAAAATAAAATTCTTGACTTATATATTCTTAAAGTTATCAGTTCTATTATATATAATTTAATGGCATTCTCTTACAATAAGTGTTTGTTTAACATATAGAAATACACTTATAAGTTTATTTAAATGAAATATATTAATTCTTTCACTGTAACTATATTAAAACAGTAAAAGTAACCATTTATATTCCTCATTAACAAAAATGCTTTAGCTTAAAATATAAATACATACTTACATATATTTTAATGCTTAAAGTCCCATACAAACCTTTCACTTAAAGGAAAAAAATCTGTTTCAGAAAGTAAAAGTCCTGCAATTGGAGAATAACAGTCAATTCATTTTAGAAGCAGTTTTCCAGGAATTCATCTCATTCTACCACTTGAGGAATATACTGTTCCACTCAATTTCTTCAGTGTTATTCATAGGTTCATAAATTAGTACTAGGCAAACTGCCCTTGTGGGCCATTTTAAGCCTAGACAGTTACCCATGTGAGAATCAAACCCTGCTCCTTGTGTCTCCAAGGTAAGCATCTTAACCATTACGCCAACCTATTAAGGATTTTATTGCTGTTAATATAATTGGATGCCTTCTCCAGCATGTTAAATATTTTGGTTCCTTCAGAAAGAAATAATTTGATCTTTGCAGGAAACACCAAAGTAGCTTTAACATCTGTTTAAGTTTCTTGATTAGTGATAAACATGATTTTCTTTTACTCATTATCATTGTCAAATCTGACTACATGCTCACCTGCTTTACTCTATTTTACTTTTAATATTTGTTCTTTTTCTAAGCTAGACATAAACTTAGCTATAATTGAATGTGGTGATGAGTTTTCTTTCTTTGAATTGCTCTCAGGGATCTATGTGCCCTGTCATTTCCAAAAGATAAAGTTTCTAGTAGACATAACGGTTTATGTAGCCAGGTTGTTAAGAAGTTTATTATATTGTTCCCTCATACTTTCAGGTATACCATAAATTCTAATGTTATTTCTTCTCAGTCATCAACTTTTTTCTATGATCCAGTTATTTTATTTTAAAACAAATTCAGCCTTAACCTTACCTTCCATTATTCTCCTATCATGATTATTTAAAGCTTCTTCCATACTGCTGATTTGTGGACGTTGTTCTTTCATAAGAATTTCTAAATGTTTCATTGTCTTTCTGGTGTCTTCTTCAAAACTTTCTAGTTTGGTATCCAGTTCGTCTATGTTAAGTAAAAAATCCTGCATACTAGATATTAGTGACTGTATGTCATTTTTAACAGAAGAATGCTGAGTACAATTTCTTGAGTGACTCATGTTGAAGTCTTGCCTCTCTTAACCAAGAAGTTGAAATTCTGACAGACACTTACAGCTTTTGAAGAACTTGAAGCTATAAATCTTTTCTTTGACTATTATTGAATAAAATTAGCTAACAAGTATATCCAAATGTTATTTTTTTGTCTATATTTTCTGTCAGAGAAAGATTTTCAGTCACAGAGTTTCACCATTTGCTGCTTTCAGTTAGTCATCTTGGTCATGCCCCCAACATAACTTACCCCTCTAACCATTCACTTCTTCACCCTCTGCAACAACTACTTCACATACCTACTACAACACTCCATTATACCCTAAAAGGACATTCACCTACTGCACCCACTTTTCTCTCTTACATGAACTGTGTCCTAACTTGCAAAAAAAAAAAAACTTATCAATATTATGTTATCACATTCATTTTATTGTATTGTATGCTGTTCTTCTCTAAAAATTTATTGTATGTTATCACATTTATTTTATTGTATTTTATGCTGTATTTCTCTCAAAAATTGATTGCATAGATTGTTTGTCTGTAACTGTCATAGGAGCGTTTTTTCCCCAGGCCTCCAATGAAAACGGGCTCTTCATGGCCCAGTGGACTTTCACAGTTATCAAACTGAAATAAATAAATAAACACACATTCTGATCTAACTTTGAAAAAAGTTTCATATAATTTTACTGTCTGTATTATGATTTTATATATATATATATATATATATATATATATATATATATATATATATATATATAATATTTATATGTATATACATATATATTGGCAGTAAATGTTTTTGTTTGGAATGAAGGGGAGGAATTTAATAAATGGAATGGATCTGTTTGAAAATCAGATATGAATATGAAATTAAGCTTCGGCACAGTAATGATTATCAATGCAAATGTGTCATACATTGTTAACACACACACATGCACACACACACACACGTACACACACACACACACACACACACACACACACACACACACACACACACACACACACACACACACACACACACACACACACACACGTGCTTGCTCTTAGGAAAAGGAGTGAAATTTGATTCATTGTTTCAGTTCTCCTGTTTGTAAAGTGAATTTTTCTTTCTTTCTTTATTTTTTATTAAGAAAATATAGTAAACAACTATACATCAGGCTATGTAGTGCAGTACAAGGGAACAAAGGCTTATTCCTGAAACAATTAGGAAAGTAATAGATGATGAAATAGCTCTCTGTGTAGGTCATGTTGATAAACTTTGATGTGCACATGGGAGTAATGCTTTAAGTATTCAACGGTATTATGTTAAAGTTGTGTGCATATGTGTGTGAGTGTATCTGCCAGTGTGTGTGTGTGTGTGTGTGTGTGTGTGTGTGTGTGTGTGCATGTGCTCGTGCAGACCTGTATGTGTATGTGGGTGCATAAAAACCCAGTCAGGGACATTTTACAATATTCTGGACAGCTGAGAGGTATGCACAGCACAACTAACATAGTATCTTGGCTTTGACTCAACAAAGCACACTGTTTAACCCATTTTTAAAAATGAACTGCAACAAGTATGAGGCTTTCATTAGTATAGCACACACACACAAGCACAGTGAGATACAACCTATTTCACTATTGTACAAACATAACTGCAACTCCCTGAAAAGTAGTGCCATAAAAACAGTAGAACACCCAGTGCAATATTGCTTAGATACAAAACTCATTGTGAATGCATTTACAGTGTTTTTATCATGTCACAGTTGACACCCAGGAAAAAATAAGAGGAAGCATTTGAAAAAAGTCTGCTATGTTTTAGCATTTCCAGCTGTCCTCTTTCACTGTTAAAATAACATGACACTCAGCTGGGGGCAGAGGTTCATAGAAAAATACATTTTAGAATGCCAACAGAAGCTCTATCTTAACAGTTTCTACTAGGAAATAAATAATTCCACCAAAGAAAACATACATAATCGTTGCCAGTATGGTAAGTAATACTGCTATCGCAACACGTGCAGAGCAAAAACAGAGTACTTAAAAAAAACTGTAGCAAATCACTTAAAGGAAAAAAGGTCATCAATTAAAATGGTAGATATAATTCTACAAAAAGTGGATAATTTATACAAGATTTTTGATTATATTAGATTGACTATGATATTATAGAAAAATAACAATTTTTTTTTTAAATATTAGGTATTGATAGTTTCAAACGTGGAAAGAATAATAGAACAGAAGTAAACAATGTGATTCTTTCATATGTGGTTAAACCCAACCAGTAGGAAACAACACAATAAACAGAAAGGAAATTCAGTAGTGGAACAATGATAGGTACTTACGTATTATCGCAACTACATTCCAAACTGATAATACCTAAGTAGCCTTACTTATTCTTGTACAGCGTTGGGACGAAACATTAGCAATTTAAACATAGTGCATCCTAAACTGTGCAGTGATGACACATTCAAACAATAACATATCATCCACAAGTAAGGTATTACAGTGTAAACAGTCTGGTTAAGGTAAGGCAAAACATTGTGCCATTCTGTGGTTGCTGACACAGTAAAAAAAGGTCAGAGAATCCATTATATTTTGTATATTGTAGTTGTGAAAAGAACAGTACTGTCCTTAAGTATTGTACATGTTCACAAATGAAGATTATGGGATAAAGTAAGTTGTCCTGGTCCCGCGTTTAGGTAGTAAGGGTGGGGGGTATATCGTTAGGGAGTTAATGGTTGAGTGTTTAAGTAGTTAGGTTAGATTGTAGGCTTTGGGTGTAGTTGTCAAAGGGTTAAAGGGAACAGGAGCTTAAGGGAAGTGATGTAGGGGAGGGAGGGACTTATAGCAGGTTTAAGCAGAGGAAGTAGGCACATTTTGGCATGGGTTGGTGGTGGAGTAGCAGCTAGCTCATGTCCAGATGACCTGTAAGTATCACGGATTCATGTAAGCCTTGGATGGTGTGGGTGGGAGAGAGGAGCTATGTGGAGTTAGATATGATTTTTTTTCTCTCTCTTTCTCTCCGCTGGTTTAGACAGGAGTTTGGTGGGTGTGATAGTGGGTATTGGAATGGGGAATGGGGAGATGAGGTAGGGAGTCCACGGAAGGGGTAGGAGTTGGAGTCTGAGAGGAGCTGTGTGTGGCTGATGTGTGGTACATTCCCGGAGTGTGGTGATTGGGTTACCTGGGGTGTGGCTGTTTGTTTCTTGGTTCCCCGGTAGTCCAGTGGTGCATGAGTGGTGCTGAGGATGATCGCTGGTGGTCCGGTGGTGGTTTGAGATTTATTCTTTGGTTTGGTCACGGTCTTGATAGTCTGAAGGGGGGGCGGTAGGGCCATGCGGCCTGGTGGCAGGACTGAGGCTCAGCAGGTTGGTCGGTGTATGCCCTGGTGGTCGTGGTTGGTGGCTATGGTGGGTTGTCCTCCTTTTTACAGTCAGCATTGGTGGTAGTGGTTGGGAATGCCTTATTTGCTCCCTGGTGGGTTCATGCAGCTGTTCGGGCTCTTTCCTCAGTTCTCTGGTAGTGGTTTGCATGTTGGTAGACTGGGTAGATCCTAGTATGGCCGTTGCTTTTGTGCATGCATATTGGAGGCAGCGGCCATTGTTGCTAGCCATCATAATGCTCTCGCTGTCAAGCAGGGAGAGCTATGGGATTCTGGGGCTTACTTGAATAAAAAAAAAAAGAGAAAATTAATGGGAAAGAATAATATATTCACAAGGACCAGCTGAGGAGCTTGTTGGTAAGTTGCTTTCACTAAGGTGTACAGGGTTCCTGGATTTCAAATCCTCATAGGAGATAGGTGCAGGGGGACCATGCAAATGTTTACTGGAGTGCCTGGGGCTCCAGTGAGTCAGGAGAAACTGTGGTAGCTATAGGACCGGGGTTCTGGCTGAGCCCTCAACATCTCAGATGATGTAGTGGTAAATTGCTCTTGAGTATGGTGTACAGGATCCTGGGTGCAAGACTTGGCAGGGCTGATTATTCGGTACAGTTGCAGGCACATACTGAACTAGTAGGGATTAATTGTCACCGGGATGATCAGTATTTAAAGTTGGTCCCTGTTTGTCCTCCCACTATTTCGGCTTTGTCAAGAGTTCTTGCTCAGAGGTTGAGAGGTATGGGGTCCAGGGTGTGGGACTGGCTAGGGCTGGTTGATTCAAGTGAATTTTAGCATGACAAGTTTTTTTTTTCTCTAGCCACAGGCTAAGGTAGGGCAATGTGACAAAGGGGGGTTAGTGGTGGGGATAGGGCATTGCAGTCCGAGGAGAGATATTAATGTTATGTTTTCTTTTCTTACAAATGGCTGACTTACTGGGACTTCGTCAGTGGTGGCAAGCTATTGTGGCCCAGGCTGAGGAATTATTCCAGGAGGGGGTGACATCCAAGGTGGTAATGGAACATCAACAGGCTCCAGGTCAGAAGAGGCAATGTACCTCACTGAGAACCCCAGCCCAGGGGAAAAGGCAGCGGACAGCGAAGCAGGTGGTCGCAGTAGAGGCATCGGCTCCCAGTACGTCTCAAGACGGAGGTGCAGGTAATGGTTTTGCTTCATTGGTGCTGGCTGGGGAAGTGAGTAGTGAAGATCTTGGGGGAAGTGGAGATGAAAACGAACTGCTAGGTGGTGATCTCGGGAGGGGATGGCAAGTGATGGAGGGTGCAGAGAGGGGGATGGCACAGGTATCTGGGTATGCTTTTGGGGATGCGACTGGGGTTGGTGTAGGTTCTGGGGATAGTTTGGCTTTTGACTCAGATGGAGGCCCGGACTTTGGGCTGTGGATGGGGGAATGGTTAGCCACCCAAGCCTTGGGACAGGAGGCAGGAGCGGTCTTTTTGACTCCACATATTCCAGGGTCGGTGAAAGAAATAATTTGGAAAGGGGACTATGTTGATATATTTGAGTTGATCACTGTGGAAGGGGTCCAGTGGTTAGTAGAGGTGGAGTTGGCTAATAATAAGGACTTGCTGGCAGCATTAGCAGCTTTGGGGAGGAAGAGGGTAGGTATGATTCGCCCTAGGACATGGGATAATTGGGTGGTTGGCTTTATATACTATATGGCGGTGCGGCTGGAAAAGGACGGGTCATTGGCCCTGCCACTTCTAGGTTATTTCCTTACTATTTGGGAAGCACAATGGTTAAGGCCGGGAATGCATGGCTATGGTACGATCAGCATTTTCGCAAATGTAAGGCGGTAGACCATTGACTACATTGGCAGATGCATCATCCGGATATATGGTTAGCCATGATGATGGATAGCTACGGTGGCTTTAACAGGAGGGTGAGTGGGGGAGAAGGAGTGGGTGTGTGTTGGTTTTTCAATAGTGGTTCTTCGTGGGTTTGGTGCAAATTTGCACACACTTGCTCAAAATGTGGAGGATGTCATTCAACCATTTTTTGTGGTCAGCAAGACCTTTCTGCATTAAATTCCAATGTTATGGCTCACAAGGGTGGGTTTCTCACTTCGCAAGGGATCAGCCGGTGCGGGGAAGGGGTAATTTTCTTGGGTCTTGGGGAAGTGGGTTCTTTAGAGGGAATAGGGGAAGGGGCACCATTCCCCATTAAGGTGGAGGTTCTTTGGGGTATGCTTAGGCAGTTTCCTGGCCTTGCAATTAAGAATGAGATATTACAGGGGTTTCATTGGAGATTTCCTATCAAGTCCAGGGTGGGGGGTAGTGGGGGGTTGTTAGAACCTGCGATTAGAACGAGGTAAAGAGGACATCTTGGAGGGTTTGGTGGAGAAGGAGTGTCAGGCAGGGCGTTTATTGTGTCCTTTCGACAGTCCACCTTTCAGTCATCACAAGGTGTTGCCCTTGAGGTTAGTGCCAAAGAAACAGGCTGGAGAATTCAGATTGATACATCACTTGTCTCATCTCTTCCATAAGGGAATTCAGTGAATGATTTTATTCCAAAGGAGGAAGTCAGGGTGCATTATGCATCCTTGGATGATGCCGTGAAGGTGATCAGGGAATTTCAGGAGCCATGTCTGGTTAAAGTTGACATTGAGTCTGCCTTTCACTTGCTGCCAGTTAGGAGGGAGGATTGGCCATTGCTGGGGATGCAGGTAGGTGAAAAGTGCTATTTTGACAAATATGCCTATGGGTTGTCAGTGGCATGTGTGACGTTTGAGAAGTTCAGTACGGTATTACATTGGGTAAGGCAGCAGAGAGTGGGAATGCAAAAGGCAGTGCACTATTTAGATGATTTTCTGCTGGTGTGTGAAGGATGGCCAGGGGCACAGGAAGGTTTCTGGGAGTTTACAAGCATGTGCAAGGAGATGGGGGTGCCATTGGCCCAGCGTAAGATGGAAGGTCTGGTTAGAGCATTAGAATTTTTGGGATTAATGGTAGAAGGGGAGCGGGGACTGTTTTGTCTGCCCAAAGATAAGATAGATATGTTTGGTGCTAGGCAAGGATAAGATGGATTCGATCAGTCATGGAGTTGTTGGGGTTTTTGAATTTCACCTGTCGAGCAGTACACCCAGGGTGCCCCCTTTGTAGGTCTGTGGCATTTATGTTGAAAGGGGATGGAGTAAACATCATTGGGTTCGGGTGTCCAAATTGGTGTGTGAGGATTTGTTTTTGTGGGAGGGCTTTTTGCGACATTTTAATGGGATCTCTTTTTGGCAGTCTGAATGTGTGGGGCAGGAGGAACATCAGTTATTTACAGGCACAGCTGGGGGCACTGGTATGGGTGCCTACTTCGGAAGTCAGTGGTTTGTGGCTAAATGGCTGCAGGCATGGAAAGAGGAATGGAGGAGTGATGTGGCCTTCCTTGAGTTGATGCCTATATGGGTAGCTTCCAAAGTGTGGAAGGAGAATTTGCGGGACAAGTGAGTAGTTTTTCATTCTGACAATATGACTGTGATGAGGGTGTTACAAAGGAAGATGGCTAAGTCGGGATTGCTGTTGTTGGTATTACATAAATTGTTTTGCAGTGTCTGTTAATCAATTTTTTATTTACAGGAGAGCACATGCCTGGTGTAAAGAACGATATTGCTGATAGCTTGTCCCAATTTCAGTTTTGCATGTTTCGGCTGTTGGCTCCAGAGGTGGAGGAAGTAATGGAAATCCTGCCAGAGGAGGTTTGGAACCTTGGGTCGAGGTAGCTAGGAGGTTGGTGCATCATTCTTGGGCTCCCTCTACAAGAAAGGCTTACAGCAGGGCTCTTTTTGATTTTAAGCAGTTTGTTCTGCAGTTGCCAGAAGAGAAAGGGGTGTAGTTGGAGGAATTATTGTTGTGATACATAGCTTGAGCCTGGGGACTAGGCAAGGTGTCACAGATGGTCAAGGTGGATTTGGCTGCTATTAGCATTTTTGCTAGGGTATCGGGGTTGCAGGATTTTACAAAGTCATGGACAGTAGAGTAGATGTTAAGGGGGTGGGAGAGAGTGGTTGGGGAATGTAGGGATATGCGATGGCTGCTGACAAGGGTGGTATTGAAAGTTTTGTTGAAAGGGTTAGCGTTATTACAAGGTGGGTCTTTGGATTATTTCATGTGGGGCACACTGTGTATATGGTTATATTTTGGCGCCTTCCTTCTCTCTGAATTATTAGGTTCTTTATGTTAGAAGGACATTATCATAGATGAGGGAGAGGTTACTATTGCTTTACGGAAGAGTAAGACAGATCAACTGGGTAAAGGTTTATTGGTGGTGCTTAAGCCTGACAGGAATGCTGGCCTTTGTCCAGTAAGGTGGGCCAAGGAATTCAGGACGAGGCAGAAGGGGGGTTTATCTGAGTTAATTTTTTGCTCGTTGGATGGGAGGACTGTGTCAAGTGGTAGATTCATATGTTTCATTAGGAGGGTTTTATGTTGCATGGGATTTCCAGTGGAGAGATTTGCAGCTCACTCTTTTTGAATTGGCAGGGCTTCAGATTTAGCTCGAGAGGACAGTTCCACTGAAGTTATTAAAAGAGTGGGGAGGTGGTCTTCAAATGCATTTTATCATATATATTAGATAAAGTTGTTGGTTTGATTAATGATTTTCTTTTCTTTTTTCTAGGAAAACAGAGTGCCATCCTGGGGCACTCATATGTCCATTGGGTGGAGAAGTGTGCATTAGTCAGGGAAGATGGGAAAAATTTGGGTTTGTCCCATCTAAGATGGTCAGTGACTTGCCATGGGGTTAGGTGTCTTAGATGGGATATTTTGCTGCATGAATTTGAGCATGTTAAACTGAGGGTGGGGTGTCCTCGCATATTAGTGATTCATTTAGGAGGCAATGATCTTGGAATTCTTTCTAAGAAGCAATTAGTAGATATTATTCTACAGGATTTGTTGAGGTTGCAGGCATTGTACCCGGGTATTGATATTGTTTGGTTAGAGTTGGTTCCTCATTTGTGCTGAAGGAATGCTTATAGTTATAGAGCGATTGAAAGGGTTAGGAGGTTTATTAACCAGAGATTGGCTAGGCAATTAAGAATTTTGGGGATGCATACTATTGAACACAGAGATTTGGGGATGGGGAGGATGTCTGGTATCGAACGGATGGGATGCATTTGAATGAGGTGGGGTATGGTTGAGGCTAGGGTTTAGGAGGGGGAACAGCCTGGGATCAACCTGGTGGTGGAGAAGAGAGACAGGATTGTCCTCTTCTGTTCCCTGTCTTAGGAAGGTGGCCCTGTATTGTATGGGGGAGTAAGTGAGCTGCTGGACGCTATTTGAATAAAGGAGAATTCAGTGGTTAATGGTTTGTCAGGAGGAGAGCAGGTTCACTACCTATTTAAGTGTGTTGAGTGTGTAGGTACACTGCCCTGGTGGAGGAGGTAACAGGGTGAGTAGGTACAATGCCCTGAGGTATAATCATCTAGGGTGAGTAGGTACGCTGCCCTGAGATCATTATTGATGAAGATAATTGTTGTTATTTTTGTGTTATTTCTGTGTGAACTCATTTTATTATCTAATAATATTCAATAAAGGTCATCAAATGGCTTTATGTGTTTGGTGTGGTTTATTTTAAAGGAGGACTAGGACAAACGAAGTTTGGGACAAACTAAGTTATCCTGGTCCCACGTTTAGGTAGTAAGGATGGTGGGGTATAGCGTTAGGAAGTTAATGGTTGAGTGTTTTGGTAGGTAGGTTAGATTGCAGGGTTTGGGTGTAGTTGTCAAAGAGTTAAAGAGAAAGGGAGCTTAAGGGAAGTGATGTAGGAGAGGGATGGACTTATAGCAGGTTTAAGTCGTAGGGCTTAGAGGAAGTAGGCACATTTTGGCATGAGTTGGTGGCCCTCCCACCCTCCCTTTTTTGATTTTGGATGGAAGATTTTGGTAGTTTCAGGCAGAGAAGAGAGACAGGATTGTCCTCTTCTATTGCCCCTCTAAGGAAGGTGGTCCTGCATTGTATGGGGGAGTAAGTGAGCTGCTGGATGCTATTTGAATAAAGGAGAATTCTGTGGTTAATGGTTGGTTTGTCAGGAGGTGAGCAGGTACGCTGCCTATTTAAGTGTGGTGGGTGAGTAGGTATGCTGCCCTGGTGGAAGAGGTAACAGGGTGAGTAGGTACGCCGCCCTGAGGTATAATCATCCAGGGTGAGTAGGTACACTGCCTTGAGATCATTATCGATGAAGATAATTGTTGTTATTTCTGTGTTATTTCTGTGTGAACTAAGTTTATTATCTAATAATATTCAATAAAGGTCATCAAATGGCTTTATGTGTTTGGTGTGGTTTATTTTAAAGGGGGACCGGGACAAATGGATAGATTTTTATTTTCTTCTTCCAAATAATTTCCAGATCCTTTTACTAATTGGGTAAGTGAATGCTAAAACATGACCGTGTGCCTTTTTAAGCTACAATTCTGGTGTTTAGTTATTTCTACTCTGTGAAACAGCCAACAAATACCTGACAAGGTTTGTTAGAAAACTGAAAGAAAAATTTTAAGTGGGTTATTCTGTACTGTACTGTCCCACTCCTTTGTCTTGAAAATATAAGGTAGAAATCATCTATAGTTGCATATTATCAACTTGTTTGGAACGTGGTTGCAATAATATGTAAGTACCTAATGGTATTAATGAGAAGAATCATGAAAGCATGCAAGATGAATCTGTAGAATCACAAGTTCTCACCTGACTGGTCAAAATCTTAACAAGGTTAAAATTCCAAAAAATCTAATTTGGACAACACCACAACAAGTTGACCACAGCAAGTTTATCTTAAATGGTGCTGTTTTTAAAAGGAGTTTAACTATCTTGTGCTAAAAAGTATTTAAATAGATGTAAACAATCGTTAATGTATGTTATTTGCTATTGGTTGAAAATATTATTTAATAGTATTTAAATGAAAAAGTGAGGATTCACCCACCTGCTCATCAGAAGAATTTTATGAAACTAAAGTCACAACTGTTGAGGTGCAGATTTCTGGTTGGGAGACATCAATGCACTAGATATGTCATACTGGACATAATTCCTACAAGATTCTTAATTCTAGGGCTATCAAATATTTGAATAGCAATACATGTCATCTAGATTTGTTAGATGCATGGAGATTGATATATCAGACTTTATTTGATTACATGTTTTCAGTTACATCCACTGGAGCTGTCAGTGTTTAGAACTTTTTTTTTTCAAGTCAGCAAATAATTATGAAACAGCTGTATTTCCCATGCACTTTTGAGTAGTATCAAGTTCACATCAGATTTTATGTCTCCATATGATTTCTTCCCATCTAGATAGATTCTCAACACACTTCTGCTTAAGCAGAAAATCAAGTGTATTTATTGACTGGTCTGTAGAAGTTTTCCTGAATGAGGAGATGGTGATGACAGCATACACTGAAACAAATTACTTAAAAGAGCTCTAGGAGCTGGAGACTGAATTTATGCAAACTAGATACATCAACCAGTATTTTTTGGAAGCTTCAGAACAAAAGGTTAGAAAATAAATATATGCCGTTTGATGTAGATAAGAAATATCTGAAGAATATTAGGCTGATCATTTTGGTATTAATTCATTAACATACTCTGTTAAGACACTGACAGATATAATTTCATAGGTTCACAGGTAATTAATAGACTAATGGCACAAGAGCCTTTACAAGCCTAGCAATAATACCCAGGATATGACAATATTATATCTTAATTCCCAGATATGAGATGGGGTAGTATCAGGGTAGTGGGTCTTTGGGTGGTGGAGCCTGAAGTCATTTTACATACTGCCTCTGTCCATAAGGGACATGTGCAGTATCCTGGGAGTGAATTTATGGTTCCCCATCCATTTCTACAAAATCTTTTTAAAGAGTGTGAGGGATGGGCTTTGTTTTAGGAAGATGGGGAGTTTATTCCATAGACAAGGTTGCCTTTGACATATGAATCTGTCTCTCCAGTAAGTTCTGTTAGAGTCACAAATAAGGTTCAGGTCCATGGAACATGTATCCCTAGTATAATTCTTCTTGCAAATATGTCAAATTTTCATAAGGGCAGGATCAGAGAATGGCATGTAGTTTAGGCATAAGTCACCTTTCAATAAATGATATGAGACAGAGTAAAGGGATAAGGCCTTTAGTCAGTCTGCAAAATACATATGTTATGCTTTGTATTTTTTCAGTGAGAAACCTGAGTGGTCACTCAAATTGGTTTAAGTGCCTGATTAGAAACATGCAGAAGGGAGACTTGTACTCAATTATGGGCTTGATGAGGAACAAGTACAATGGTACTATGACTTCCTTTCATCTTGATGCCATGCCTTTACTTAGATGACCCACAAAGAAAGATTTCCTCACTACCGTAGTTGATGGGCAAGCCCCCCTGCACCCCCCCGCTACTTAAATATACCAACTACAAGATTGCAATACAGTGTAGGAAATGGGAAATTTTCCATTTCTGCACTGTAGCACACTGAAGTGCGATCTTAGAGTTGGTATATTTAAGTAGCGCGGGGCTTACACTCTTTACTTTTTCTTTTTTTGTAAACATTTATTTTTAATATATTCGAACATTTAATTGTTCGATCAGTAAAGTTCAGTCTTTAGTGATTCGAACAATTTAAGCATTTAAATATATATAAAATAGGCCCTATCATGTTTCCATATTCACCAGGGTGAGCAGTTTTTTTTTTATTTAGAAAGCGAGAGATGCGTATTTTAAACACGATAAATAAAATATTCTTTAAGAACTCAGAAGAGACTCTCAGTGAACATTTTTCAAAAAAAATATTTGCTTCAATGAACAATTCAACAGAGAAGGGATGGTATCTTTTTTTTTGAGTTGCTTCAACTCCCTACAAGTTCTCCTCACCCTAGAGAATGCTGATGTGTGTGTAGCCACTGAGACATGGTTTAAAGCAGCAGAGAGCATACCATCAGTGCAAGGCTATAATACCTTCCATGCATTTAGACCAGCTACTGCACAGACAGGGAATAAAGGTGGGAATAAAGGTGGTGATGTCTCTATTTACATAAAAAATAAATATACCTCAAGGCTGGTCAAACAGGCCTTGAGCTTCTCCATATTCAAATCAGAATAGGCAAAATCTCTTAGCACTTCCTTGCAACCTATAGGTCCCCCTATATGACCCAGAAAACCCATAACATGTATTTAACCTTACTGGAAATACTCACCATCATACCCAACACATATGTACAGGTGACATTAATTATCCCACTATTAAATGTTAATCATATACAACATCAAATGTGCAGGCACAGAGATTCCTGGATTTTATAAACACAATCTCACTGGACCAGATTGTCAATACTCTGGCCAGGGTTGCAAACATAACTGGATCCGGTCCTCACTAATATGGGAGAATAATGCACACTATTTTCTCTGGTAAGGTCATTCTACAAAATGGTCTAATTTGAAGTAAAAATGAAACACAGAATCCCTTGCTAACCCTATAATACTTAGAAACTACTCTTTAAGGCTAACTTCCTACATTTACTTACCAAATTGGGTGGCGCAGTAGTGCAGCGGTTAATGCTGTCATCTCACAGCAAGAAGTTCTCCGGTTTGATTCTCGGCTGAAGTGCCTTCTGTGTGGAGTTTGCATGTTCTCCCTGCATTCGTGTGGGTTTCCTCCGGGTACTCTGGTTTCCTCCCACATTCTAAAGACATGCTTCTGGAGCATTTCTCCCAGGGCCACTGCTGAAAACAGGATCTGTGGAACCTAGTCGGACTTTCCCGGTCAACAAATGTTAAATAAATAAAATAAAATAAAATGTAAGTGATAATGTGGAAAATATCAAGCCCCCATAAACCCTGAGAACACTGCTGCCTACACAGAACTGTTCACAAAAAACATATAAAATCATGTTATTAGCTGTAGTAATGCAGCTATACCTACCAGGAAGAACTACAGAGCAAACTCAAAAAACAAGCCACTGTAGGCTGTATAACTGAAAGAAGAAAATTATGGCAAATATTAGGAGTGTAGCACCCAGCAGGATAAAGGCACTCTCATTAAACTAAACAAACAACTTGGGGGACAAATAAGGTCTACCAAATCCAAACTGGAGGTAAATTTGACCTCCAGGCCAAGGACAACCATAAGGCATTCTTTAGCTATGTCCGCAGCCTCAAAGGCAATACACAATTATGCACGACTCATTTTTAATAGACCCACCTATACTAGCCAGAAGGTATAGCAATCCTACTGGCAGACAAATTCATCTCTAACTTTATCCCTGTCTACCGCCTCAACCTCCCCTCAGGAAATACCATCAAATATAACTCCCCCCTACTATCAATAGGGAACATCTCTTCAATGTTCTCTCTAAGATCAGGAACATGTCATCAGTGATCAGAGACAATATCCCAGAATTCCTTCTAAACAGGATGGAATATGACCTATCATGCCTTTGTAATTGCTTTTTAAGTGTAGCCTCCAAGCAGGCTTCATGTCTCACAAATGGAGAACAGCAACAGCCATCCGTCTGCACAAAGGTGAGTCATCTACAGACCGTGGAAACTACAGATTCTTGAGTCTGACTAGTCTCTTTATGCAAAGCCCTGGAAAAAATAATCATGGAAATGATCAATAATAACATAGGAAACCTCCAACACTGGACCTGATTCAATTTAGTTTTGGCAAGGGCAGGTCATGCTTGCTCAACTTTGTGGACTTCATTGAAAAGGTCACCAAAGCAGTGAATGACAGCAAAACAGTTCACGCTGCCTACCTTGACCTGGCCAAGTCTTTTGACTCAATACCTCATTCAGGCATTGTTAACAAACTTAAGAGGTTAGGTATAATCCCTTATGTCACCCAGTGGATAGTCAGCTCTCTTACAGATAGGACCCAGGAAGTTAGAACTTCTATAAAGAGGACAGTCACAAGCAGTGTCCCTCAGGGATCAGTCCTGGGACTGTGCCTTTTTAGCATTTACTTCTGTGAAGCCAAGGCCAATGTCAATGGCTACTGGCTGAAAAATTGCAGCTGATTGCAAATTAGGAGCAGTCATAGAATCTCCCATTGACACAAATGTTCTCCCGAAATGGCTGACACATGACTTGTGTCAAAAATATGAACTAAAACTGAATTCTAATAAATGCATAACAGTATCCTTTGGGAAGTCAGCAGCCCTGGTAACATTCATATTGACATCACACTCCTAAGAGGTGACTCAGTAGTCAGGGGACTTGAGGACACACATAGACAGTAATCTAACCTTTGACCATCATGTGTCTATAGTAGTGAGGAAATCATTATATGTTGTGCAACTTATAAATAAAGGAATGGTATCTAGGCCCAAGGATGTCATTGTTCCACTGTATTGAGTAGAATGCCATCTTTTGTACATATCTAATCAGGCACATTCAACAACTGGGATGTCCACAGAGGTTCCTCACTAAAAGAATACAGGAGGTAAGTGGCATGTCCTGTGCAGACACCTGAAAGCCCTATCCCTGTATTCTGTCTCATACAGATTGTTGTCCCACCCTGATGAATGTCCTACACATCTACAAAACATGCAGCACCAGAATTAACCATTCTAAAATCTTAAGCTTTACCTGTGATATAAATAGGATCTGCTGGACAGACAGGTATGTATCACAGAGACTACCTAGTCTATGGAACAGTCTCCCCATCCATGTGAAGCAGAGTTCCTCCATAACCAGATTCAAGTGTAATTTGGACAATTGGATGGGGAACAGGAAATTCATCCCTGCTTTGTCACCTATGTCTCCAATGTACCATGAAGTGTTTAAATAGTTTATCTCCCAGGCCACTGCTTGTAAATGTTTTATCAACTAAGCCCCTGTGTAGACTTATCAGGTACCAGAACTTATCAGAGATTTGGGATGCATGGCCAAGCTTAAAAAGACCCATGTAGTTGTTAGCCTAGTACACACCTATGAATCTATGAACCTACGTATGCATTAACTCAACTAATACATTAGCAGAGTAATAAGCTTGTCATTAATCAAGAAGTACTTACTGCCAATCATCGATGCTATGACTGTGGAAAAAGTTTTGGATATTGATGGCTTCACTGTTGATAAATGTGCAACAGAAGCATTTTAATTGTATAGTCCTTGTGCAGAATCTGCAATCATCATTTATGTTGGCCTCTATAGTAATCAATTAGCAGCCAGATAAAGACACAGTAGAACTAAAAGTTATAGGTTCATATCCACGTTCCAAGCCAAATGTTAGTAAAATGTTTTGCTCAATGACTAGAACTGTTCTTATATTCTTTTTTCCTGTGGACTAGAAAGAGTTTTCTAAGGAATGAAGGGCTGTATGTCTGGTTAAATAATAGATTACTATAGCCCATCAAGCCTGTTTATTTCAGATACCAAATCTGTTATGCTTTTTGGATATCTGTAAGACATTTAACTTGCTAACTGGGATGTTACCTAGAATGTTTTGTAGGAATGTGGGCATTAGGGGCAGTCAACACTAAACTTGTTTAAGAAAGTATTTGTTACATAGAACTAACCAAAGACTGATTTTTTGGGAAAACCCATAAAATAACATTAATGGAAGACTTTTTGAAGTTGTAAAAAGCCATCTTCCTCCCCTATATGTAAGAGAAAGCTTGTACCTTATATATATATATATATATATATATATATATATATATATATACACATATACATATCTATACTAACTACAAAGTTGCAAAGAGGAAACTCATGGTTAAAATACATAGTGGCCCTGCAAAAATAGTGATCCCACATACAGTGTTGGTGCAGTGACTAAGAAAGTATATATCAATATGCACAAAATATAAATTTGACCAAAGGTGTTTCATAAAGATGCCCACTTGAGCTTGAGAAAGAAAACATCTTGAACAACCAAACGGTTAGAAAACAAAATGTATTTGAAGACTAAAACATGATTTAGTACTTATTGTACAAATTTAGGGCAAACATTTTCTGCACTTGGTCTGAT
Source organism: Protopterus annectens (assembly GCF_019279795.1). NCBI lineage: Eukaryota > Metazoa > Chordata > Ceratodontiformes > Protopteridae > Protopterus > Protopterus annectens. The sequence goes on from NC_056729.1 coordinate 823,951,475, forward strand.
ACCTATACAAACATTTCTCCTTACCAATGCATTTGTCCTCCCTACCCTTGATATTATTAGTGAACTAGGCCAACATATCCTAAGATTCTTTAATTGTTTATGCTGCCAATTAGCAAGCATCCTGTTTATGATGATGCTATTTATGTGATCTATTCCTCTTTTCTCCAGTAATGTCTAGCTAGTATGAAGATGATTGTATGATAATGGGAGATTCACCTAGTAAATGCTCTTTCCTTAATTTCCCCATTGCACACTGTATTATCTGATATATCAGGCTTTACTCACAATTATGACATTTCATTCTTATGCTCACTTTATAACACATTGCCGTATGATGATTAATTTATTCTAATATGAAGAAGAGCACTGTGTTGAATGACTAAGACATTCATCTGGCTAATAATGCTTCTATTTTGCTTAAACTAAGTACTGCAGTATTTCATTATTTATCAGATATATTTCAACAATTCCTAGGCTAGAAATTATCCTTTTGGACAAGAATCTCCACAGGTAAATCATCCTTTCTGTGAAAAATAAAGTTTTAATGTGGCACCTCCCAGAGATATTGCAGTACTCCTGGTTTGGTAGTTTTTAGCAGTTAATGTTCCAAGTCCTTGGATTCCAAGATGGCCACTGACAACTAGACATGCATTAAGCTGCAGCTCCATAAACTAAAAGTTTAATCTGCAATAAAGCCTAAACATCCTGTGTACAAAAGGAAAAACCTGCACAACTCTGGCACAAACAACATCCAAGAAGTGAGAAAACAGCTTTATCTAAAAATACTAAGCTAATTTTGAACTTTTAAGTACCTTCTAAGTCAGCAGGGAAGCAGTGACTGAGACCGTGTGGCAAGGCCTGCTCAAGTCTACAGCTTAGCAGCATCTGGAAAAGGCTTCAAAACAAAAAGAAAAATCACTATGGCTAACAACCAGGACCAAAGTAAGGAACTAATGGAAATACAAACGTCCAAATCAAAAGTATCTGCAATTGTGATTCCTGAAAAGGACATAGCAAGCAAGAGACAGAAAATGTAGTCACAACAGGAAACAAAGTTTCTTTGAGAGCAAAAAATGAAAATTCATACTCAGTATTAGATATAAAAACAGCCCTTCTACCACTCCAGAGTGACATCCGTGAGTTTTCTGAAAAGCTTAGTTCTGTGGGAAACAGCACTGAACAAACTGCGGCAAGACTAAGCTTAAATGAAACAAAGACTGAGGAAAATACAGCTGAAATCAAAGCCCTGAAGACTACAATTAAATCCAATGAACAGACCATAAAGGAACTCCAATCAAAAATGATAGAACTTGAAGCAAGAAGCAGAAGGAACAATATAATTATAAGAGGGGTACCTGAAGTATTTGACCAAACACAACTAAATACAATAATCAAAGAGATTGTGGAAACCATCTCACCCAGTACTATTTTTAGAAGGGGTAAATCATTTAAAGATCTGTTACAGAGTATGAATTATGGAGGAACGTAGCATGGTAAGGGCACTAAGGCTTGTGGTTTCTGTGCCCAGTGTACCCACATTTTTTCTATGCGCAAGGTAATTATCAATGGTTTTAAGGTGAGGGCAAGAGGGAATTACTCTTGTATTACCAAGGGGGTGGTATATGCTGCCCTCTGTTGTCAATGTGCTGGGTTTTACATCGGAAAAACCAAGAGAAGTTTTAAAGACAGGATCTATGAGCACATGCGGGACATCAGAAATGGTGATACAAATAGTGCCCTAAGCAAGCATATCGTGCAATACCCTAGTCACAAATTTAGATTTTTAGTAATTGATAAAGTTACACCAGACTTAAGGGAAGGTCCTTGGGAAGAAGTACTTAATTTTAAGGAATTATGGTGGCAAATCAAATTAAATGCCATGTCCTCCCCAGGTCTGAATGACAGTGTTAGTATCAGTAGTTTTTTTAAAACTACGGTCTTTCTTTGGTTAGTTTTAATCACTATTTTTTATTTAACCAAACATTGTTTAAATACACTAAGAGTATATATTTACATTTTCATATCTATTTTTATCTGTGTAAGGGTTGTGGTTTTTATTTGAGGTAACTGCTATAAGTTCATTAAATATCATGTGATTTCATTTTTATATAAATATAGCTTCGTTTTTTCACGTAATTATTCTGAAGAAGTCAGGTGACTGAGCTGACGAAAGCGCTTAATAAATCCTTTGAACTGAAGTTGGTGTGGACTGTTGCTTGTTGGTTCCATTTATTTTATCTAGATTGTGGAAACAACTGTTGAAAATAAGAATATAGCAAAAGAAATGATCATTGAACATGCACACAGATCTCTTTGGAGATCACAGGATGAAACTGTACCAAGACAAATTTATGTAAAAATACTCAATGCAGCACACACCTACATGATTCTAACGGCTGCTAAACAAAAATGAAATATAACATGGAGGGGTCATAAAATAAGCATTACACAAGAACTACATCTGCCCATCAAGCAAGAAAGCCAATAACTAGCTCCTTTCTGCTCTTATCTAATTAAGAAAAACATCAGATTTCAAATGCGCTATCCTGCAAAACTTATGTTCAGCTACAATGATCAAAAAATACTGTGTTCAAAATAAAACTGAAGCTAAAACCACATTTATCAAAGCAGTTGGAGAAACACCTGAAACAAAGAAATAACACAGCTATGCTTTAAGGTAAGGCTATAGAACATTATTATTATAAAGTTCTACATTTGTCTTATTTAGCCCCTGCATTCCGGTTATACAACATGGTGTGTAATCAGCAATCAACACAGTCAAATGTCAGCTTAAATCTATAATGCAGTCATATGGTCAAAAAACATAGCAAATGTACTATCATGTAAAGTCAATCTATATACCTCTATATACTCTGCAAACAGTTAAAATTCTAAACAAATCTAATTCTAACTACATAAGAAGTCTCCTAAAGCTCTACACATCTTACTAAATAAACCTAAAACTAATGTTTTGCTGAAAATCGCAAATGAACGAAAACAAAGCTAGTAAAGAATATAAAAATAACTTCCAGCCACAAAAAAAATGCTTAAACAAGCTTTAATTAAAGAAATTTACCACTTTTGATGATCCGAAGAGCTGTCTGTGCAAGCGCGAACCGGAAGCAACAACACTCAGATCTCTGCAGTGCTGGGAGGTCAACAGACAACTTCCTGTGAAGGTTTGAAGGTCAGGAGCCGCAAAGCACTACTGAAAACCACAGAGCTCAATGTACAGCAGTAAAAGAAATCGGAATTAAAGAAACTATGAAAGCAGAAGAAGATACAGCTTCTCAAGGTAAAAAAACAGGACTGTTGCAAGGGCAAATAAAGGATTCTTAATAAGTGTGAGGCAAATGTCTAAGAAAAGTAGTTTTTCTTTGTTACTCTTGCAAGTTTATAAAATGTTTCTGCGCTAGAGTATAAATGTATATAGCAATTGTCATTGTATAATGATAAAGAAAACTGCTTATTTAAATAACTGACTTTGCATGAAAGCTACATCTGTTCAAAACACAAGTTGATGAAGGTCTTCAGTAGTCATCTAATTTAGTTTCAGTTCTGGTATGTGTGTTAAATATGTAAAGTTCTGTAGTTCTAAGTAAAATCAAAATGCTGCCCCATGCAGGGGACACTGCTTGTAGATTTAGCAAGATGTTTCTGTTTGTCTATCTAAAAAGTGTACTTCTCGTGGTTTTAAAAGTATTGTTAACTAAATGTCTTTACGTTATGTTTATATGATGGTATCCAAAACTGTGGCTGTATAGTTAGGAAGACTTACAGTTCTAGTATGGCACAGTGGTGCAGTGGTTAACATTGTCACCTCACAGCAAGAGGTTCTCCGGTTTGATTCTCGGCTGGGGTGCCTTCTGTGTGGAGTTTGCTTGTTCTCCTTGTGTTCGCGTGGGTTTCCTCCGGGTACTCCGGTTTCCTCCCACATTCTAAAGACATGCATCTGGAGCATTTCTCCCCGGGCCTCCGCTGAAAACAGGCTCTGTGGAACCTAGTCGGACTTTCCCGGTCAACAAATGATAAATAAATAAATAAATAGTATAATTATTATTTAACTGTTTCTATTTGCATGCAGCAGTACACTGCAGTTAAAATGTGTTTAGTTGGTCTGCCAGAAAAGCAATAGGTGTACTATGCGCACTAAGCATCAGGCGTCTGAATGTCACTTTTCTGCAAAAAAAAAAAATAATATATATATATATATATATATATATATATATATATATATATATATATATATATAAAGGGGTTCAATTTAAAATTGCTTAACAATGTTTAAGCATATTTAGGCAAACTTTGATTAACTGTGCAGAAGCAAGTGTCTTTAGTTAAAAATAAAAGGGGGCTATAACGTTTTAAATGGCTTTCTCACAAACAACCCTCAAATGGAAAATAGTCCTATAAACTGTAATGAATGTAATCAAAATCCAGGCTTTACATAATGGCAAGGATTCATGAAGCCTCCATGTAAGAGTTATAACTCTTACACGGAGGCTGCAGTTAAACGGAGTGATGTCAGCATGCTTTGCATATTCATGAGCGCATGCTGAATCACACCTAAGTCTAACACGGTCCGTGTAAGACAGTAGGGGGTGTGTCTGTAGGCCGAGCCCTGCAAGCAGACACGCCCCCAGAAGTGTAAAAGTGCCCAAAGTAAACACCCACAACAGAGTCCATGGAAATGTGAATAAACAGAACACAACACATGCCCCCACAGACTATGAACAGAAAACATATAAATAAACACGTTTTATATATTTTTTTAAATTGTAAAAATATTTAACCGTGAGTCCGCTCGTTTGCACGGGCGTGCCGGTAGCGCAGCTACAGTTAGCAGTCAGTGGGAAAGCATATAAGAACTAAATATGCAAAATAAGCCAGGAAGCAATAGTGTAGTGGTAGAGATGTTGGCTGAAGAGCAGGCATTCATGGTTCGAGCCCCCACAACGCCAATTTTTTTTTTTTTTTGCAAAATAAACAGGAAACAAGTCCCTGACAAATATGTACACATAAAACCACAATTTATATAAAATGTAATGAAATAGCCCATTTATATTGAAGAAATGTGAGGTAACAAAAGAATAAAAAATGCCAGATGTGCTCATAGCTGAGCTACAGTTTAACAGAGTGAGTGCATCTGCCCGTAGATGAGCAGTGGTTTAACTGGTGCAAAATGAGTGCCCGTAGCTGAGCAGTGGTTTAACATGCTAAATCTATGTGCCCCTAACTGAGCTGAGCATAATATGCGCGCCGATAGCCAAATGAGGCTTAAAGCAGCGTACCCCATTTGCGCGGAGCTGCGCACCGCGCAAACAAGCTAACCGACGGGCAACATTGAGCAAGCCGTATCAAAACTGCCTTTACACAGACACACCCATCAGCATGTCTAGACAGTCATGAAAAATAAAAAGCAGTGGCCAGGTTCGAACCCAGGATACTATACACCATAGTCAAGGTACAGAACCACTAAGCCATGACAGCAGCACCTAGAAATGCAATAATAGCTAATATATAGGAATGAATACAAACTGGAGCATGACAATGCAGGTTTACTGAAGTTGGTATAATTCCAAAATGGCCAATCAGAGATGTGTGGGGAAAAACGGACTATATAAGCCCCATAGGTGGGAATACACAGCATAAACGATTGTAGAACTGACCTGCAGGCAGAATGACAGGAGTAGGAGAGGGTAGTTGCTTTCAAGCACAGAGGTGGGGTGTTGAGGAGTCCAGGTACATGGTCTGGCTCCTAGTCCATAATCATGAGGCCCAACTCATGCAGGGCCAGGTCCTCTGGGGAGCATACAGGGCCGAGGCGTGGGACCGGTTGGCTCATGATCTCACCAGTGCCACAGGGATTCCAAGGACTGGTGAGCAGGTCCATCACCACCATGCGGACCTGAAGAGACGCAAGCAAGACCAACTGAACCTTTGGATCCAGGAGGCCCGGCAAACACCCAACGCCCCACTACTGAGTAAGTAACATTTAATTATGTATGTAAGAAATTAAACTAGCTGATATTATGGAGATGTGTATTCCAATATTACTTCATTTATATTACAGCTGCAGGTGTCCGTTCTGTGAACCGCAGAGCCTATGGCAATAGGCTGGTGCGGTTGCGCCACCAGGCAGGTCAGTAATCCACTACCAGTAACTGTAAAGAAATATAAAAGTATGACAGTCAGCAAAAGAGTGCAGTGTAGTTAGTAAGGAATAAAATCTGCAAGTAACAGTGTGAAAGTGTATGCAAGTATTGCTTGATTACAAAAGTGTATTTCAGTCTGTAAGTTAAACTGAAAAATGAAACTGTCTGACATATATTCTGAAATAAAAATGCCCTACCTGTAAGAAAATAGTACACAACATGCAGAAGGCTGAAAAGTATAGCTGCAGAAGATGATGAAATCACATGTGTGAAATATATCCCTGTGGAAATACTGAAACATGACAGAAGTGAGACTGCTGGAAAGGATTGTAATAACTACAGGTAAAACATGTCAATAAAGCCTAGAAGTAAGAACCATCCTGAATAGTAAAATGAAAGCAAGTGAGAGAGTGTGAGAAAGTGTCATGAATCCAGCAATACAGTAGTAATAACCCCTGAATAAAGTATACTGCAGTCAAGACAGAATGAAATGCATGTGAGATTCAAAACCAAACAGCTAAATCTGTTCAAAGTGTTGCTGCATCTGGAATGTGTATCCCAAAATCTGGACATGTTGCTCTCAGTCTGCAATATGCAGATAGGATGATTGTCTGATATACCAAACATCCACACTTGTCTACAGCTATATAAAGCAAATGTAGCAGGATGATGTAGCTGAACAAAGCTAGATATGAATGTGTATGAAGAACCATAAAATGTATATTGATGTTGCAGTAACAGTCCTATCACCAAGTTGAAATAGTTATCATATAGGAAACTGTAGTCAGAACAGTAGTGTGTATATAACTGTAGCTATTAGAAATGTAGAGCATATGTATTGTTATTCGAAGGTGTTAATATTACTTTCTTTACCCCACCCTATAACCACATATAACCCATTCCACGTGAAAATGGTATGTGCAATCACAATTAACACCCCTGGACGTTTGTCCTGTTGGGTCATATATATTTGCATGTCCGTTGATGCATCTGCCCTGTTCATACATCCACACCTGATGGCCTGTTGCCATCAATTAACCCTGCATGTTGTTGGACTGTGTATTTCTGTTCAAATTATGCATGTGTTATGCACGGTGTTCAATGGTGTGAATATCTGGGTGTTTAGTTAATGGGAATACTAATGCATGCTGTTACAACTAATTGTGAATGGTATTATATTTCACTAACCCAAACTGTCATGACATAATGTAAAACATAGGATGACAGGGAAGGCGGGTTCCAGCGGACCCACCTCTCCCACCTCAGCTGTCGAGTGCACCTGGCACTAGTGCCAAGTCCGGACCCTCCTCCAGTGGCCCTGTGCCACCTGCGGGTGGAAGCGCTGCAGGGGATGGGGCTCACCTCCCCTCTGCTAGTGTAGCCGGAGGAGAACCACCACTCACCTTCCGTAGCATCCGGACTGTGGTGCGTAGGGAGATTCGGGACTCTGTTCTTGAGCACCTACGCCAGCTCGAGGCACGGGTGACGCAACTAACGGGCATGCATGTTGCCCCACCTACACAGCCCCCAGCACAGCCCCGTCCTGGGCAGTGAAGGAACAGTGGCAACTGCCTATGGGTGTGGATATCAGTTCCACTGTTGCCATCTGTGGGCTCATGAGCTCTGGATATCCAAACCTCTGTCCCCGTCAATTGTGTAACCCCCCACACATGTCATACACTGCCCCTGTATGCGTCTTGTTTGTCTTGTCTGTTTACCTACACAACCTACCTCCCCAGCTGTACCGACTTCCTTCACCTGACATACCACTCTCACCTGAAGAAAAAAAAAAAAAAGGGCACTCTGTACCCACAAAAAAATTACGCCCCATACATAGCTGCCCATTCTGCACACATGTCTGCTGGACATGGAACCTATCAATTACAATTGGCTGTACAACAAGTATTATTGTTGTCCTGACACCTCTCTCAGGGGTGGAAGGTTTCAAATGTCACACCAAATTACATACATATGCACAGCTGTTGCTGATGAAGAAATGGGCAGCTATGGGCCTTACCTACATCCCTCCTGCACATCCCAAGCTTGTTTCCCTACTGTCTTACCCTCTTTGTGACTCCTTTTTCACCACTTTCCTGTCTCCCCATTTTCTTTTCTTTCAAAGAAAATAGTGCGGGTGTGCGCAAGAGTAAGCACATTTAAGCGGTTGTAAGCGAGTGTGCGCTTGTGTGCGCGGAGCTAAACGAGCTCTGCGCAAACCAGCGCTAACCCGGTTACAACTGCTTAAAAGTGCCTTAGTCACTTTGATTGACAGGTCTTGTAGTCAGTTCAGAAGCAAAATAAAATCCCACTGGCAGTCCCGAACCCAGGACCTTGGAAACAGTAGTTTGCATGACTTACCACTAAGCCATGAATCTTATACAAGAACATTGTGCTAAAATAAATATATCATGTAATAGTAGGAATGCATGTAAAGGGAATAATATAGATGTGTAGTACACAAAGCATGCCATTTAGAATTACTATCAAAACTAGTGGATTTCAATAATAATAGTGTGTGAACAGAAACAGCCATGCTAGTTGGTAGCTAGTAGGTAATAATGTCACTATAGCACCTTGCAAGCCACACACATACTCACAGCAGGATAATCACTGCCCATACCCCACAACCTCTTACAGGAACACATCTGGACCAAGTAATAAAATATGTGGAGCAAAGGCCCAAAACCAGGGACACATTACCAATAATGTTACAACAAATGCAGACAGTTCAGAGAGTAACAGGGTCTGCATTTTGTGGGATGTTTGGAGGGGTATGAAGTCTGAAACTTGAATGTTTGTCACCATATTCTGACTTGAGCCCATAGTGATTTCCCAGAAAAAGGTGTGCATGAGATATTGACCAAAATATGAGGCAGAAATGTAGAAACCCTTCAAATATCTGTACACATGACGGGTCTGACACCACCATATTTGAATAGTTACGAGCCTAGACATAGCAACAGTGAATGACTTACAGGGATGCCCCACATACTCCATGTGAAATGTACAAACAGTAGGCAGAAAGGTGTAACACATGCAATGGTAACTATGGAGTCCTGAAAGTATTCACCACTTGCATGGCAGAAAAAGTGTAGTAATACATATGCTCATGCTAACCCACAGTCACAACTGCAGCATACCAGACATTTTAATGGGTGTACCCCACTGATATGTACCATTCCATGAGGCAGATAACAGATGCACCTGAAAGTCTCTGGGGCCTGCTCAGCAGCATACTCAAATACCCTAATAGATATCAAGGCCCACACCATGGCCAGACCACACTGCATGCTGTAACACCCTAGCAGATATAGCAAGCATTCCAAGGTGTGAATGTACATGGAAAATAGGAAAGCTACAGCAGCACACTACAGTCAGGACACCTAGCAGGCATACAAGTAGTGACTGTAAAGGGCAAATATTGAAGCCTTAGAAACAAAGTGCAAGCAAAAGTGAAAGGAAAGCACACACACACACACATTAACAGTAGTAGTAGTTGTAGGTGTCAGTGCACATACACAGTTAGTACAGGAAACTGGAGAAATGAATGGAGGAATGTTAATCTACAACACACCTGGAAATATGAGAGAGATACCAACCTTTATACTCACAGAACATTGTCCACAGCATAACAGCATGGTCCCTGCCCTTAAAATCTGAAAGGGCTACGCCTATCTCACATACCTTTTTATAGCACTGTTCTGAAATCACAGTGAGAACTGCAATCAGTACACAACTGGCTGCATGCAATTAGCAAATGCTGGCTAACAATTGGTGCAGAGGCCATCACATGGGCATATGCAGATACCTACAAAAGTATGCTGTACTCCCAGTCCACACATGCAATACTTTCATTGCACCCTGAGAAGGACGTGAGAGACAGACAGAGAGAGAGAGAGAGAGAGAGAGACAGACAGAGACAGAGAAAATTGCAATTAAGCAGACACAAACAAATTGAACAGCAACAGCCACCTGAAAGCTGACAACTGGGAAGTGGAGCAGCAGGACAGAGAACCAGATGGCAACACAAGCAGCTGTGACAAACACAGGTAATGTAAAGTAATACTATAAAGGTCTACATACTGTGAACCCTCCATATGTGTCATTAGTCTGTATCCATATGTATATGAAGATGTGTAAAAGGCAGGGGTCATACAGCAACTATCAGTGAAGGCTGTACATACATTTGTATGTGAGAGCATCTATGTGCACATATCAATGTTGGTTGATTGTAGGTTGTAGTGCCATGTACAAAGTAGGTTTCACGGTTATGTATGTTTAGCAGTATGTCAGTGTGTGCATACAGTATGGTAGACAAACATGTTGATATACCTGTCTATCATATGGATACGTATGTATGTCAACATATGTATGTGTATATATATATATATATATATATATATATATATATATATATATATATATGACATGGATATATGTATACGTACATAGAGAGAGAGATGTAGGAATACATAGACAGATGTAGATAGAATATTGTACAAACATATATATGTAATGCACACATACAGATATAGATATATGTAGATACATATACATAGACAGACTGATCTGACTATCTACAGGTATGACTGTATATGACGACCTTCAACACACCCTGTCCCACACCCTCTGTCACTCTCACCCCCTCTGTGTGTCCCCCCTCTCCACATCTATAGCAATATATGTACATCAATATATATATGTGTTTATGTATACAGACATATATATATATATATATATATATGTGTTTATGTATACAGACATATATATATATATATATATATAGATATATATATACACACACATATAGATATATCTATATACATATATGTATATATATATATATATATATATATATATATATATATATATAGAGAGAGAGAGAGAGAGATGTATATAAATTCTGAGTGAGGCACATGTGTACAGATGTATTGCAACAGGTGCCTGGTGACAAAGGCATGGAGTGAACACCAGTGTCAAAACCAGAGTACCATACCACATTCCAAATAACCTACACCAGTAACCACCAGGTATGTGATTGGCTGCCCTCCACTGCATTTGTCAGGGGTGAACAGGGTCATAAATGTGTACAATAGTGGCCCCAGTGATATTCACAGTGGCACACTATCCCTGGAATACCTGCACATGGTATGTGTCAGCGAACATGGTGTGTCAGCTATGGACATGTAGGTCGGTGTACCCCTCCACACCACATACTGGATGCCATGGTATGGACCTCACATGACAGCTACAGATATGGAGAAGGACACAGTGACATGTACAACACTGTGACAATGCACTCAAACACATTACCAATGCACAGTGACTGACAACACCACAGAGTACACATATACTACCCACATAGAGTTTACCACTCCCGGATTTACATATGTAAGTCACACCCATGACAGATGTCCAACAACCATAGTAACACCTCACACCATCCACAACCTAAATGACTGCTGTGTGTTGTCCATGCCACTGCAATAGAGTGCAGATGTGGAGGTAAAAGTTCCTACCCACAGATAAGACATACCCTGCAATAAACCACACAGTGTTAAGAAGCAAGACTCCCCATGAGTACATGTCACACATACCCCTGCTGAATGTTAGTCAGATAGGTAATATGCCATATGAGTCACCCTGTGTAACTGTGTGACAGCAGCAGGTACCATCACACCACATGTGTCGCAATGGTCAGGGTAGCAGAACAGTACGCTGCTGTAGTCGCAGGGGCAATAGCATATTGTATAGTATTGTATTGTAATGTAATGTATTGTGTTGTATTGTATTGGTATGTTGAGGTGCCTCCTTCGTGGAGTGGAACCACTGCTGCTGTGCGCCAGTGTACAGGTACATATCCTGTAGTCAGTCTAGTGTTACATTGCACTTCTATATGTGTGTTTAGCTCTTGTCAGAGTTTATATAGCATGCAACTGGGGATACCATCAGGTCCCATTCATGTTGTGTATTCTGCTGTCCTGAGGGCGGCTCTCACCTGGACATCTGTGATGACAGGGAGGTTACAGTCAGCTGGGATAACTATGTCTTATTTTGGGGGAGAGGGTGGGGTGACACCTGCACTGAACCTGTCTGCCACAATGTTGTCAATATCTGTGGTGTCAGTGAAATATTTGTTGTTGTGTACTAACTATGGGCATAGAGGATGGATCCTGACCAGGTTGCTAACATAACTGAAGAAGGCCTTCTGGTTATCTGTAGTGGCCCTCTTGATTTCCCTCTCAAAGTTGCCCATGGATGTTTGTATGATGGAAAATAGTTCCTCACTAGTGCTGCTCAGACATGCCCTCCCTTTATGGAATTATGCTCTGTCTTGCAGTAGCTTCCATCTTCTGTAATACAATCTGTCTATGGCTGGGGTCCACCAGACAGGATGCTGTCCCTTTGTGGAGAGTGTCTTGGTCATATATGGGATTGCATGATCCATGCATTCTCGGAGATGTCTGTAGAAAGCAATTGTGTAGGGGTCAGCATTGTGGGTTGTATCTGCCACTGGCCTAGTGGGCTGAAAGGATACCATGTCACTGTTACTAAGTGTAAAGTTTACATCTGTAATGTTATTCACTATAGTCGTTTGTGCTGGTGGTGGAGGTGGGATATGTATATCCAGGGCAATCAGTGTGTGGTCAGCTCACAGTAGTTGATGATGTAGGCCATACAGGACCTAGATACAAACCCCCAGAGTGAGGAGGTGCTCTTGACCTGAATCAGTGTTCTGACTGCTGGGGTTTGGTAGTATGTCATATGGAGTGTGCCAGGTACTGTTGCACAGTTGCTGGCTGAGCACTGATACCTGGCCATTTACATGTGTATCCACCAATAGACAGATGCTATATATGTGAGATATGTTGTATCATAACAGTCGAGTAGCATGTGTAGTATGTGTACCAAATTCTGCTGACATATATTGCTGATATCAGGTTATTTTCTTTCTCAGGTACATGGCCCACCCGTGGAATCCCACTTACTCCACAGCTGAGGATGAGGAGATACACCAGAGCCTAGTGCGGGATTATGCAATACTCTTTTCCCGCACAAGCCAGAATCAGCAGGAGAGGGCTGCACTGTGGCAAGACCTTGTCTGTCGGGTAAATGACATAGGCATGCATAATAGGACATATGAGCAGGTACGACATCACTGCAGTGATTTACTCAGACATGTCCGTCAGCGTGCGTCGGATATCCACAGGCAACAGGTCGCCACATGTGGTGGGGTGGCTACACATCCCCCACTCACCAGACTGGAGGGACTACTCATGAGTGTAGTGGCTCCAGTCCGCCAGCAACAACAACAGCAGCAGACATGCATTATGATGGAGGCTGGAGCCACGCAGCAGCAAGACAGTGAACGTGCAGGTAATATGCCATATGTATAGTTGACTGTTGTGTACACTGGTAGTTAATGCATGTGTGAGGTGTGTCCTTGGTTTGTAGCTGTCACCATAGTATTTAATGTGCAAGTGTGATATCCTCAATATTAGCAGCTGACCTGTGAAAGGCGACTGTTGTACTACTGACCTGTATCATACTCAGTAACAATGGCACAGTTGTGCCCACTGACATTAGTTTCTTCACGTCTGCAGGTCCCTCTGGTATAACAGCAATGCAGCCTATCCATGCTGGTGAGTGTGTATTAACAATTCCTGTAATAGTTTTGATAGTAATAGTACTATTTGGCTCACTTAGTAGTGCTCTTTGTATGCATGTAGGTGTGTCTGTGTCTGTGTGTTGATATCACGCATACTGACTACTGTACAATTGTGTGAAACTGTGTGCATGTGTGCATGTGTACATGTGTGCATGTGCACGTGTGCATGTGTGCACCTGTGCATGTGTGCATGTGTACATGTGTGCACCTGTGCATGTGTGCATGTGTGCATGTGTGCATGTGTACATGTGTGCATGTGTGCATGTGTACATGTGTGCACCTGTGCATGTGTGCATGTGTGCACCTGTGCATGTGTGCATGTGTACATGTGTGCATGTGTGCACGCATGTGCATGTGTGCACGTGTGCATGTGTGCATGTGTGCACCTGTGCATGTGTGCACCTGTGCATGTGTGCATGTGTGCATGTGTGCATCACTGGTAATGTGTAGACATCGTGAACTGTGTTTCCTGTTTCCCTCCCACAGGTTCTGGTGCTGCTCTGGTGTCATGTAGCAGGGAATCTGAATCAGGTGCCGTGGGTACTGATAATGATGACATCTGTGTAATGGCACAGGAAGGTATACCAGGGTCCGCCATTGGTCAGCCGATTGACAGTACACAGCTGTCGACCCCATCAATGCGCACAGTTATCCTGCCAATACACCCTTTGTCACCAATGTCTCTAGGTGATGGACAGCATACAGTGGGCATTGACCAGGGTAATGTGGTATCTGTGGCACATGCCTCCCCACACAGCAGCCATTGGCATGGCCCAGAGATGGTACCACACAGACAGATTTCCAGGGGTTCTCGTGGGAGCATCCGTGGGCATACTGTCCCTGTCAGACGTGCCCACAGAGGTCTTACAACCTCAGCTATGTTTCGGGCTGTCATGCAGGCACAGTCACATATGGAATGGTACACCAGACAGGGTCTGAGGGAGCTGACAGCATGTCGCACAGCCATGACTGACAGTATGCGTGACATTGTGCCTGCCATCCGTGATTTCACCGATGTCATAGACAGATGTTGTGGGGACATATTAGACCGGTTCCACAACTACATGTCCATGAGCCAGGGCGATGGTGGGCAGTTGAGGCATCGACGTGACCGTATGCCAGCAACAGCAGCAGCTGGCAGTCGTCACGGACGACAACAGGGCCGCGGCCGCCCCCGTAGTGCCAGCAGCAGCCCCAGCAATGCTGGGTCTGTGCTGTCATCAGACCGCCCCAGGAGACCACGTGCACGTGGCTCTGGCCAGGCCCGACAGGGATATGTGTCCAGTCAATGAACACCTGCTTCTGATGACAGTACCCAGTCTGGGTTGGTACTGGATACGGTCCGTAGCACCCCTGCAAGGCACAGGTACCATGTCCGTGGCCAGAGACACTGATCTGTATGACCTGGCAGGTACAGTCTGTGGCTGTCCACAAACATCAGTATATGGCAGCCATGAGGTGGAACTGCGTGCATCCATACACACATGCAAATTGACAACACCTAGGGCTACCGCATACATGCACACACTGCATCAACATTGCCCCACCTTCTACTGCTGTCCCTCACCAACACACATACACATACATGTCAATCGGTGGTATCGGTGGCTGACTCAGGCATACCAAGTTCACACCCTGTGCATATGATGAAACTGTGCCACCTCCTGCAATCTGTAACAACTGTGCAGGTACAGGTTAACATGTTGCTGATGCACAGGGTGACCACATAGATGTGTAGTAATAGTATCATGTTGTTAACAGTACAGTGGTCTGAATTAATTGTGGGTATATCACAGCATGCCTGATGCAGTAAGTGTGTGATTGTCATGTACTGTTGTCTACACCCATGGTAATTACCATAGTGTATCATCTGCACATGTTGGCATACTGGTGGTAATGATGTCAACAGAAGGCTACATACATAGGTAGCACAGGGATAAAGTAATGAATGTAGTAATACGCAATGATGGACATGTAAATTGCAAGTGGCATGTTGCCCACACTGGACTCTGCAATGCAGATGTTTGAGGATGTTGATATGTGTGCAGTACTACACGACTGGTACAGGACACACAGGAGCACCCTAGCACTGCATGCTCACATCTCATACCATGCTAGACAGCCCCAACACACAAAACTAACTGTCACAGGAGGGAGAGTCCCCATATATGTCAGGGAAACTGTGGTGGCAGGCCAGGTAGCATACATCCTACTAAGAATGGAACCACTGAGTGAAGGCTCAGTGTCTGTTATTTGACATGTGTATTACTGCAGGTATGAGCACATCGGTTTCCATCCAGTTATTGTACATCCTGACAGTACATGGTCTGTACACTTGTGTGCGCTGAGACTGGACCCTAGCCATCTGACCTGTGTATTTCCATGTACATGTGCATAGTGCCTGCATATTTGCAGTGTTACCTACTGGAAGTGGTACAGCTTGTTTGTTGTACAATGGACTACATGCAGCCCTGTTTACTGTAGCTTTGTTTGCATGCATGTTTGCTTGCAATTACCCTGGAATACCGATCACACCTGCAATGCATAGTTATAGAGCTTCTGTGGACTCCTAGTGCCATCTGCATAGCTTACTATATGTATGTCCATGTCCCACTTGACAGGATGTCACTGTTTGTCCTGTTCACATGTACATTGCCTGTGACACAGTGCATATGACTTACCTGGCTTGTGTCCACGTGAGCAGTCATATATGCTACTGCTAACTAATCACAGGCACTACACCTTCACATATTCATCTTCTGTTGAACTATCTGCTTCGCTAGGGATGGCCTGCACCTGTCACCCCTGGGCTTTCAGATATTGGCAAAGGCTCTTGCTACCCCCATAGTGCCTATGTTAGGCAAGGCTCAAATGACAAACCCACCTTCATAGGTATCACAAGGGATAAGAAACTAAGAGTAATGCTACCCAACACCAGAAGTGTAAACCTCCAGATGCATGCACCCGAAACTCTCCTTGGCATGGAGAACATCGATATCTGTGCAGTAACAGATGCCTGGTTCAGGGCTACTGAGAGCACACCAGCACTACCAGGTTTAACCTGGTTGATTTCTTTGAAACAGTCACCAAGGCCATTGACAAGGGGAAGGTGGTTCACACAGCCTACCTGGACCTCGCAAAAGCCTTCACAACAATACCCCACTTGGGCATTCTAGAGAAGCTCACCAGCTTAAATATAAGCCCCTATGTTACAAGATGGATTGCACAGTGGCTCAAGGACAGAACCCACATAGTTAGAATTGCTGGAGCCATGCCATACTCCAAACCAGTTATGAGTTGTGTCCCACAAGGCTCAGTCCTGGGACCTGTCTTATTTGGTATATATTTATTGGAGGTACAGGCCAACACGGACGGGCTGTGGCTGACCAAATATGCAGATGACTGTGAACTGGCCACCATAATTGACTCTCCAGCTGACACAAGCATCTTCCAAAGGGGCATCATAGAAACAGACAACGTGTGCCAGAGCCATGGCCTTCAGCTGAACAGTGTTTAGAAAGGGAAATGTGCATCCTGTAGTCTGTTCTCCTAGTTGACAAAAGGGACATTTTCCTCACACACACTAACCCCCCTCAGCCAACAACACACACTTGCAGGATTCAAACCCTACCTAACTATGTTATGACACTTGAGACGGACGCATTAGCAGAGTGCGCTATTCGCATTACTGGGAGGTTTTTCTTCTCCTGCTATACTTATAGAGTGCTGACATCATTGGTGTTTAGAAAGGAAAATGTGCATCCTGTAGTCTGTTCACCTAGTTGCCAAAGGGGACATTTTCCTCACACACACTAACCCCCCTCAGCCAAAAACGCACACTTGCCATTTGCAGGATTCAAACCCCTATCTGATTAGGTTTTGACACTCAAGACAGACACATTAGCAGAGTTTGCTATTCGCATTATTGGGAGGTTTCCCTTCTCTTGCTGTACTTATAGGGTGCTGACATCATTAGTGTTTAGAAAGGGAAGTGTGCATCCTGTAGTCTGTTCTCCTAGTTGCCAAAAGGGACATTACCCTCACACACACTAACCCCCCTCAACCAAACACACATACTTGCCATTTGCAGGATTCAACCCCCTACCTAACTATGTTATAACATTTGAGACGGACGCATTAGCAGAGCGAGCTATTCACATTACTGGAAGGTTTCACTTCTCCTGCTATACTTATAGAGTGCTGACATCATCTGTGTTTAGAAAGGGGAATGTGCATCCTGTAGTGTGTTTTCCCAGTTGCCAAAAGGGACATTTTTCTCCCACAGACTTACACACACACCAACCCCACTCACACACACACACTGAGCATTTGCAGGATTCATCCCCCTACCTAACTATGTTATGACACTTATGACGGACGCATTAGCAGAGCGCGCTATTCGCATTACTGGGAGGTTTCTTTTCTCCTGCTGTACTTATAGGGTGCTGACATCATCGGTGTTTAGAAAGGGGAATGTGCATCTTGTGGGGAGGCAGACGCCAAGCACACTCTGGCTAAGCTGTCATTCCCTAGGGCAAACAGCCTAGTGTTGACCTCTACAACCATATGTTTAATTGTCAAATGCACATTATTTGTTGTTGATAGACTGTTTGCACATCTTTATTGCCATAGCATTCCCTGTTTGTATGAACAACTTATGCATCTGTGGAAGATGTTTGCATATGGGAGGGATCCACTATATCACATATGTCTCTGTAGTCATTTAACTGTGTGCACTGGGCAGACTGCTGTAATGTGGTTGGTTCCTGGAATAACGCGTAAAAATACCAGATATGTGTGTCCAACTGCTAAACTGAGATTTGGCCCAAGTGTGTGAGCATGCCCAGTTCAGCCTTCCCATGGCATGTTGTCTGACATATGCCTCATTTATCAAAGTGTGTGAGCATGCCCAGTGTGAGCATTCCATATGTTGAACTCTGCAGCCCACCACATTTGTGGATGAGTGTGAACTTCAACAAATATCACCCGTTTATGGTTGTGTGTTGTGTGTCATGTTGTGTAGTTACTGTACAACTGCTTTCTGTGTGAACACAACAGGATTATACTGTGCCTGCAGTGTTTGCATGGGATACTTTGCATACAGTTGTCAACATCCTTTCACTCTGACCTAACACTGTAGTACTGTATAGTGTACTGGTAGTACTTTGACTGTGGTGGACAGTATCCTGGGCTTTAGTGCCATCACTGCTTTACATTTCGATAGTGAGCACAACAGCCTGGTTAGGGGCCAGTTGTATACATCTGACCATGTTGCATTCTGTTCATATATGAACTACCTAAACCAGCTTGTCCAACATTGGTAGTGTATTCCACAATATAAGTGTACATGTTTATGTTGAATCAATACCCTGTAGTTAGTGCTATCTTTGGAATACCCAAAATTCACAAGGGGCTAAACAATGTTAAATTCAGACCTATAGTGGATGGAAAACGCAGTAAAGTGAGTTTTATTAGCCAGTTTTTGGATCAAAAATTCAAGAAAGGTCTAGGAGTTACACCTTACATTGTAAAGGACTCATGGCATTTTTTGGAAACTATTAAACATTGGAATACACCGAAAGAATTTTATTTTGTTACTATAGATGTATGCAATTTGTTTAGTGTGATCCCACATGACGTAGGTTTAGAATGGTTGGAAGAACAGCTTTGTGTCACTGGGGTTTACGAACAAGACGAAGTTAATACATATGTTAGATTAATGGATTTAGTATTAAGAAACAATTTTTTACATTTTGATGGCCATTATTTTAAACAATCTTTTGGCGTAGCCATGGGGGCAGCTTGTGCCCCCACCTACGCCAATTATATTATGGCTTACTGGGAAAGAAAGTATGTACACAAAAGTGAATATAGTCCATACATTAATATGTATTTGAGATTTTTGGACGATATTTTTATCATCTGGACGGGTGGAAAATTATTATTGGACAATTTTCTTGACTACATTAATAACACAGTTTGGTTCCTAAAGTTCACACATCAGGTTCACACTGAAAAGGTAGATTATTTGGATGTGAGTCTAATTTATGATAAAAAAGAAGGTATGGTGAAATCAACAATATATAGAAAACCAACCTTCTCAAACTCTTACCTACATTATGACAGCTGGCACCCCAAGCATCAGAAAAAAGCTATAGTGAAGGGGCAGATGGTTAGGGTTGTGCGTATGGTCAGTGATAATGTGGATTTTGAGAATGAATTAGATTTTGTTATAAAAATGTTTCTTAATAGAGGCTATCCGCAAAAATTATGTTCTGATTTGAAAAAGGAAATTGTCTTTAAAAGAAACAACAAGATAATGGTTCCAATTATTGCATCAAACACAGATCAGTTTGGGTATTCTAAAAGTAACAGTGAATCAAACACATTTGGTAGTGATACTATTTTGTATATTTTAAAGTATAACATGGATACTGAGTTTTTAGTTACTATAGTTACGAAATATTGGGAGATATTTCATAAAAATAAGGAGGAACAAAGGCTCTTCTCACACAAGCTCAAATTTGTATTCAAGAAAGACATGTCATTAAAGAACATTTTTGAAAGGAATACGGTTGAGACAAAGATCATGAGCAATAAATGTAAGGGGAATTACAAGTGTGGAAGATGCACAACTTGTAAATACATTTGGACATCAGGACACATAATTTCTATTAATCAATCTGATATTATAATTAATGGACATTTTGATTGTTATAGCAAAAATTTGGTATATGTGGCAAAGTGTCAAGAATGCAGGGCATTTTATGTAGGGAAAACCTGTAGAAGGTTTAGGGACAGAATAAAAGAACATATTCTGGATATAAAACATCAGAAACAGACAAACGCCCTAGCAAGACATGTCAAGGCCAATGATGGACACAATTTTAAATTTTGTGTAATTCAGCAGGTGAACTTTGACCAACAGGGAAGAATTACCCAATATCATTTAGATATGAGTGAGCTTATTTGGCAACTTAGACTTGACGCATATCACGATCCAGGCCTGAATGAATTTATTTCAATCTAGCCCTGGCTCAGGTTAAAAAATATTCAGAACATTTAGTATTTTATGGTTAAATATTAGGTGTAGGTTGCCAGGCTAGGTTCTACCTTTGCATACATTATATTTAAATTTTAACATAGGACATGTGTTATTAGTTAGTATTGATTATTCATCATATAACACATATCATGCAATTGTTACAGATTTTATAAGGTAGTAGAAATTATATACATTAGTATACATAAAAAATACACACATAGGGCATTATTAATATATATAGGGTATTATTTTATATAGGGTAGGATGATTTATTGTAGAATTATGTAGGTACTTAAACATTATTAATTTTTAAGTACTTGAAGCAATACTAAAACCTTGTAATTGTATATGATTCAATAAGTTGTTCAACTTATTAATTTTTTAGCTTTTATGGTTAGGGGATGGTTTTTTGTACCTTGTCCTTTTAAATTAATTAATTGAGTGTAATTATTCAATTTATTTTGGTATAAATGAGTAGTACTACTTCACCAATCTGATGAAGTCATTTCCTTGGGACGAAACCTGGGTTATTGGTGAACTGGTGCTGCTACTTTGGTGTGCTCTCTGTTTTGTGCGTTTGGATTAAACCTGGTTTTACAACTTTGGCAGCTTGTACTCGTTCTTCCAGTTTTCCATTCATGTTGTGTAGTTACTGTACAACTGCTTTCTGTGTGAACACAACAGGATTATACTGTGCCTGCAGTGTTTGCATGGGATACTTTGCATACAGTTGTCAACATCCTTTCACACTGACCTAACACTGTAGTACTGTATAGTGTACTGGTAGTACTTTGACTGTGGTGGACAGTATCCTGGGCTTTAGTGCCATCACTGCTTTACATTTCGATAGTGAGCACAACAGCCTGGTTAGGGGCCAGTTGTATACATCTGACCATGTTGCATTCTGTTCATATATGAACTGCCTAAACCAGCTTGTCCAACATTGGTAGTGTATTCCACAACATAAGTGTACATTTGCAAACACTAGCGATGTGCCCTATTCCATGTCTAATGCTAGTTGGAGAGTGTGTTTGTCCTTCAACACACATTGTAAGTGGAGTTTGCCATGACATATGTCATGGTTCGTATACTGTGCCTCTGTCTACCTGTGACATGACAGTGATACCCAGGATAAAGCTACCATCTCCCATCCATTCATCAAGATTCCTATTGAGGAAAATTGATAAGTGACTCTATGGGTAGCCTGTACTGGGATTTCACTCATGGGTGGGGGTGGCTTCTGTGTTATGGATCATGCAGTACAGCTTGTCCTATTTAAGTCAGTGCTGGGGTTCAGGTCTCTCATGTGCATAGCTCACTGCCATTCAGATTGTACAAGGTGCAGCATGTTTATTGATACCAGCAACACAGGCAACACATGGCATCTGTGCAAGCTCTTTGATACTCCTGATGAGGTACTGTTGGGGACTTTACAGTTGATGGAGGTGTCTGCTGAGGTACATCCCACAGGGGCTATTGTAGTCAATTGTACCGCTGATGGAGGATGACTGCAGAGCCACAATGACCTCCCCTTATCTAGATCTGACAACCTTCATGATTAGGTGGGTATATGGTATGTTTCTGTAAACACTACAGCACATGTTTGTCCAATGCAGGATATCTATCACCTTGTGTCCCCAGGTCTCTCATTACATGTTAACTACATAATGGGTTAACACCTATATGGTAATTGGTGGGCACTTACTGTATATCCATGGGGGTTGACTATACACTTTTCTGCAATTAGCTTGCTGACATGGCTATGGCACCAGTTGTCTGTTTCTATGTGGCCCTTTTGTGGGATGCTTGTGTCAGCTGGTGGATCATATATGGTGAGCAGTTTGTAGTCCTCTGTAAACATGTTCAGACACAGTCCTTCCATGTTTGCCTGTACCTATGGGACATATATACCAGACGAGGGAGATCCCAGGACCAAGCCTTGTGGGATGCCAGTTATATCTGGTTTGTAGTCTGACATGGCTGCAGCATGTCTGACCATGTCTGTTCTGTCCTTGGTCTGGTTTGCAACCCCTCTACTGACATAGGGGTTTATATTTAAGCTGGTGAGCTTATCTATAATGAACATGTAGAGTATTGTATAGAAGCCTTTGCAAGGTCCAGCTACGCTGTGTGGACCACATTGCCCTCATCAATGACCTTAATGACTGTTTCAATTGAGTCAAACATGTTTAGGGGCAGGATCTGCACTTAAGAAAGCCACACTGGGTAGGGTCCGGTGTCAGTAGGTGCCCAATATCTTTATGTCTGTGGTACATGCTGATCCTTTCCATAGCTGTGCAGACCGAGCTTCTCAGGATTCTGGGGTAGTAGTTTTCAGTATCCATTCAGGTAACACCTTTGTTGAGAAGGACCACTGTTGTTGTACACTGCTCTTTGGGTACATATTCTGTGGTAAGGCTGACATTGAGCAGTAGTGTGATTTGGCATTCCATTCATCTTGGAGTCCATGTTGCACTCAGCCCAGGACACCATCTCATACCATTGCTGCTGTGTGTTTTGCTTTATAGATGCTGGCTGTTACCTCAGCATCTGCAATGTCAGGGGGCCAGCAGTCTGCTGGGATAGATATTCTGCATTCTGGGGGGGGGGGGGGTTGTACTGCACCTGTCAGGATGTATGTTGGCAATATGTGTGTGTGTTTGTGATATTTGTGTGATTCAGAGCATATCTGTGAATTCCCAACACGGTTCCTACCATCAGTTGTGAAAGCCTTGGGATTATCCTTAGTGTCCTGTACAATTTGTATCTTCATAGGTTCATAGGTTCATACTAGGCTATCCACCCTAGGGCATTTGTTAGCCTAGCCAGAGTGTGTGTGGCTTTTGCCACCCCTTGTGATGTGAATATTATGGCCATTTATGATTTGCTATGCTGTGCCTCTGTCTGGACATGACACAGTGAAGACCCTCAGTGTAACTCTACAATCATCCATCCACTTGGCAAGATTCCTGTTGAAGAGTGTCAGCGAGGGGCTCTGCCTAACACGGAGTGGGATTCTGGTCCAGGGTGTGGGGAGCCTCTGGATTATGTATCTGTCCCCCCAGCACATCCTATTTCATTATTTGTTGAGGTTGACATCTCTCACTCTCACAGCTCCGATGGCTTTGAGTTTTCTGGGGTGGAACATGTCCATTACTCCTGTGTTGGGCATGGCCTTCTACAACAGGCATGCGATGCCTCTGTGTAGGCAGTATGTGACTGCATTCAGCTGGGGTGTCTACAGCCAGGCAGCATATGACATGTATTTGAGACCCTTTATCCTCTTGGTGAGGTACCTTTGAGGTCTTTCTAACTGCTGCAGGTGTCAGGTAAGGTACATCCCATATGAGGCATTGTACTAGATTATGGGTGTGATAAGAGAACAGTATAGGGGCACAATGACCTCTGTTGACATAGATGTGAATCCTTTCCTGATACGGTGTCAAATTTAGATAGTCTTCCTAGCCACATTGGCAATGTGAGTGTCACATAACAGGTTACTGTCCACTTGTGTCCCTAGGTCCCTGATTATTCCTTCCATACATAATGGTTTACCACCTATGTGGTAATTTGTGGTACCTTGTTTGGTATTTGGTGGGACATTCCTGCTGTCCAGTGTCTTCAGGACAGTTGGGTGGGGTTCCTGTGTGTGAGAGTGTGGTCTGTAGAATGCTACAGACTGTACAGCAGTCTTGCCTACAGTTAGTTGCACATGGATAGACTCCAATGCCTTGTGCATTGTCAGTTACCTGGACGTATGGGTGTCTGTACTGAATATGGATACTCACCCTCCTTTTATGTTTTGTTCCAGGTTTTGGGGCCATGACACATGATATGTGGTATAACCTGGTAGTGCTGGTTTGCTGTCATGAGGCTTGCAGCAGGTTTCTGTCACTGCACAGACATCGATGTTCTCCATACTGGGGATGGCCTTGGGAGCATGCATATTGGGGTTTACACATCTGGCATTGGTCAGCATTACCCTTATGTTTCTTTCCACTTATGTTTTCTAGGGTGGTGGGTTAGTCTTTTCAGCCTTGCCTACAAAAGGCTCTATGGAGGTGGCAAAGGCCTTATCCAATATCCAGACGCCCAGGGGTAACAGGTGCAAGCCATCCCAAGAACAGCTGCGTGGCTTGTCAAGCATGACATCCCAAGCAGACAGACATTGGATCCCCTTGGAATTACACCAGTAAGTGTGCCACTTGCTATGACTGATCATTCCGTGTTTGTACTGTGGCATTATTCTTGATAAGAGTAGGATGCTGCAAATGGTGAGTGTCATACTGGCCTGGACTACATAATTAGAGAGCTCATCTATGTCTCTTTTCATGTAGTCTAGGGAGGTACATCTCAGGTCATTCACACCAGCATGGACTATGACTGCATCATATTTCTACTTGCTTTGGAGTGACCTGCATACTTCTGTTATGTGGCGTATTGTGGCAGCTTACAGGCAGCTTACTGTACCCTTTCCCTTGTTCAGTCTGGTGTGCGGGACAGCAGTGTGTCTGACTATGGAGTCACCTATTACAACTGTATCAGGCATGTTGTTTCTCCTTCTGGCCTGTGACTGTTTGGCACACCAGCTTTGTGTACTATGTGTTGCATGTGCTATGTTTGGAGGTTGTTTGATTGGGTGTCTGCTTTAGAGGCCTCTGTTGGTGTGCTGTGTTTGTAATTTGTGCCTCCGGGAATGTTTTTCTGTGTTTATGTCTTTGGTTTGCAGTTGTGATAGGTCTATGTGGGGCTGTGTTTGTGGTGTGTGTGGTTACCTTCTCCTCCTGACTAGGTTTGAGAGTACTGAGTTGAGGGAGCTGAGCCTCCAGTTTGGGTAGATGGTTGCATCTCTCACATATATTTGTATTTCTTGGGTGGAGTTGGGGGTTGTCTGTGTACTTGTGGCAGGTGTAACATTGCCTCAGGATTCACAGATTCAACTTGTTGTGGCTGGCCTTAGTGGATTGTATGTGTGGACATATTTTATTGCCATACTACTGATCAGTGATTACTTCATTGTTTATGTTTGCTCTATCATGTAGTAGCTTCCTCATTCTCTTGCATGGTTTGGTTATGGCTGGTGTCCACCATGCCAGATGCCTGCGTATATGGCATTGTGTCTTGTTTTAATTTAGGATTGCATAATCCAAGCATTCCTGGCAGTGTTCATGGAATGGCTGTATTACAGGTTCTGAGGTGTGGCCCATATTTTACACCTGCACAGGACCTTTAATGGATTCCACATCCGTTTGGAGGAGTGCAAATATTGCTTTACACATGTTTTCCACTGTGGTTTTCTGGCCAGGGACTGTGGGCAGGATTTGTATATCCAGTGTGATTACTCTATGGTCTGGTTTTACCAGTGAGCAATACACTTCTCGTCTTGCCATCCAGTACCCATGTTGCTGATTATCACATCCAGTATGCTTACCCCTCTTGTGGGAGTGGTACATTGTTCCTGGGCCTTTTGGTTTATGGATTCTATGAACTTTTGTCCTACACTGTTGGAGCTAGTATAATGCTCCCAGTCTATGTCTGTGTATTTTCAGTCAGCCAATATAATGTGGTTTGGAGGACTTGATATATTCATGTATTCCAGCATAGGCCAGGTGCAGTTCCTGGTGTTGGGACAGTAGTCTGTAGCAGGCTATAAACTGGGGGGCAGTTTTAGCCACTGTTACTTGACCATGGCTAGTCCATGCTGCTTCTTGTTGTGGTACCAACATGGGGGTGTGGTTATCCTTGACAATTCTTGCTAGTCACCCTCCTTTTGTAGCTTGTTCCATGTTTTGAGTCTGTACAGCACAGTATGAGGTGTAACCTGGTAGTGTTAGGGTGCTGTTGTGAGCCTTGACTCAGTTTTCTGTTACAGCACAGATATCAACATTCTCCATACTGGGTGAGTTTAGACTGCATGCATCTTGCTGTTTTGACTTATCCCTTATCTTATTCTTATCCCTTCTGATACCTATGGAGATAGGTTTGTGTTTTGAGCCTCACCTATTCAGGGCACACTGTGGGTAACAACAGCCTTTGCCAGTATCCATATGGCCTGCACTGATAGGTGCATGCCAGTCCTAGCAGGTGGAGCATCATGTCATGCTCAGCATGTCATCCCAGACTGGCACACATTGGATCCCCTTTGACTAACTGCGATACTTCAGTCAATTATTGCACTTGATCATCTCATTGTCATATTGTGGCATGATGCTTGGTGAGGGTAGGATGTTAGTCAGGGTCCTCAGGTGTGCATATAGTACATGGTGTTACATTACTTAACACATGGCATTCATGCCTCAGGTGGTGCTGCAGGGCTGCCTCTGTCGGATGCACATATTACACTTCCCTGTACATGTTTGTGAGCAGGTCATGTCATTGTAGGCATCCATGTTATTATTTGAGTGAGTCAGAGGAGGTATCATTCCCAGGGTTCCTACTGAGCCAGTGTATGTGCTATGCGTTGCCTCTTTGCCAAGGCCAGGGCATACTGGGCACGCCTCCTTCTGCCTACTGGGGCAGGCTCAGGTTGTTCCTCCTCCGAGTCACGCTCTGCCTGTGATGGCCTTGGCAATGGTGGGGGGCTGTTTGGCCCGGCCCTATGCTGGTCCTGCTGCAGCTGTTTTCGCAAGATCATATTATGTAGCATAGCACATACCATGACAATTTGGGTACATGTAGTTGGTGTGTACTGCAAGGCTCCACCAGATGTGTCCAGACACCAGAACCGTGACTTGAGCAGCCCAAACACACGCTCAATTACATTACGTGTTTGTGCGTGTGCCTCATTATGGCATTCCTGTTCAGGTGTGTGTGCGTTTCTGATGGGTGTCATCAGCCACGGCTCCAGTGCATAACCTGCATCCCCCACTAGGTGTCCGTGCGGGATGTCCCCATTGGCAAATGTCTGGTACAGCTGCGTCAAATGCCAGATGTGGGAATCATGGTAGCTCCCAGGACAGCCAGCACACACATTCATTATTATGCCCTGAGCATCACACATGACCTGGCAGTTGATGGAGGGGAAGCCCTTGCGGTTGATGTATGCCCTACCCCGCTCACCGGCTGGTGCTTTGATGCGTATGTGCGTGCAGTCTATTGCACCCACTACCTCAGGGTATTCCGCTATTTGCTGGAAGAGACGCATATTGCTGGCCAATACCTCACGGGCATTGGGGAAATATACATGATCACTGACATGTGTTGACATGGCATCCAGGAACTGGTGCAGTATCCTGGAGGCTGATGCCTGTGATATCTCCATCATATCACCATTTGGTCTCTGGAAGGTACCTGTTGCTAGTATTCTTAGGCCAACACATACCTTGGTTTCCACTGGGATGGGTTCCCCTCTGTTGGTTCTGTGTGTGAGGCGTGGCCTGCACAGCTCCACTATTTGCTGCAGGAGGTCTCTGCCCACTCTATAGCGCTCTACTATCTCCAGCTCATGTAACCCGTGGTAGTTGACCCTGGGCCTGTACACTCTTCTCCGTCTCCTCACTGTGGGTTGTCTGGCACCATCTGCATTGTCACCACCCTCAGCAAGTCGCCTATGTCTCATTATGACAGCTATGGCAGCCCCTAACACTTCTGCTCTGAGTTCAGCTTTTTCAGTTTTCACTTCTAATAGCTTACTCCTGTCTTGCACTGTCTCTTGAGAGAAACATCCTGCACTGCTGTTTGCAGAGTTTTAAGTGCTGGGCTGGGCTACTATTCTTCCTGTGTAATTGCCTGCTTCTAATTGTTTTCACCTGCTAGCTCCAGCAGTATTCCCTGCTAGCTTCCTACTAAATCTGTTGCTTCCTTTTTCCTCTCAGTTTCCTCAGGGAGGAGCCATGTGCAAACCAGCAGAAACACGCTCACAGTGGCTTACACGCGCGCACACATGCTTACACGGTTCAGAATCTGCTTATTCAGATTAAAACGTGAGCACACCCATGCAAACAGTGTTAAACATCTCCCAACATGCTCCCACATGCTCAGTCTGCCTTACACATGTGCACACTGCCTTACTCATGCTTCATGGCATGCACACGTGCGCATGCACGCCCAGCAAGAAACTTCAGTGTAGGCAACGGTGTACACATTCCATTTCTTGACTTTCTCATGCTTATCTAGTGGCACACCTCTTTCCATGATATCTGTCTGACATCTGTCATGTAACTCTGACCTCCAATGAACTGCATTTCTTTCTACCATTCCCCCCTGTGATGTCACCTATCTCCTACTCTGTTCCTCCCCCTTCTGTAACTCTTACACTACTCAGACTGTGCTCATTTGCTATGTGACAGTGGAATTCAGTATCCTAACACTCATTTGCATCAGATTGCCTACTAATGCTTAGTTACATGTCTTAGACTCAGCTTCCTCCCTTAGCAACCACTACACGGTGGCCATGTTGGTTTTGGTCTGCTGGTCCCTACATTGACATTCCATGTATTGCATAAAACCCACATCTGTGGGTTTATAACCTTCATTTTCATGTTTTATACAGCGCAGCCCATTTGCGCGAGGCTGCGCTGGGTTTAAACATCGGCAATCGACGAAAAAAATATATATATTTTTAATATATTTGCATCAGGTTACTTTGCCAATGGCCACATATTTGGCCATTGGCATGCTGCCTGACACATATGCACCCTTTATTTGGAGCTGACATGGCTCCATTGCAGTTTTTGCAGAAACATACTCAGTTGTCAACTGAGTACATTTCTGCAGCTAAAATGGCTCTTACACGGGCTGTTCTGGGCTTCCTGGATCACTAATCATCCTCATTTGCATACTATTCGGCTGCAAGTGAGGTGATTAGCTTATCCACGCCCACTCCGTGTAAGAGACGTTTTAGCTTGTCACTTACACGAACTTTGGGCTGTTCCTGGATCGCGAAGGCTGCATGGAGTCTTACACTACTCTTAGACTCCGTGCAAGCCTTTGTGAATCCGACCCAATGTTTTTTCTCTTTTCATTTATTAAGATGTTAACACCCTATTGCGAAATAATCTGTAAATAGTTTCAACATGTTTAGTGCACACACTTCATTAAGGAGCATGCAACTTTGTGTCAGATATGATTAGCGTCACTTGGAACAAAGTAAAGTTTATTGTTATTATCTCCCTTTACCATCAATGTAACAACACTCCCAATGTTATTCAAACAACACACTAATCATAAAATGTAATACCACAAAAAGGAAGGGAGATAGGTGAGTAGGCACTGGGGGGGGGGGTGAAAAAAGATTGGAATCCATCCTGTTCAAAAGTATGATACCCATAAACAATTTTCTTCATCACAGCAATGACTTAATTCACTACAAATACAAAAATAACCTAAGGCTACTCTTTTATCTGTATGCAAGCCACAGATAGCCAGCCACGTACATAGCTGATACCTGGAATGTTAATGGGTTAGGTGATAGCAAAAAGCTAAATCTAATCCTACACTTTATCAAGCTAACTCAAATATCATATTCTTACAAGAGATGCACCTTAACAAAGAACAATGGTTAACAATTAGCTCAAGAAAATGGATCAAGCAAATAATTTCATCAGGGCACAGCTCTGCTACAAAAAGAAACAGCTATTATTATCAAAGAATCCTTTCAAGAGAACATAACAAATAGTAACTATGATATGAAAAATGGCGTTTTTTCACTAGCACACATCCACAAACAAAACACAATACTCTCTTCTTGAATATATATGGCCCATGTTCAAACCAGCAACTCTTTCTATATGAAATATACAACCTGCTATTAAACTTTGCCAGTCATTCTATCATTATAAGGGAGGACTGGAATTGTTTAATTGACCCAATTACAGCTAGCTCAAACAAAAACAGAAAACAGCCAGCCCAAGTGACATCAGCTCTAAATGACCTCATACATAATCACAACCTTGTTGACCCCTACCTAATTTTGGATCATGACAGATCAATAATCAAATACACTTTCTGTTCCCCTCCACATAAAGTATGGTCAAGATTAGATTATTTCCTAATCGCCTCGAACCTTGCTAGGTTTTGCCAGAAATATGTAATTAATTACAGAATAATCTCAGATCATTCCAGAATCACAATTACTCTCAATGAAAATCTCAATTCCTCTAATCAGCAAGGCCCCTATAACTGGTACTTAAACAACAACCTTTTAAATCATAAAGAGTTAATTGAGGAGTTAGGTAAAACTATAAAACAAATTGTAAAAAATATAGAGTGCCACTGGTATCAGACAAACCAAAAAACTATGTGCTGCAGCAAAAAAAGTTATCAATTGCTGAGAGTAGGATAAAACACTTTAAACTCTTTAATAGTCTACAAACAAACAGTATAGGTAAGCGCTTTCACAGTTGCCTGCTTCCTCAGACCTTAATACAAAGACAATTAATCAAGATGCATTTATACATTACTGCAGCCAATGACACCAATTTAATTAATGAGGCAGATTCCTTTTCCTAAGAACAGGTTTTAAAGAGAAGGCACTGTTCAGACCTGGAGTATGTTTCTAGTGGAACTATCGGCATAGAATGAGAGTTCTATAAGCTCCTTAGAAATGGGATGCATCACCATACAAACTGGCCAAATACTAGGGCAGGCTTTGCAAGCTCTATATGCATGAGTTCCCCTGCATTGTGATATAAGATGTTCCTTGCGTCATTTCTGCTTGTAGCGACTTTGTTACAGAAACATAGTATACATGGCTAAATGTAAACTATGTGAATGTTTCTATGTTGGAAAAACTAATTGTATGTTGAAGGAGAAGGTACTGGAACATCTTAATGATATACGTAATACGAAACTGACTAATGCACTGGTGAAGCATGTCTTAGAAGCAGGAGACAGCCTTAGTTTTAAATTTTAGTGCTACAAAAAATCTTAGAAAATTTAAGAGAAGGTGATGTGAGTAATGAAACAGAATGTGTGGAACTCAAGCGGATAACTTATTTTAAAGCATATGCCCCTCCAGGTCTGAACAGTGCCATCTCTTTAAAACCTCTTCTTAGGAAAAGGAATCTGCCTCATTAATTAAATTGGTATCATTGGCTGTAGTAATGTATAAATGCATCTCGATTAATTGACTTTGTATACGGTATGAAAAAGCAGGCAGCTGTGAAAGTGCTTGCCTATACTGTTTGTTTGTGGACTATTAAAGAATTTAAAGTGTTTTACCTTACTCTCAGCAATTGGCAACGTTTTTGCTGTAGCAAAAACTATAAAACAATTGGACCACGATAATTCACAAAGCCAAATACCATTAGACATTCAGTGGGGAGCCACAAAAACTGTATTAAGGGGAATCTTAATAAAGAAAGCTTCACTGTACAAAAAACAAGAGCAAGAAAAGATTAGTCTGCTTGAGTCGCAATACAAAAACACTGAATTACAATTATAAATCCATCACTCACAGGAACTCAAAAGGAAATTACAACAGATTCAGCAAGAACTCTATATAACTTCATAAACACACAATAAATTAACTGAGACTGCTATATAATATTCTGAATGGGCACAAACCCCTTCTAAGGTACTTACAAGTATGATAAACATAAAAAAATCCTCCATAATATCCCATAAATAAAATATAAAGATAGAAATCTACAGAACAATAAAGATATAGTCAACTTCTTCTGGGATATTTGCAACAAGATTTATAACCCCGAAAAGCAAAAAACATTTACCTAATCTACAAGAGAAATTCCTTAATAATTTAAAATTTCTAAAACTCGATGTAGAACAATATAACCTTCTGAACAGTCCCATATCAATCAGTGAAATAAAAATTGTGATTAAAAAACTAAAAGTCAACAAATCCCCAGGCCCTGATGGATTTACAGCTATGTTCTACAAAAACTCAGCAATATATAGCTCCAATACTGCTAAGACTATACAATTTTATTATAGAAAATAGCTTTACAGATAAATACTTAAATAATTCAAAGACAATTTTAATCCCAAAACCTAATGCAGACAAGCTGAATCCCACAAATTACAGGCCCATCGCCCATATAAATCTGGACATAAAGATACTGTCTTCGATGTTTGCTAATAGATTACAAAAAATCTTGGATAAAATTATTTCCCCAGAACAAATGGGCTTCATAAAAAAAAAGACACCTAAGCGCTAATACCTGTATGTTAGACATCTTAATTTCTCTCTTAACTAAAGATAATCATCCAAGATACGCACTTACATTAGATGTCTCAAAAGCATTTGACAATGTGGACCAATACTTTCTTTTCTCAACAATGTCACGCTTCAACTTCTCCACTTCATTTATAACAGCCATCAAGATGATTTATATCAATGCCACAACCATGCTAAGCACTAACAAGTGATATTCTACACCTATTAAAGTCACAAATGGAACTCGTCAGGGTTGCCCACTATCTCTGTTCCTTTTCAATATTTATCTAGAACCAGTACTACTCCATATCTGCCAAAACACATACCGCCATTTCCCAAATGTATATAACGCAATAGTAAAATACTCAGCTTTTGCTGATGACCTAAACTTATACTTCAAACTCCCTAATACAGACTTATCAGAAATACTTCCCTCAATAGAAGAGTTCTCTACAATTGCAAATTATAATATGAACCCCAAAAAGTCCTCAATCTTCTCTCTGAATCTCATGAACCATAATACAGCACACTTCCATTTAGTAGACATACTCATAACATACAAGCTAAAATACATAGGCATAAACTTCTCTCATACTTACAAAGAAATGCATAGCTCAAATTTCATAAACATATGGGATAAAATTAGGCAAGACATCTTAAGATGGGAAAACTTAAACCTATCACTTCTCTTTAAATCTGCCATTATTAAAATGAACATTCTTCCCAAAATTCTATTTCAGCTAAACTCTATTAACCTCAAACTACCAAAAAAACTACTAAAATCAATGAAAAAGGCCCTCTCCAAATTCCTATGGCACCTTAAAGCAACAAGAATAAGCTACAAAAAACTTACAATACCAAAAATAAAAGGCAGGCTGAGGTTACCAGATTTTGGCCTATATTATCTTATTATAAAAGCAAACAGGTTGATCCAAATTGCTGAATAAAAAAAGACTTGGTACCCAATATGGGTTAAAATATGGGCATATTTACTAAATGCCATAAACATAAATCCCAAAGCTGTTCCTTTCCTCCAACCTCAACAAAATGTTTTTCACAAACTACACCCAATAATCAAAAATGGTATTACTGCATTCCAATCTGTTTTTCTTTCTATCAATTTGCAGAATTCATTAGTACTGTTACAACCTATATATATGAACTCAAATATTAAGTTAAATAATAAAATGATTAATCTCAAACCATTCCCAAGAATTAAAGAACTAATAGTATGGGATATCCTACAGTACAAAGATGATACACTTGATAAACTAAGAGAAAAATGCAAGTCGCCAGAAAATACTCAAAACATTATCAAACCTCTAAAAGCTAAAGAAAAAATTATCAAATTCATATAAATTAATAAATGAGTTAAAACACCAATCTGCATTACTATACTCAAAATACAATTCATATAAATTAATAAATGAGTTAAAACACCAATCTGCATTACTATACTCAAAATACTTGGAAAATGTAAATAATATCTCTATAATACAAAAACAAGAAGCTATTAATAATACCTTAAAACTTACACCTTTCAAAAACCTCATATACACACAACTGATGATTAACAATAATGCATGTTATACCCCAGCTGTTCTCAAAAAAATTGGTTACAAAAAAAGCTCACTGCGCCTCTTCTGCTCTAGGGAAAATGCGGATTTTCTCCACATCTTCTGGAGCTGCAAGAAAATCTCCAAGCTCTGGTGTTTTCTAAGAATGCAACTAGAGAAAGTTGGATGCGCAAAAAACACTCGCTCTTGGGAAACAATGATCCTGCATATTATTCCTAGTTTAATCATTGGAATGCGCAAACATATCTTAGTTACAGTATGCGCACTCCTTAAATTCTATATATCTAAGAATTGGGTCAATAGCAAAAACATCTCATGGGACAACTTTAACGAAATGGCAGTTAAATATATCCCCACTCACAAACTAGCTACTAAAAGTATTAAAAAAAGATTATACTTCCAAACATACTGGAATTCTCTCCTAGAGACAATTTTGATTAACATACAGAATACTTAAAATTAAATGTCAGGTAGGTAGCTGATTTAAAATAAAACCTCTATGTTACTGAACATAAATAGTTGTATCACTGATGTATAAAACAAACTTCTGTGATTCAACAAAAGGATGCCTCCCAACATTGTATATATTGTATATAATGTAAATATGTTTTTTTCTAGTTTTTTGAAAACTTTAAAGTTTTTTTCTTTTCTTCTCTCTTTCTTCTTGTTTTTTTCTATTTTCTTTTTTTTTTCCAGTCTAGACAATTAAAGGTTTCCTGCATATACAATCCTAATTCTCAATGTCCTCAGCATAACTCTGCACTAAGTAACCCCTAGATATGTTGTAATAATCTCAATTGTTAATCACAAAGTTTCTTGCAAATGTTTAAATGTTTTCTTTGGAAAGGTTGGATACCTTTACTCATTTATGTAATACATGCTGTATTGTCTGTAATCTTTTTGTACTTTCTCTTTTATTATGTTTTTGTGGAAAATACAATAAAAAGGATTACAACAAAGTTCCAAGTCCTTAAAATAATAAACAATGCATAGTTATTTTATCAATGTTGTAGGTAAAAAGATAAAGATGAGTGAAAGCTGTGCTGAAAGTGCAGTGTTTCACTTCAGCAGTCATCCTTTAGTTCTTACATAAAGCCTTTAAATCAGTGAAATTGCTCTATGTACTGGCTGATCAGAGGTTTGTTCATGGTGAGGGTCAGCACGGACTAATTATGTAGGAGGAAAAAGATGTATTGTGTATGTTGCACTGATTGAAAACTTCTATTTCAAGTTTACAGCTGTATGATAGGGAAGATAATGGATTTTTTTTTTCACTTGGTTTTGGCATGATCCTTAAGTAAGGAAAATAAAAAAATAATTTTTCTTAGGAATATCGCTACACTAAAGAGATACTGTTTTTTAGCCATTTCGCTAAGATCACATCCAGTAACTAGTTTTGTGGATCTCCAAATTCCAAACACTCTGGAAATGTCATTCTTAATTCTCTCATATGTATGAGGATCTAAATTGATTTTCACAACAATAAACTAGAAATAGTTATATACTAAGTTTGAGATTCCAAAATCTCAAAGAATTCCTTTGACTCACAGGTACATTGATCACAATCTTTGTAATTAAAAGATCTGGGCATGAGGCACTGACCCTATATTGGGCAATGCACTATTATTTTAGACAGTTTTCAGGCATGTTTTGACATTTGCTGTTTTTATTGATAATTTCCGTTTGGTGTTTGAGGTCTTGAGGGTTGCAATTATGTTTACTGGGCTTCTATCAAGTTACCCATTTTTTCACATATTAACTAATCTTAAGGTCCCTGAGCAATAAAGAAAGGCTAGAAGATCTATTGCATTATTCATTTTCTTACAAGATTTTGAGGGGAGATTTCTATCTCACTTACCATGGTTTGCAAGACCTGGTTATTTTGGACCTCTCATTTCTTCACACAAATAATGTCTCCACGACTGCTAGAGGCAAAGATCTAAATCTTCCCCAACAGCTAAAACATGTTAGAGGGAAAGATTTATAATGCACTGCCTCCAAAACCTCTGGCATAAATTTCCCCTGCATGCTAAGAGATGTGACTAACCATCTTCCTTTAAACATAAACTAGATTACTGGATGGCTATTCTCAAAGTTACTCTGGGATTAACTAGTATGGTCTTCCTGGAGAAAGGGGGTGTGGCCTTAGAGAGGAGACTGGCAAGGTATGAATTACCATAAGACTAAATTGCCTTGGAATATCAATGAAACCTATGAAATCCACAATGTTTTCAACCCTTGATTTAAAGAATTCAGAAAACCGTCATCTTTGGTCATGTTGCTCTAACATGATATGAGGGAATATCCATTGTCCCCTACATTATAAGGAATCCAGATAAAGCCAGACCTGAACATTTTTACAAGCTTCATATTACTTTGGGGTCTAAATAGCATACTTCCCATTCAAATAAGGATACCTCCACACTCTGAATTCTATTCCATTTACTGTGTGACTTTCACATGGCAGTTACATTGACCTTCAAAGGGAAAACACCTAGTGTTCTCAGTAGGTCTCAGCCATGTGGTAAGCCAGAGCCACCTCCGTTTCCTTTGGTAGTCTAGGCACTAATGGTTGGTACATGCCATTCTCCTTTATCACTTCCTACATGTGCTTGAGCGACTATTTAAACTCAGGTCATCTGTGACATAGTCGGGGTTTTACCCCTCTATACCATGGAGCTGGCTTGATTTACAGGAGTTTAGACTGAAGTTCAGTTCTTGGAAGTAGTAGCATCGACTATCCCCCTCTCCCCCAGTTTTGAAGTTCAGTCTTTGAAATGTTTATTCTTCAAGTTTGAATTTATGAGAAACAATGTCGTTAGCTAAGCTTTGGAAAAACTATCAGAAAGTAGGAACCCATTGTAGTACATAGTCACAGGAGGTGGCAAATAACTTAAAATATTTAATCAGTGTTATTAAAAAAGGATGAAAGAAAAAATAAGAAACAAAGAAAGAAAAGAAAGAACATATTTTTTTTATCAAGCTTGCTGCACACAAGTTGCAGGACTTACTAGAATTGTATTATCACAGCATTTTCAGGGATGACTTGACTGTGGTGCAGGAAGTGCTGGGCTACAGACACAACCACTTTTTGCAGTGCAAGAAAGTTAGCATGTACTGAGCAAACAGAAAAAAAATGAAACATATGTTTGACTACTTTAGCTGCACAATGCGTATTCTATATGCTAAACACAAGCATCTAACCAGCAACCAAGCAAGCAGCACAGGAGACTGTCATGTTCTCCAAGGGAGAAACAAGTTAGCAGTGAAGGCATAAATTTTCCTTTGGCAAGTAAGTCATTACTGAAATGAAGACTAATCAGAATGTACATTGTAAGATGGGTGATCTATTTTTCTGAACTGGGCATCTGTCCTTAAGCAATTACTTTCCCTTCATTTTCGATAAATGTTACAAGGCCAGTTACGAGGTCAAGATAGCCTAACTGGCTAAAGACAACCACAAGACATTCTACAGCTATGTCTAAAACCTCAAGGGCAGCATACATCAGTGTAACTAAAAGATGGTCAGTGATACCACCTTCAGTAATCAAGGCGACACAGCAAATTTGCTGGCTGGCAAACTTAGCTGACAGTTCACCTCCCCACTCCCCCTGCTTCCCCTCATGAAGTACCTGTTAGCATAACCCCTGACTATTAACAGGAAGGAGGTCCTGGTGGCACTTGCTAAGACCAAAAGCACAACATCAGTGGGCCCTGTCAATGTCCTGGGACACCTCCAAAGTAGCTTGAAGCATGACCTATCAAGACCACTTGAGTCACTTTTCAACTAAAGCCTCAAAGCAGACTTTGTACTATGAGACTGGAGGACTGCAACTGTTATTCCACTTCATAAGGATGGACCATGAAACGACCCTGGAAACTTCAGACCTATTAGACTGACTAGTCTAATATGCAAAACCATGGAACCAATTATCATGGAAGTGATAAACAAAGACATAGGCAACCTTCAGACACTTCCCAATCCAGTTTGGCTATGTTAAGGGAAGGTAATGCCTACTAAACCTGGTGGACTTACTTGAAAAGTCACCAAGGCAACAGATGAGGGGATGATGATGCCTAGCTCCACCCCGACCTGGCTAAGGGTTTTGATAAAATTCCCCACTTAGGTATAGATAACAAACTAAGTAAACTGGGCATTAACTCCTACATTACTTCCAGAATTGTCAACTTGCTCACAGACAGGACCCAGTAAGTCAGTATGGATGACACCACCTCCACTAAGAGACCAATCATCAGCAGGGCACCTAAAGGGTCCTTGCTGGAAATGCTCCTATTTGGCATCTGCTTCACAGAGGTACAGGCTAATGTCTAGAACCTTTGCTTGACAAAGTTCTCAGATGATTGCAAATTGGGAGCTATCATAGAATCCCCCATGATGCAAATATTTTACATGAAGGTCTAACACAGACAAATGACTGGTGCCAAAGCCACATATTCAAATTCAATGCCAAGGAATGCATTACAGTGCCCTTCTGGAAAACTGCCACCCAAAACAATTACTTCATTGATAAGGCACACTTAAGAGTTAACCCAGTAGTCAGAGATCTGGAAAAATATAAACACAGTAATCTGCCACTTGACCAACATGTGCCCAAGTTAGTAAGAAAATCATTCTATGTCACCAATCTTATAAGTAAGGGCATGGCATCCAGGTGCAAGGAAGTAGTAGTGCCACTTTATTTGGCCCTCATAAGACTCATCATTGAGAATAATGCTCCCTTCATCATGTATCTGACCAGACATATGAACAGTTGGAATGTCCTCAAAGTCTGCTTACCAGGAGAATCCAGAGTATAAGCACAGTGTCCTATATGAATTGCCTTAAAGCCCTATTTCTATATGCAGTCTCCTACAAGTTACTTTGGCAATCTATGTCTGGCATACAAAGCATTCACAGGTCCAGCTGTAATGGACCTTTTGCACATCCAGAAAAAGAGCAACATCAGAACCACTTGATCCAAGGATTTAAATTTTGCTTACAACATAAGACACTTTGGCGAGACAGATATGTGTCTCAGAGGATTCCCATTCTCTGGAACAGGCCCCCCATGCATACGAAGCAAATTATATCCATAAGCCTTTCTAAGTGTAACCTTAACCAATGGATGGGAAATTGGAAATTCACCTTGGGTCTGGTCACCCTGTCTCTGATAGAAAGAAGCAGACAGTAATGCCCAGATTAACACACCGAACCATAAGCACTAGAAACTTCGTCACTAACATGCCCTTGATACATAGGGATACAATTGGGTTGGGCTGCATGACTAGGCTTAAAAAGGCCCTGATGGTCATTAGCCTAGTGTATACCTAGAACCTATGAACCTATAAGGTAATACACATCTACCTCACACTTCTTCCATGCTCAGATAACTGCTAATACCCTTGTGCATTAAATATCTCCTAATTATGTAAAATTTTATTTTATTGGGTGTGTCGTTTCCTTTTACATGATAAATAATTTGAAACATTTATCTTTTGAAGTAATAATTCAGGGCATGTTTCCCACTAGAAATACTAGGAATTCTAACAGAAACTAACATCTGTTTCTACAGTTTCTCCTCTGGATGAAATATATCAGAAAAGGAGGAGGTCCACTCCCAGAGATGCATCAGTTTATTAGCAAGTAATGTGCCCTTTCCAAGTGCATGATGGATGGGAAGAGTGCAGATTTTACTGATGACATTGTGATTTTTTGGACATGTTACTTATACGTTAAATAATAAAAAATTTCTGTGAAAAAGAACATAGTGGCTACACCAGAAGCCAACAAGCTACTAATAAATGTAGAAAAAAATATAGCTGCTAGCTTCCATTTTGTGCCTTTGCATGTGATCTTTAACTCTGTCGGCCTCAAACTGACCAGTTAAGCCTGTCATAATTTTATCTGGGAATTCCTCAGGAGATGGTTGACTCATTTAAAGACAGAACGTTTTTTTACATTTTCTTTACATCATCAAAAATGCAGAGTAATCTTATTTGAGAATTCCAAAGGTTCCACTTCTGCATATAATTTCATGTACTTCTGCCTATCCAGCATTTTAGAGTAGCTACAATTCTAGGGGGGCAATAATAGCTGTTTGACCCACTGGTGAAGAATAGACAACTAAATGACAGCTGGAAGCATCAGCAGTGGCTTGTGACCCATTACTGGATTGTATAAAGACACATCTTTATATAATAAAAGAGAATTGTGCAAGAAAAAAAAAAGACACATATTTTAGTAAGGGAGCTACAGCTACATGTTATTGTGTAGAATAATAACTAGGAACAAAATAAATATTAGGGGAAATGGATTAAGGATAATACTTTTATTTGATTTATTTATTCAGCTATCCTTCTGCCTCTATATCTTTCTGTCTGTCTATCTAATAACCTAATGAGTTATCAACTAATTATTTCTCCTTCATGATGTTAAGGATAAAAATGAGAGTAGCAGCTTCATACCAGTTTATTCAAGGAAAAAAATAAATAAAAAAAATAAAAGCTGACATTGTCATAGGATAGCATGCCATCCATAACAAACTGGTATATTACAAAATTTTATGGTTAGTTGTTGAAGAAAGATGTATAAAAGTCTCGGAGACAAAATAGAATAGCATTAGTGTCAAGAAGACATGACATATATGTAGACAGTGAGAGCTAAAGAAAAGGATAATTTAAATTAGAGTTATAGTACACTGATAATGCAGGAAAATATGGCCAATGAGGGAAGGACAGTTGCCATAATGGTTAATGTTCTCACCTCATATGTACAAGGTACAAAACCCATTCCTGACCTCCAGCAATTCCCTGTTTGGAGTCTGCATGTTTTCTCTGTGTTTCTGTGGGGTTCCTCTGTACTGAAGCAGTGAGAACAGAACAGACTCTATACGATGCCCTATAGGGAGAAAATATGTATAGACCTATGATTTGGGCATCTACTGTGGTGTGCAGTAGCCTCAAGACAGAAGAACATGAATCACAGACCAAGTGCTGTGACAGGACTATGGACATGATGTTGTAATATATGGCTCTAGGTGATTCAGTCATGTTGACTGATGTTGCCAGACATGCATGGGTATTTGCCATTGATTAGTGGGTTGAGGATCCAGCTTACTCTGCCCTATCCCAGGGATCCATGTTAATGGTGGGAGGAGTGTATGTGCCTCTATTGGAGAGAAAATCGGACATAAAATTAATCAAAATATGATCTAAAAATTGT
The DNA here is from genome assembly GCF_019279795.1 of Protopterus annectens. Taxonomy (NCBI): domain Eukaryota; kingdom Metazoa; phylum Chordata; order Ceratodontiformes; family Protopteridae; genus Protopterus; species Protopterus annectens. The sequence continues at coordinate 823,993,258 of NC_056729.1, forward strand.
TATATTCAATGCAGGTTGACTGACAGTATGGAGCATGGAAGTAGATTACATGATGGTAAGGAGAAGGCTGGACATCCTATGCTTCCAGATGACAAGATGGAAAGGCAGTGCAAAAAGCCACTTGGCTTGGGATCCAGAGCCTACTACTCAGGAAGAGGACAGGTTAGAAATGATGTAGGAACTGTGGTGAGGGACTGGCTACAGAAGGCAGTGAGGGATGTTCTCAGAATTAGTGATAGACTCATGGCAATCAGACTACAGCCTAATGATAGGACAGTATTCATAATCTCAGCTTATTCCTCACAAAAACGTTGTGATATTGAGGAAAACAATGCATTCAGACAACAGTTACAGGACCTTCCAGATAAAGCAGGACACCTGGAATTGGTGTTGATAATAGGGTGACCTGAATGGACATATGAAAACAGATAGAACAGGATTTGGGGACGGCCTGAGTCCACATGGGTGGGGCAACAGGAATAAAGAAGGGCAAGCCATTCTAGACTTCTTTCTGGTAAATGGCTTGACAGTAGCTAACACATGATTCAGAAAGAGAGAAAGAGAGAAAGAGAGCATCACAAGATCACATACAATAGTGGTCAACATTCAACTCAGATAGATTTCTTCTTAGTCGAGAAAGAGCAATGGGGTAGAATCAGTGATTGCAAAGTCAACCCTAGTGAAACAGTCGGCCCACAGCATAAACAGCTGGTTGCCTCAATCAGCTGCAAACAGCATTCAGAGAAGGCTCTAACATCAACAGAAACACCAGGCTGAAGACCTGTAAATTGACTGAAGAGAAAGTATAGCATTTCAAGGAATAACTCAGGGCTCTAGCAGATCAAGAAGAAGAAGAAATAGGTGGAGCTGGAGCAGAAAAGCAGCACCTCAAAAGAGCATGTGTGAGGACCACAGAACGGATACTTGGCCTGCCAGGTAGGAAATAATGTCCATAAAGAAAGCTGGTGGTGGAATGCAGAAGTCTAAGAAGTCATCAAAAGAAAAGAGAGTAGGAAAAAGTGGGAGATAGAAAAGATGGATCAGTCTAGGAAGGAATACTGGTTAGATAACAAAGAGGCTCAGAAAGAAGTTGCAATAGCAACGAACAAGGCATCAGAAGTGCTCTATCAACTTCTGGAAAGTGACTCAGCAGATGACACAAAGAAACTATATCAGGCTGCAAGGCAAAGAGAGAAATTAAAGAATGTAGTCAGAAACCCTTCAAAAGGGATGCCAGCAACACAGAACATCAAAGACAGATGGAAGATGTACTTTCAGCAGCTTCCAAATAAAAAAAAAAAACTTACAGCCTAAGGTGAGAGAGGAGGAGGATCCATCATAGAAGAAGTAAGAACACCACTAACAAAAATTAAGTCAGGGAAAGCATCAGGGTCAGATGAGGTCACAGCAAATATGATAAAGATGCTGGGTGAGATAGGAGAAAAATGCTTCCTGAGGGTTCTCATAGTAGTATGGAGAGAAAGATGTATCCCAGATGACTAGGCAGTAAGCATACTAGTGCCAGTGTTCAAGAACAAAAGGGACATTTACAACCATGGGCAGTATAAAGGTATTAAATTCCTGTCACATTGCATGAAAGTTCTGGAGAGGGTGATTGATAAATGAATACACACAGTAGTAGAAAATATAATGGGAGAAGAGTAGCTTGGATTCAACTGCAATGCAGCACAAGTGACCTAATCTTTGTAGTGAGACAGATAGTTGAGAAGAAGCTAGAGGTGAGGTAAGAGTCTAGCTGAGCATTACTAGACTTGGATAAATCATATGACAAGGTTTAAATAAAGCTGAGTTTGGCAGTCTTGCAGTGGTTCAAAGTCCCAGAAACATTGGTAGAATTAGTGCAAGCTATGTACCAGGACCAAATGACCCAACTACGAACAGTGTCTGGTCTCACAGAGAGGTTTCAGTGAGAGTGGGTATGCATCAAGGGTCAGCAGTGACCCACTGCTGTTCATATTGGTGATGGACTACATTAGCAAACAGGTCAGACAGGACTGATCAAAAAAGTTGCTGTATGAAGATGATGTGGCACTACAGGCAGGCTTTGAGCAAAAATTAAGCAAAGACTAGGGAAATGGAATGCAAAACTGAAGGCACATGGGATGAAACCGAGTACAGATAAAACAGCTATAATGGTAGCAAAAGGGGGAAATCAGAGGAAGCTGAAAAATGAGAATTGAGACAAACGTGAACATAGTGGAACAGATTAATAGCTACAGGTATCTGGGAAGGGTGGTTGAAGAGAAGAGACATTTGAATGAAGAGGCCAAAGGCAGAATAAGAAGGGCTGCAGCCAACTGCACAAAGTGTCAGTTGTAGTATGTGACAGAAGAATGCTAAAGAAGCTTAAAAGTAAGGTGTGCAAAACAGCGGTGTGGCAATCAAAACTGTATGGTACAGAAACCTTAGCATTAAAGGTAAAGCAGTTGAGGAGGCTAGAGCTCTCAGATTTTATAAGACGTATTTTAATGCAGCACAGTGGTACAGTGGTTAGCATTGTCACCTCACAGTAAGAAGTTCTCTGGTTCATTTCTTGGCTGGGTTGCCTTCTGTGTGTAGTCTGCATGTCCTCCCTGCATTTGCATGGGTTGCCTTCCACAATTCAAAGGCATATATCTGCAGCATTTCTCCCCAGCCTCTGCTGACAAATGGCTCTGTTCCAGTCAGACTTTCCCAGTTAACAAATGTTAAATAAAATATTGCAGTAATTAACTTAGTGCAAAGGCTTAAAGTATATGAGAATTACAATCTATGATGGGTGAAATAAGAAGCAGAAAAAAGAAGGATCAATGTGTTTTTTTTTATAAAATTGGAAAAGCAAGTGTGATATGGTTTACATATTTTATGAAAGGATAGATTTAAGAATTGTATTTATTTATTTTACATTTGTTAACCGGGGGTGTCTGACTGAGCCGAAAAGGCCCTTTTTCAGCAGAGGCCCGGGGAGAAAAGCTCCACAAAGAAAAATTACAGACACATTTGGTTATTTAGATATAATCAGTATACACACAAATTACAAGAGACATGTTTTTACAGTGGCATGCGGCACAAACAGTTACAGTGGAGAGAACAATCAAAAAAGATATTAATTTTAAAAATAAAGGTAAGTAATAGATTTGTGGTGTACAGCTGAACTTTGGAATGTAGGTAGAATACATACGTAGTACACAGGTACAGTACATACATTGTAGATTAGCCAGTGTTTGTGAGTAAGATTGAAAAACTATTATAAATTGCTCTAGATTTAGTATGCATATGTTATCCGCTTTCACTAGCCTGGGGAGCAATCATGGCACTGCCAACTTTGCTTGAGATGTTGCCTGATGAGGTCTTTAAAGGAGGCTTTGGATGATGTGTTTTGAATGCTAGTAGGGACAGAGTTCCATTTTTTTTTTGAGGTGGGCAGCTGCTGCTCTGCAGCCTAGGATTATTTATTTATTTACATTTGTTGACCGGGCTAGTCTAGCTGGATACATATCCCTTTTCAGTAGAGGCCCGAGGAGAAAAGCTCCAACATGAGTGATTTAATACATTCAAAATATTCTAAGAATGACTAGTTTCACATTACATAATAAGACATGATAAGAAAAAAAAAATTAATAAATTGTGAACAATGTAAGGTTTCATTAGAGTAGAAGTAAGAAATAAACAAGTCTTAATGCTTTAGTAGGGTTCATGTGAAGTCAATCAAAATCTAAAGCATTAGAACATTAGCAAAACTATTTAGTAGTGTTGTTCATAAGATATGGGGAGTAATTGTTAAGGAAGCAGGTGAAAAAGAAATAGGGGAGGGGAGAGAAGAAAAGTAGATTCAATCAGGCTTTGAGCAGGGGCAAAGCCAATGTATTTTAAGGTGGTCTCTAAGGTGTTTTTTTAAATATTAGAGAGGCTGAGAGTGAGGTGAGTGTATTAGGAAGTTTGTTCCAGATTCTACCCACAACATTGGAGAAGAGGGAATTGCCTGCTTTGTTATTAGAAGGGTTGCTGGCAATAAGTAGCTTATTAGCTGAGCGTAGTGTTGAAAGATTTTTATAAGGGGAGATCAGATTAGTGAGGATGGGAGTATTAGCAGGGTGGTGCAGGATTTTTTGTGCAATCACAAGTTGATTGTATTGTAGTTGATTTTGTAGTTCTAACCATTTGAGTTGTTTAAGGTTGAGGCAGTGATGGGTTCTGTACGGAGAGCCAATAGCAAATCTGGTTATGTTATTGTATCTAGTTTCAAGTTTGGTGAGGTTATGCTTTGATAGATTGGTGTAAATGGCAGAAGCATAGAATAGGGTGGAAGTAAGGTGAGTCTGGGCTATGGATTTCTTAGCTAGAGGTGTAAGGAAGGGTTTTATTCTATACAGGGAGCCTAATTTTTTATCAACAGTTTTTATAATATTATTAACATGGGCATCGAAGGTGAGGTTATGTTCAATAGTTATGCCAAGTAGTTGAGCAGTCGAATCAGGGGAAATGCAGGTTCCATTGTCAGAGGTAATGGTGAAGTGGAACTGAGGAGATTTTATGGTGGGAGTAAAGAGTAGTAGCTTAGTTTTCTTAGGGTTAAGAAGAAGGCAGCGTAGGGTGAACCATTTTTCAACTGTGCTAAATACATTTTGTGTAAGGGTGTGGAGAGAGGAAGAAGACTTGGCAGTACAGATAAGAGTAGAGTCATCAGCGTATTGTATACAGGTGGATTGTGGAAAAACAGTATGGAGATCATTAATAAAGATGGAGAAAAGAAGAGGGCCTAGGATAGAACCTTGAGGAACTCCAGTGCTTACTGGGAGATATGTGGATAGATTATTGTCCCAGAGTACTGCTTGTTGTCTGTTTTCCAGATAAGATTTGAACCAAAGGATTGCTTGTGGGTCAAGAGATTGGGCTTTTAGCACATTAAGGTCAATAAATAGAGCAGCTGAGAGACAGTTATTGTTACGATTCCTATTTATGCAATCAGTAAAAGTTAAAAGGGCAGAAGTAGTGCTATGAAAGGGCCTAAATCCGTGTTGGCAGTTAGAAAGCAAGTTGTTTTGGAGAAGGTGCTGGAGTAGCTGATGGTGAATACATTTTTCCATAATTTTGGCTAGTGGGGAGAGTAGAGCAATAGGACGGTAGTTGGAGATTTCGGTAGATTTACCTCCTTTGTGTAAAGGGATTATATGTGAGAATTTCCATATAGAGGGGATGTAGGCTTCAGAGATGGATCTGTTTATCAGGATAGAAACAGGGTATGCTATGGCTTTGGCTGCAATTTGAAGGTATTCTGCTGGGAGACAATCAGCCGAGGGAGTGCAGGGTTTGAGTTTTTGAAGGAGTTTGCAGATAAAGGAGGTTGGTACAGGTTGCAAATGAAGGGAGGGAACGGGACTGTTAGTGTGTAGTGTAGGACTGGGGGTCATGGGAACTAGAGTTTGAGTTAAAGTTTGAATAGCTTCAATGAAGTAATTGTTAAAGGCATTAGCTATTTGCAGAGGATTACTACTGGAAATAGAGCAGGGGGAAGGAGTTGTGGCATGTCCTGGTTTGAGAAGTTTATTAATGCTAGACCAGAATTTTTTAGGATTATTAGAGTGTGAATGTTGCAGGTGAGAGTAGTAGTTTTTTTTTATCTGAGATTATATCCTTTTTGACAGCATTTCTTAGTTGTTTAAAGTATATATGATCTACAGAGCTTTTAGAGGTTCTCCATCTTGCCCATATTTTGTTTTCAGAGAAACATTTTTCTTTGGTTTGTTTTGTGAGCCAGGGGGCTATTTTTGTCCTGATTCTGGAGGAGCGGAAAGGAGCATGGTTATTTAGAATTTGAAGGAAAGTAGAATTAAAGTAAGAGATTGCTTCATCTAGATTAAGTAGTTTCAGAAATGACCAGTTACATGCATTTAGTTCATTAATAACGTTCTCAGCATGGAAATGTTTTTTAGAACGATAGGTGACAAAATTGTTCTTTTTTGGGCTATATTTCTTTTGTTTAGTGATAAAGGTTAGAATGTGATCACTAATGTCGTCCGGGAGAGATCCTACCTTATAGGTATCTGGGTGGCTATTTATAAGGATCCAGTCAAGAGTAGTTTCTTTGCTACTTGGTTTGTGGATTCTAGTGGGGAAGTTTATTATTTGATTGAAACCAAATAGATTAATATGGGTGTTAGGGGTAGGGGAATTACATAAGGTCCAGTCTACATTGAAATCGCCTAATACAATTGTTTCCTGTGGTAAATGGGTAGAAAGGCTATTGAGAATGTTTTCAAGGGTGCTAATATTGTTTCCTGGAGGGATGTAAGAGCAGATTATATAGATTGCTTTAGAGCTGTTCATTTGGAGTTTGATAGTAAGGGTCTCAGCATTGGTATTTAAGGGTAGTGATACATCATAGAGTGAAACCAGAAGATCAGATTTGAACAAGATAGCTACACCGCCACCTTTTTTTGATGTACGGTCACATCTTAGGATATTATATCCAGGAGGGGTTATTTCTAGGTCATGAGTAGAAGGTTTTAGCCAAGTTTCTATAAGGCAAAGGATATCAAATGGATAAACCTGAAGGAGAGCATGCAATTGACTAATTTTGTTGTTAATGCTACGAGTATTAAGATGTGCTATACTGAGAAGATTAGATGGGAGAAGTAAGAACAGCAGGAGAAACTTTGGAGCTAGGGCTAGCTTTGGGTGGTGAAGGTGAGTGATATTTAGAGCAAAAGAGAGGTAACTGAGTCCTTGCCCTTCAAAAATTTCACGGACATTTTTTCTGAGTTTGAAGCTGGAAAGAGTGATTGTTTTTTTTTCTGTGGTAGCTTAATAAACAAAATAACCACAATCTAACAGTAGAAGAAAAATGTAATAAAGGACAGAATTATAATCAGGAAATGAAGTTGTTTAGAGGTCACTGAGGTATAGAGCAGAAAGGGAAAATAGGAAGGATTTATAAGTCTTTCTTGGGGTGGAATCAGAAGAAGTAATAAAGCAGTTAAGGTGTATATTGACTAAATAAAGTATAACATGGAAAAAGGATGATTTTTGTGAAAAGATTTGGAAATTAATTTCAAAAAGCTCTATTTATGGTATGATGGGGGTGTATTTATAGTGTTGCAGAGCACCAGTACACTGGGAAATTCTCCAAATGGATAACCTTCAGGTACCCCCCCATAAAAGTCTTTGCAAACTTGGGCCTCTCCCCCCTAAAAAAATGTTCTTTCTGAAGATTAACTTCAAAAACAAAAAAGGAAAAACTGTCTCCACTCAGAACAGCTGTAACTGTGGTAAGCTCCTTACTTTAAGGTTTCTGTAATTACTAACATGCTAAATTATTAAATATTAGCATGCCTACAATACTGGCATTAATTTAAGAAGCTGCAGTATGACCAAAGGCTTCTTAAATCATTGCTGGTACTGTAGTAGTGCCCCATTGGAAAATGACCATTCCTCTCCCTTGCATCTTGAACCTGGAACAGGTAACCATAGCTCTACTGAAGAGGGTAAGAAAGATAAATGTTGAGATGATGACATATGTTAGGGGTATGAACAGACAGAGACAGACAGATGAGGTTCATACGAGTGTTGCAATAAAGAAGTCCAGAAAGTAAGTGAAAAGGCTTGCAAGATGTTGGAAGATAATTTATGTGTAGAAAGGGTACAGATGCTGTCCTTTCTCCTAATATATATAGACTGCATGTAAAAGATGGTCTTGTAAAGAGAATATAAAAATGTTGATAAAGAAATAAAGAATTAAATGTTGCATAGCTAAAAGATGGCAGTAAGATGTTTCAGAAGTATGAGAACATAAATAAATGATGAATTAGACGCTGATTATATTGTAAGACTCCAAGAGGATAGGCAATTTAAAGATGATGGCAAACAGGTAGAAGATGGATTCAAGCGGTAAAGGGGAGATGAACATGATAGGCCAAAATAAAACAATAGTCTTGGCATAGTAGGGAGAAAGAAGTGTTATTGCATAGGGGAAAGGCTGTGGCTCTGGCTATATTATAAGGAAGGTATGATAGCAAAGTACAATAGGAATGCTAACCTTATTGTCAAGTGGCAAAAGTGTTTTAATATTAGAAATAAATACTTTTACAATATGTGTGGGAGTGTTTTACTAGATGATAAAAAATTCAATATAAAGTGTGAAGACTGGTAGAGAAGGGGTGAAGGCTGCCAGCCTAGACAAATAGAATTTGATACATAATTCTATCATTGTAAATATAAATGTAAAATACAAGCTTGTTTCTTAAATGAAAGAAAACACTATAAAATGTGAGCTTCACGATAGTAGCAACATTGCCATCTGCTGTAAGGAAAACTAGCATTTCACATCTGTTCTTTTGAAGTTAAAATTATGTCTTGTATGTTCTTTGATCTGTAGAGCTCGGAGTCATTTGGTCTAGGCTATCACATTCTTTCTATTGTTTTAACTTAAGGAATATTTACTAGAGTGTACATGTGAAATGTCTTTTATTGTTGTAGTTTCCTGAGCTGGTGTTAGCTTGCTAAATAATGTAGCCTGTTGGCCTGGGACCTCCAGACTAAGTGTCAACATGATGTAATGTGTATACTGGGAAAACCTAAGTATAAAAATGATGTAATTTGGGAGGGCCCAGCAGAAATGTTTGAGTGATTTTAAAAAACTATTGTTGAGAGCAAGACTGTATGCATTTTGATCTTGATATCCAACCTTCAGTACTGCCTTATGCTCTCTTTATGTAAGTAGTATCTTAGGAGTATGTTTTCTTGTAGAAATAGCTAGGACTATAAAGATTAGACTTAAGTGTTTTTCTGTTATATCAGAACTTTCCTACTGTATTGTTTTAAGTTTCTGTGTGATCTCTGAACTCTTGGATAGCACTGTGGTGTAGTAGTATTGTCTTGTGTTTTTAATTATTTATTATTAAATATTTTACAAACCTTTTACCTGTGGCTGGTTTGTGTAGAGTTAAGTTAAGCTCTAGAGTTCATTGCATATTTATAGAGTTTATTGTACAAGGCCACTCTAATAAGCCTTGACTGATTAGTCACACTTACAAACTGGATAATAATATTGCACAGTAATAATTGGACACCCTTTTAAGGGCCTTTGGGTAGTTGATACGTATTAGCTGGTGGTGGCAGTAATTACTACCATATAATCTGGGTAAAGGGGCACAGCTGGAGAATCTGTGTCAGCCTTTCCCAGGAGTGTCTGTGAAGTTGTATAAATACTTATCTCAAGTGTGTGCGGTGTGTCAGCTACCTGGGCGGGGACACGAAGCACTGGTGGGACAAAGAGGGTACTGGAGGTTAGCTTGCCAGCTAGATTGAGATCTGGACTCTATAGCTGTGCCATTGGGGAATCTTACTGGAGACCTGGGGAGCAAGGGAGCAACCAGCCCCAGACTGATTCCGATTTCTGTGTTCACTTAAAGGAAATTGTACTTTACTGTGTGTATTTGTTATCCTTTCCTCTTATTTGAGATGCCCTTCCTGGTGTTAGGGGTAAGGAATGAGGCTCCTTGATTGCTGGGCTAGGGCATGGCTGTCACATAAAGCACTAATAGAAATATGTAGAGAGATAAAACGGAAGTGTGTGGGGTTGACAATTGCTGATTATTTTTTGAATTACTACCCATTGTCCAGAATGATGAATGCAGGCTGTATATTGAGCAAAGAATAAGTTTAAATAAAGTTGCCAAGTTCACTTTAACTGTCATTGTCCATTTCCAACAAACATTTCAGTGCATATCCTTATGCATACTTCCTGGGATTAGCCTGAATCCCTCTGAAGCTATAATTTTAAAACTGTGGATGCCTAACACCATATAGGAGAAATGCTTGTGGAACTATATTACTGCTAATAGTGTGATTAATTCCTTTCACACAGCACCTTAAAACGTGAAAATGCCACGTATTACAGAGTCTGCTGGGTTAGCTCATTAATTTCCTGAGTTCACAATCCGGTTTATTTATTGAACACATATAATATACACAGTGGTAAACTTATGTTAACCACAAAGTATGTTATTGTGGTTACAGATGCAAGATCTAAATCTGGAGACTGCTGACCCTAAAGCAGCTAAGGCTGAATGCTTTTGATACAGTGAACAGTCTTGCTGAGTTGTTAACTCTTCTGCCCACCAGGCAGCTGTTGAAAGGGCAAATCCATAGCAATCTTGAAAAAAGGTTGACTAATGCTTCTCAACATGACTGGAAAAGGAAATAATATTCACACACATTCCTACATCACAAAAAGGTTAAAGAAATGGATTGGGAAATTCAAAACCAGAAACAAAAGTGCAAAAAATAAATAAAATCTGTCTCACTTAAGTCAAACATACACACATGTAAACAAACTGGATATAAATGAGACATTAATTCAATGTGCATAAAAAACAGTGAGCACTATACAGTCATTAGCTTCAAGCATTAACCAGGCAAAACATTTATTATTAAACAATAACTCTGCAGATATCTTAAATGTTGCAGTTAATAATTTATATAGACAAGTCTACTTTAATCTGTTAAATGATCCCACCCTTTCTGGAAAACAAAATAATTAAATGTGATCTATATATATATTTATTGTTGACCAGTAAATGAAAGATGAGCTCTGAGTAAAACTGTAAAGGGCCCCTTACAAGGAACAGAATATGTACAAATACCCAGGTATCTGCAGACTCAAAAGCTGATGTGTTAAGTATTAAACATTTTTATGCCTTTTTTAGCAGACTAGAACTGATCATTGAAAAAACTATGCAGCACATTATTAGGTGCAGTAATGTAGCTTGGATCATAAAAGAAAAGAAAAAAAGCCAGGAAAAAGCATATTTTATGTGGTTTCCACTGTAAAATTGACACTACATACTGCAAGTCTCACAACTTTAAAAACTTAAGTGAAACTAGAAGAAAGTAAATGCAAAGCCTGAAAATAAAATACTATTTCTGAGTTATTGTCCTCTCACTGAGGTACAGCAGTCTCAAAGTTAGCATACATCTAAATATCTATCTATATCCATATTGGGTGGAGGGCGTTAGTCACCCTGTAAAAATGGTTTTGGTAAGTAACACTGACTTTCTCAGTTCTCTATTTTAAGCACTTGTCACACTTAAATATTCAGACATGCAGGAACTGCACTGTGGAATCTCAAAACTTCCAATGGGTTACCTATTAATAGTTTTGCAACACTATGGTAAATTGATCAGTGAAAAAATGGACTGCCTACACTAAAGCTATACTTTTTTTAAAGTGCATTTTTATTTTCTTTGTCAGTACATCAGAAATGGAATGATTACTTGTTTTTTTTCAAATGCCAGTGCTTAACAGTCAATATAAACATCACTTTAGGTCTCCCTGAAAAGCAGCTACTAGCCTAGTGGGAATAACCTGATCAATAAAGGATAAATATATACTTACATATATACATAGCATGATGCCAGAATCTGTACATTGAGTGAAGCTGTTAGACTCTGTCATGTCAGATAATCGGAATTTTCCAATTTCTTTCCATCAGTTCTTCCAGTTTTGCAATCTCAGCTGTAATTACAGAAAAGAAGATAGCACTTTGTTGGATCCTGCCTCCGACCCACATCTTTATTAAACCATGATTATAAGGTGTTTATGACATTAATTGAAGGATATGACAAAGGATTTTATACCAGAAGTAATTTTTCAGTATCAGGATACAGAAAGACAGAACAGACAACTGGCAATAGTATATGTTGATCCAGGGGAAGTATTTGATATGGTAGGCAGGGAATATTTATTAATTGTATTGAGAGTGTTGAGAATCTCAAGTAAGCAGGTATATGTATTATGGGAACTATATGGGAGGGCCGAAGCAAAAGTGAACATACTGGGAAGTTTATCAGAGGAACTTTATTTATTTAGGGGTATGATTGAGGGGTTCCTCCTTTCACCTTTGTTATTTCTACTATAGATTAAAACTTTAGCTATTATACTAAGAAATATTAAATTCAGCGCTATCAGTAGGGGAATTTTCAGCCCAAGATAGCAGTTTTTACAGATGATACAAGTTTAGGGAAACTTTTTTTTTTTTATGATTTAAAATAGCTGCTTTGTTTTTGGGGAAAATTTGGGAAAGTATTTGGTAATAAAATAAATATGGAGAAAAACTAAGTCAATAAGAGTAAATTATACCCCTCATTGGGAGTTTGTAAAAGAACTCCTAAATTATGGGAACATAATTAGGGGAAGTATTTTGGGGTCTGGCTGGCCATATATATTTAAGATTAGCAACAATAGTCCAAAATGTAAAACATTAGATTTAGGGCTGGACCAGAACATCCAAGCTTTGTAGTAGCATGTCCTACAACATAAATTGTATATGTATCAAGTTTTCTGAGTTTTCTGATGTACAGTAAAGAAAAACTATTAGGTCTAATTTAAAAATTGGATGTTGGACTTTATACTGGAGTAAGGATTCCAATATTGCTTGGGGAAAGTGTTGTTTCCCAAATAAGTAGGTGAGCATGTGGTTCTGGTTCTTGGTGTAGAGCAATATTTGAAAAATGTCAGATGTTCAAGTTATGTGGGGGTGTCAGGATAGCTACCATTTGCTGGTGGAAATTAACAATGCAGAAGAAGTGTTCAGAAGTGTTAGAGGGGGATATCTTAGAAGATCTCTCTTGCAGAATAAAGAAAGATAAATCATTGCTAACCTCAGACTCTTCAATTGGAGATACAGGCATTATTTGTAAATAAATCATTTAAGTGGGGATGCATTAGGTTGGTATTAGTAAGAGGGGGAGAGACTCTGAGGCAAGACTTTAGGAGATTATAATAATATGGTTTCAGGGATGGGGTGGAGTTATGTAGTGCCAGATGTTAGATGTAGATTTGATCTACCTCAAAGGAATGCAATATTATGTCTCAGCAAAAGAAGTAAAGAGACTGAAATAGGTTACAGTGACTGGAATTGTGTGACCATGTTTCTTCATATTGTTACCATAAACCCAGGTTGGCAAGCAGCAGAAAGAGGGATTTATTTCAAACTCATGTAAAGCATCAAATGGTCTTAGGTTTCCAATAAATGTGAAAACAACTGCTCAGGAAAATAGATGATTATCTATGGAAGTAAGGATGGCTGAAGCTGATAGAAGCAACAAAGACACAGAGGTTTTTAATTTCTCATCTGGAAATTCTTGCACAAATACTGTCATACTCCACACTGATTGGTTAAGATGTCTCCTGGAGAGGATCAATAATGATGGCAATACAGAACGGGAATAAATGGGAAATGGAACCATATTTTCTGGGAATGGAATGGACTGAGTAATTATGAAGTTGATTTATAAAAACCAGTGAATAAGTTGCTGGAAATGTAGAAGTAGCTTATTTTACAACTTTTCTTATTAGAGATTTTCGTGGGTGAAAAAATCCTGCAATATAAGGTGCTATTGTCCTGGGTGATGACACCATTAGTAAAAAATGTAAATGCAAGTATGTGGAAATTAACAAAAGCACAGAGAGAAGAAAAATGAAATAATAATTATGGTGTGGTACAGTAGCTTAATAGATAGCACTGCCACCTCACAGTAAGAACTTCACTGGTTTGGTTCTTGGCTGGGGTGCCTTCTATACCCAGTCTGGCTGTACCCCCCCCCATGCATTCATGTGGGTTTCTTCCAGGTCCTCTAATTTTGCCTATGTTCTAAAGACATGCAGTAAGGTTGATCCACGATCTAAATTGCCCATAGGTGTGTGTGTGTGTGCATGTGTGATGTAGAAAAAGGATTTGGCAACCTAATGCCATTTCCCACCTTTGCCTTGAAAACTGGTAGTGGCGGTGATCTGCAGGGTCACTCTCAGGGACAGATGCATCTTATAAGAGAGCAAGCAAGCAAGAAAAGCAAAATACTAAATGGATTTTTGAAAAATTAGAGAATTCATAAGTTAAATATGGGTCTGGTAATATGAAAAAAATAAATGCATGAAGGTATAATAGCTTGAAAGGATGGGGAATATTCTTGCACATTAAATTATATTATCTTTTGTTCAATAGGAGTCATGAATGAAAGCAAATGGAATGTAAATGATGTTTTAATTGTATAAAAAGACAACTGTATAACCGTAGTTATGCTTTGTTATTGCCTTTTTTTTTCTTTTCTTGTATAACCTTGTCTGACACCTACCTGTATAAAATGTATGAGGTCTGCTGTTATTATTTTTTTTAATAAAGAATTAGAAAAAGAAAAGAAAAAAAGAATAAACTCACCTTGGCAAAAAAAGTGCTGTCAGGAAATCATGAAAGTTAAGAAATTCAACAGAATTAATGTGACTGTGCTGTAATAAATAGTGCAAATGGAATTTCACGTTACAGTGCTATGGAGATTAGGTATCATTAATAATGCATACATGTCAACCTAGTTTGGCACTTCCAGGCTTAGTATAGTATAATGCCCCCACTTAGCTGTGAAAATTGCAGTTACATGTGATTGGATAAGGCACATGATCAAAGACTATATGACCTGAGGCTATCATGATGCATGTGGCATGCTGGCCACAAAAAAGTTCACACATACGCGCGCACACATACACATAATAAGGGTTTATATTACATTCCTGAATGCTTAAATGTTCGAATCGCTAAAGGTCGACTTTTAGCGATCGTACATTCAAATGTTCAAATATGTAATAAAATAAAATTAAAAAAAAAAAGTAAAAGGAAAGGGTTTAAGCAGGAGGCCAAGCCCCCCTGCACCCCCCACACCCCCCGCTACTTAAATATCCCAACTTCAAGATCGCACTTCAGTACACTACAGTGCGGAAATAGGAAATTTCCCATTCCCTGCACTGTAGCGCGATCTTGAAGTTGGTATATTTAAGTAGCGGGGGGTGTGGGGGTGTAGGGTGTGCAGGGGGGCTTGCCCCCCTGCTTACACTCATTAGTTTTTTTTAAAATTTTTAAACATATTCGAACATTTAAATGTTCGATCGCTAAAGGTTGAACTTTAGCGATTCGAACATTTAGGTGTTCAGATATGTAATATAGACCCACATAATAAGTACCACATATGCAACATGGACACAGCTGAGAACCCATACAAGGTGCAAAACAGCAAAGTGACACCTATGTTTATTTTATAAATGGAAAGATAGTTAGAAATAGAGAAGAACAAACAGAAAATTACATAAAAGAACAACAGGAAAGCAAAACCGGCATGGGTTAGGAGAAAGATGGTCAGTATATTTCTAAACTGGCTGTCCTGAATCTGAAAATATTGCTTACTCTATACGTGCCCTACAGATTATGCAGGTTATGTATATGTCTGCAATATAAACAGGATATTCATCCATTCAGTCATGCGTTTTCTAACCCACTTATTTTTTGTGAAAGTCAAGCAAACTGAGAAGAGTAGAACAGATGTCTCTACCTGCAGTAGCAATCTATCTAATAAATAGTGCAAATGGAATTTCACTTCTCTACCCAATTTTGGTACAAGACCCTCAATATTGTTGCCACTGTACCCTTCTGCTGCTCACTCTTCTGATCTCCTCTACCTTCGCTCCTCATATGGCAGCAGATTATAATCCTCCTATATAGAACAAGTTAGTCTTTTCAGAGGCAAAAGTATTAACTCTGCTTTAAAAGTATGACTTTCATGTCATTTGCTTTACACTCAGTCCTGAGTTAATGCAGTATATGCTGGGGATGACAATCACTTGAGGATAAGATGATGACATCACCTGTAAACAACAAAGATGCCGTCTTCACATCCCCAAACTGGATACTTTCCAAATGTCAGCTTCAGTTTGGTAGCCTGACCATTTATTGATTTATTTATTGATATAATTATTTATTGATTGATTTATTTATTTACATTTTGGTGACAAGGGTAGACCATGCATGTTATAAACAGGACAGGAGATAAGATATACCCTTGGCAAAGCCCTACCCTTACCTTGAACATACCTGACTGAAAGGCAAGTATGTGGACAAATCACTTTATCCAGGCATTTAATTATATAAAGCACTGCTTCTAGGATTCCACAGTGTTGTATCACCTCATTTATAATATTCCAGGGTACACAGTCATGTGCCTTCCTTAGGTCTGGCTCACTCATATGGACATCACAGGCAAACACCCATAACCCATCTACTAACAATATAAGGACAAAGAATTGATCCATACTTCTATAGTCAGGTTGGAATAAGTGTTATTGCTCCAGAATAAGTGGCTCAGCTCTTAGACAAAGTCTGCTTTCCAGCACCATGGTAATGGGTTTCACAAGGTGGCTAAGGAGCATTTTGCTAATAATTTAAACACATGGAGGCAGTTGTTACCCCACAACTGCAGTGATAAAGCCACTTTTTCCACAAGTGAACAGAAAGATCCACTGGATAAAAGATAAGGGATATGACTAAATGATAGATGACCCAAAGCTCGTCACACCTGAGTTTAGATCAAGGAGACACACTATTGCTTCACATGATCATGATGAAGAAATGTGAAAGGGTCATTCTGAAGAATAAGGTCAAAGGGGAGAAGAAGGCAGCACAGTCTGCAGATCATAGGGAATAACTGCACCAAAGACCTCCAAAAGTACTTTTTCACGGAAAGCATTATGCACTTGTGGCATGGGTTACAAGAATGGATGGTGGAAATAGAATGCACAGTCAAGACAGCACAGGAAAGTTGAAAATAGGGTAAGGAAGGAATGGAGGATGAAGGTGGAGAAGATTCTAAATTCACTAAAAAAGCAGAATAGATTGTCTTATCTCCTTCTTCAATTAAACAAATATAATCTAATAAAATATAACATGAAATATATACCTTGGAGTCAATTCCTATGTCTACAATCCAAAGTCTATGTTTTGGCTTTCCGACACAGATATATAACAATGGGATACTCTGCATATATAAGTTCACTGTTGAGTTCAGCTAAATCATCCCTGTCACTCAAGCCAAGCATGAAAACCTTATCCACTGATCATCCCCTGTAACTAGTCATCTGGTCATAGTCTACACCACCACACTCCCCATATTTACGGGAAGGCTTTGACATGTCTGGTAGTCAGCATATCAATGTCCTTTTAATGTTAAATGACAGCTGCATGTGACACCTATGTCAGCCAGGAGAAAAGTAATGAACGGTGGCCTTAGGCTTCATGCTTTTGCTGACATGCTTAATAATGACATGTCGTGAGAAACATTCCCCTTGAAAAAGTGATGACTAAATTTTATTATTTAACATTTGTTAACCAGGAAAGTCCAACTTGGAACAAAGCCAATTTTCAGCGGAGGCCTGGGGTGAAAGGCTCCAGATGCATGTCTTTGTAATGTCGGAAGAAACCAGAGCACCTGTAGGAAACCCACACAAATGCACGGAGGGCATGTAGACTCCACACAGAAGGCACTCCCACCGAGAATTGAACTAGAAAGCCTCATGTTGTGAGGTGACAACTCTACAGCTGCACCACTGCACCGTCCAAGTGAAATAGATGTGTCATATTCTAACATCAGAGACCTTGATAAATAAAAATTGCTAAAACTTCATCCAGATGTCAAGCTAGAAGACAAGCAGGTATTACAGATGTCACTAGGAACACTAGGAATGCTGTAGTATCGTGCAACATCTGTACCTAACATTTTTTGATAAAGGTGTTGAGTAATATATAGTCTACAAATAAAACTTTGAATGCTCAAAAAACTTGCCACAGAAGAGCAAGTGCTAAAATATTGTGTTTTTGTTGAGAATTACCAAACTGAAATACCGTGATGTGAATATATCAGTGATGTTGGAAGTAGATGCCAGTCAGTGAAGAATGGGATCTTTGATCTTTCAGCTGTTGGACTTTTCTAATCCTTCCACTTGATGGCAATGTAGTGCTGCTTGTCTCATTTTTCCTTAACATACTAAATTGGATAGTTCCAAAAGAACCAAAATAATGAAATCCAGTCCTTCACCCTGGCTTTTAAAAAGTACTAAATTGCTATGAAAGAGAGAGACATAGCCTGGAAAAAACAGAAGCAAGTTAAAACTACACCTGGCTATCAGTACTATAAATGTCTGAAAACCTCCACTAAAACTCAAATAAAAACTTATAAAAGTGACTATATTAATATACAGGCAGAAAACTGTAACAACTCCAAAGCTTTTTGGACTACAATCAGTCAGCAGTTAAAATCCAGTGCACCAACACAACCTACACCTACTTCATCTAACCACACTGGCACCATATTCAGCAAATTCAAAACCCATTTCATCCAAACAGTCTTCTTCTTCTTCTTCTTCCTTTGGCATTTCCCGGTTATGGGTCACCACAACAGATCTTCTGTCCACTCATGATTGGCAGTGGAGTTTTACAGTGTCGAGTTACCAGCCCTGCACCCAACCTTCCATAGAAGGCACACACATGCACACACTGACACCTAAGGCCAATTTAGAGTGTCCAATCCACCTACTGTATGTCTTTGGGATGTGGGAGGAAACTGGAGCACCCGGAGGAAACCCATGTGACCACAGGGAGGACATGCAGACTCCGCACAGAAGGCACCCCAGCCGAGAATCGAACCGGAGAACTTCTTGCTGTGAGGCAGCAACGCTAACCGCTGCACCACCGTGGCCGCCCATCATTTCATCCAAACAGTAACCTCCCTTATTAAACCCTTGGCACTAGCAAACACTGGTTTATCTTCTCACATGTTATCCCTCAAAACACTTGCACTTGAACCAGTCTAAGTTTCTACAATGACACACTCTTACTAACCTTAAAACCTACCACCCTGCCCTGAGTACTTAAAAATTACTGCTGATTCCCTAGCTTTTTCTATCTCTATTCTAATCAGCCACTTCTTTACTGAAACCTATATACCATCCCTATGGAAAAGGTGCTACATTTTCCCTCTCCATAAAGGTGAAAACTCAAAAGAGCTCTCAAACTTCAGGCCTATAGCCATACTGTTTCCAGTTTCAAAAGTCCTGGAGAAGTCTATCCAGTCTGGGGTTCTCACTGACAAACTATATATTTTCTCCTACAAAGCAAAATTTCCATCCTTTTCATAGTACATATATAGTTCTCCTTAGTTTTATAACATCTGTTACCAATATTGCAACTCTGAGAACTTAGTGTCAGACTTTTTCCTAAATGTTTCCAAAGATTTTGACATGGTATCTCACCAGAAATTGCTTCAAAAACTATCTTCCCTAAAAATACATGAAACTTCACTATCCTGATTCTCTGCTTATCTCTCAAATTGGCAACAGGCCATAAGATGACAAAATGACAATTCCTCTTTCATTCCCTTTACAGTAGGTGTCCCTCAAGGAACCATCTTAAGTTCCCTAAAAAAAAAAAAAAACTGATCCTATTTACCCCAGTGCAATCACATGACCACAAAATAATTTCAAAATCACTTCCGCTAACATTAGCAATATATAACTAGTAAGTCACACTAAGCTTCCAGGAGTCACTATTGACAAAAACTTAAATATTGATAACTGTGTAAAACAAGCAGTTAAAAAAAAGCCCACCAAAAGCTAAATGCACTCTTTAGCATCAAACAATACCTTGCAGACAATACCAGAAAAATAATCGCTCAGTCCCTTCTCATCCATACACTAATTTACACTGCTCCAATCATGGTTACTCTACAATCCACTCATATCTCATTCTTAGAATAGTGCTTCCAGTCAGCATTATAGGATACACCACTGTCTGACCTAAAAAAAAACTTCAGTGCTTAGAGCTAAGGTATTACCTCATACTTCCCCAACTAATCACTTTCCATAAGCTTGTCTATTGCCCAAAATTCCCAGTTTAAAAAATATTCTCCAATTTGTAACCCAAGTAGACAGCTGAGATCCAATGACAAAATGTTATTAACCTTTACAAAAGCTAACAACTCAGCTGACTATTATTTGTATTCCTCTTTCTTTGTCAAAATGTGGAACTCCCTTCTCTTACTATGTGAAGCACAGTAAACACCAGCCCTTTTAAGGCACTGACAAAAGAATACCTAAAAGATACTTGGGTCTATACTTGTACAACTCCTGGGAAATAAATCTCCTAACCCTTATTTTCTCCTTTTTTTCCAATCACTATACCATTAGTTGTTGGTCTAAAATCTCCTCCTTGTCCTTATCTCTCCTTCTTTTTCTTTCTACCTATCCCAGAACATATTTCTCACCTCTTAATACCTATCCCCTATTTCCTGCTTTTGCCAAGTTAACTTACAAATATTACTATAACAACCAACACAAAATGACCAGTGAAAAACAGCTCTACTTTCCAAATACACTTTTAATCAAAGAACACACTTCTCTTAGTGCCTCGGCCATAGCCTTTACAGAGTACTCTTTACTCTGTAAAGGCTACGGCCGAGGCGCTAAGAGAAGTGTGTTCTTTGATTAAAAGTGTATTTGGAAAGTAGAGCTGTTTTTCACTGGTCGTTTTGTGTTGGTTGTTATAGTAATTCATCAGTAAAATATCGAGTGGTTACATTAACTTACAAATATGTTTCCTATCTCTTTAGGTGCTGCTATTAATTAACGATACTGTTTAAAAGTTATATGTTTGTTGATTACTTGTATAATTTTTTTTTATAAAATGTTTTAATTGTTTTATGTGGCATGTTTAAACAGAGGAATTTATATAGGTAACATTTTTATAGTGGAGTGTAGGTTTTTAAGAAGATTTATTTGCATAATTGTTTTTTTTCTCATTGGTTGATTGTTAAGGAATTTAAGTATATTAGTTTTGTTTTTTGTATTATTCATTCTGAAGAAGACCTATGTGGAAGGTCGAAAGTGCTAAATCCTTGAGGTATTAAATTTATTTTAGACGTCCGAATGACATCTGTTTTGTTTTTTGTTACATCGCAGTGATTTGATTTACATTATTCTAGTTGTTTTGACCGGACACATAATCAGGGCATTAAAGTCTATATATCTGGTGTAATGACCTTCAATATTGAAATCTGTAATTTATACCATTTGTGCCTAATTGGGAACTGAGATGCATAAACTAAATGGAAAAGTGAAGATTCCTACGAAATTAGTGAATAATCTAACGAGGAATAGCCATAGTAACAAGTATAAGGACTGTCATATTTCAGTTTTATAGTACAAGAATATACCCCATTGAAGAGACAGTCTTTCCCCAGTTCACTTGTTAAAAGCAGAATATTGAAAAACAGTCAGCCAGTGAAAAAAATATCATGGGACAGTTTTTGGTGTGCTTCGGTGAGGGTAGTCAGACAGACATCAGAGCCTTAAAATAATTGTCTGTGCTAATAATGAAAAAACATGATAGTGATAATAATGAATACAAAAGTATTCTGAAGAAAAGTATTAAAATTTTCATTAAATTGTCAGCATTAAGTAGAAAAATTCTGCAGGTTCAAGAAATAGCTATGGTATGCATGCCTATGCCAACAGCTACTGGGAATAGGGCAGACAGGAAAGTAATACATGTATTGTGAAATGCAATCCATAAGTAAGCCTAAAATATACACAATGTTTCATAACAGCAACCTACCTTTGCAGCAAGTCAGTTGTGAAAGTAGCAGAAAGTTTTCATAGCAAGCAGCAATATCGAGCTCTATGGATTTGGACAGTCTCCACTATTAAGGTACAAGTTCCTTACCTAAATGATTACCTTTATATAGCACAGATTCCGCCTTCTCAGAACTATAACTATGCAAATGAGGTGTGAACTCATTAGCATTCATGAATTCCAAAATCTGCACTAAGTGAAGGGAATGTAAGCATGGTGTAAGGACCGGGTCTATATTGCAAACTTGAAAGCCCTAATAACCAAATACAAAAATGCCGACACATATTCAGCCAACCATGAATACACCAAACGCCCTAAACCGCAAAATTCAAAAGTTCAAACCGTCATATTTGTCCCACCCCACTGCCTGCTACATACTACCTACCCAAACAAACTAAACAAACACATACATACACTAACCAAAACCCTACTTCTAACTCTAAACTAAACCCTACTTCTAACCCTGCACTACATCTTGCATATACCACCATCTATGCACTTACCTTAACCTGCACCCTAACCCTAAGGTCTGTAAGTATTGCACACTTACCTTAACAAGCTATACCCAAACAAAATAAATAATCCACACACATACATGTAACAAAACCCTACATCTAACCCTACACTAAATCTCACATACATTACCATCTATGCACCTACGTTAACCTGCACCCTAACCCTAAGGTCTGTAACTATTGCACACTTACCTTACGGAGCTATAGCACAGAAGGGCCAACCATGACGATTTGACATTTCAGATTTCGCACTTCAGGACGATCGATGTTTATGCGGTTCGATGGAGACGTGTCGGTGTTTACATATTCGGGTAAGTGCATCTTTGAGGATGTAATAGGGAACCATAAGGACCTACATGACTGCATGCGCATATCGTACCTCTGCAAGGATGTGCACTGAGAAGTGTTGTCTGCTAAAAGCTTGCAAGTATGACTCAATAGTCTAACTGCAGTGCCAATCAAGTTTTCACAGCCAGTCCTCTTTGATGTATACTTACTGAAGGTGTGTCATGGAGAAGAGACTTATAAGAAAGTTTGAAACTACATCTGCTGACTTAAGAGATCAACATTCCTAACAGTTATATGAATTGTTTATGATAACAGTTTTGGCCTCTGAGTGTCTACGATTCTAAGGAAGTAGATTACTTACTGAAACATTTGTCAACTGCAAGGCCAAGCACATAGCACTCTTGTTAGGGAAGTACAGGTATTGGAATGATGTTCACAAAATAAAGAGAAGAAAAGAGCTACAATCTTCATTTTTTCATTTTATATTGTATGAGGAAAGATTATCTTCCTGGTTGTTAGTATCACTGCTGTTCTCACATCCAACTGCAAATTACCCAGGAAAAAGAGCAGGACTTGGTTCTGTTGTACCTGTAATGTCAGTTGGTACTATGTCACATCTTGATTAAATTAAATTATGTTAAGCATGACTATGATGATACTTTACATAGAACACACATGTATAGTTATGTTGCACACAATATTGTTGTTATAATTCGTATGACTTATCACATATCATACATAACTATGTGTTTATAGCAGTATATTTTGTGAAGTATGTATGCAACCTAACCCACCATGTATTAATCAGGTCATGCAACTGCATGCATCTGAAATTTAATTACAGACACAATGCAATGCAGTCCCATGACTAAGTAAAGTAACTAACATTCAGGCATCTCTGAAGTATACCTCTATTAATGTTTAAATGTGTATGCCTTTAGTTACTATGCTAAAAAATAAGGCATCCTGTGACAATAACAGTTGATAAGCAAAGTTTAAAAGTTTATCATTTTTTTTCTCATGGGTTTGATTCCTATGTATTACTACTCAATCTTACTTGTGTGTAAGTCCCAACAGCCAAATATGTATGTCACAAGTCATGCCATTTTTCATTTAAACAACTGTGATTATAACAAACGCCATAAAGCATTTCAGTGTTTATCTCTGGTACAAGTGTCAATAGTTTGTGCATCACACATGGCAAATCTCATTGCCATTTTTAACATCTTCTGCGATTATTGATGTACTTAGTGCAAATGTGTCTGCCAAGCCATTACTGTGCATCCAATTGCACAATGCAGCTGGCAAGGCTGTGTGTTTTTGCACACAAGCTGTTACATGCAAGATCTGAATTGAGTGCCAATTCAGACCCATATTTCTAACTTGACTTCTGGAGACATGGCTGGTGATGGTAGTGATGGTGTTCCATTTAAAGCACAATAGTGTGGTGTTGAGGAGTCCAGGATTTTTGTGGTTCTCTTAGTGAAGCAATACAGCCAGAGGCTACCTCAGGAGGAATATACAGGGTCTCAATATAAGGCTGCAGATTGGAATAGCTAGGCCAAGGCTGTCTCAGTTGCAACTGGTATTCCATGTACTGGGAAGCAATGTCATCACACAACAGTGAGATGAAGAAGTGCAATGGGGAGGATGAATTTAAGAGTGCACATACCCCTCAGTTGTGTAAGTATGCTGACCCATCACCTAAGATATGGCATTAATTAGCCAGCCAAATAAGTTACTCATTATGCTTTTAAATATAATTTTTTCTCTACTGTACAGCTTTAACAGAGATTGCAAAAAACTTTGCAGCACCTCAAGAGAGAATAACTCACCTCAGAGAAGCATGGGGCAAGTATGAATCAGGTCTGAATGCAAGGCAGGGAAGTATTTTAGTTTCCAGCACTGTATACCATCTTCAGCAGGCATACCTTAACTTTTATATTAAGCATAAATGCCTGCTCCAGTAGCTCTTGGTGATTGCATTAGGCAATGAGAGCATAACATATTTTGTGTGGGTTCAATACTCAGAAACACAAATTAGATTTTTTTTCAGGATATTATTTAGAAGAAATTGACTTCACACTGCATGAAATTAACAAATACATTTTGGTCAATGCAAGTATTACCCTTGAAATCAGATACCTGATATGGTGCATATAAATAAATGATTCTATTAGTCATGTCATATCATTGTTATTTATTGATTTTCTGACATATTAATACCCTCCCATCATATTCAGATGTGATCAACATGTGCTTATGTATTTGTCATAATATTGCTTTACCTACTGAAATAATAATGTGCCATGCCATTGATTATATTATTTCTCTTTTTGTCTCCCCTTCATCTCTATCTATTTTTTACACATGTGTGTGCATGCACACACACACACACACACACACACACACACACATATATATATATATATATATATATATATATATATAAATTTATTTTTAATACATTGTTACTGAAAACAAAATGACCATCACCTGGCTGCTATTGCAGTGGTACCCTCCAGGAGCAACAGTATTGGAGGAGGAAATTTTGTCATCCATCAGGAACTGAGAGGGCTGGTGGAGGGCATTATGGAGAGGGGCCTCAGTGCCTGAATTGGCAGGGTTAAAAAAGTCCTACATCATATTGCCAAAGCAACACCACATCTGCCACTGACCCAGGCAACTGACACAGGAGACAATGATGACAGTTCTGGGATGAGCACTAGAATTTCACTGTTCTGAACCTGGACATAGATGTGCCTCTGTGGTGCCCTACCTATCCTCAGTCATGGTATCCCCCAGTGTTTTGTGTCCATCACCATCCACGTCTGTCTTGTATGTCATATATGTCTATGCATGCTGCCCAACCCGACCTTCTCATTCCCATGCACCTTACCCAACATTCCTCTCTCAAAAAAAAAAAGAAAGAAATGGGCACCTGTCCCGCATAAAAGTACACTCCACACATAGCTCTCTACTTTGCCTATGTGCCATCTTGACACATTTGATTTGGTCCACTTGGCTATACAATATCATTCTCTTGTTGTCACCCATCCTTGGTGTGATGATTCTCCAAAGTCATGACATTGTGTGTGAAATATTTCTTTTATGTTCTGAAGAAGAGCCTAGCTATGGTCACCACCATTCCTGTATTCCTGTATTCCTTTCCCTCTATCCTACCATCTGCTTGTCACCCTCTTTTCCATGACTTTTCTATCAATCCCCTTTTCACACATTTAATCTGGTCAAAAATAGAATCACACACAACACACATGGCCAGAAATGGCCCATTGAAAAGCTTAACTTATTATCCTCAGCAATTGTTCAAAGGTTGACATCACAGAGCAATGATGATTGACAGTAAATGCCATTTAACTTCCTATGGAAAAAGCTGAAGATTTTAATTTAAGCTGCAGTAGTCCTATTACTTTCATGAAAATGTGTTTAAAACCACTGAGCTCTGGGAACAGGGTATAAGCATACTTAAAGCACCACTGTGAAACAGTTACTCTAACAGTACTTAGCCTGCTGGATGTAATAAACTAGAAGTTCCTTTGTGTTGTGTAAAGATAATTCCTATTTCTGTATACTGACGTTTTTGCATAGTGGCATGGGTTTGATTACAACTGTAGGTCAACTTATTGTTTCATAACATATTATATTCCTGTCATATGATTAATTGCAAGTATCTATATTTATCACTGTTTACAGCATTTCATTAAAATACTATTTAAATAGTGCAGCAAGAAAGCATATGCAAAAACATTCTACTCCCAACAGGGAGAGTCACTAAGCCATCTTTATCCTGCTTATGTCTTATGTTGCTTGTAATCTCCTACCCATTCTTACTCCCCATAGCAAGCACTTTATTGTACACGGCATGACAGATTAATAATGAGAACATAAATTAGTTACATGCCATATGGATAATTCTACATGCCACAGAGAAATACTGTTGCTATTTTTCTCTCCATCTCTCTCTCTCTCTCACACTATTTCTCTGTTCACCCTTCTGCTTCAGTAAGTTGTCACTGTCCTTCAATCATGTGATTTAACATGTGTGCCTCCATACTTTTATCAGCACCATTATACTGCTTATGTCATAAGCTACTTGGTCCCTGCCTTCCTCTCCCCCTGTCTAGGTATCTTCTCCCTTCTGTGTCATTAGTCTTTATCCTCTGTGTTTGTGCAATGTCTGGTGCCAAGCACCAGAGTAACTCAGGCTAAATGGAAGTGCAAAGCTAATGGCAAGATCTTGTGACTTTGGCCTTTGGCTGCATTTGTTGAGTGCCCTTCTTGCTACTGTGCTTAGCTCTGCTTAACCAGGCTAATCTTCAGCTGAACACACTGAAGAGTTGAATGTGCAGCATACAGCAGCAATGAGGGTAAGGAATAGTGATAACGCAGTCTCCTTTTCCTCAATCTTTTGTCATATCTGAACTTTGTGAAATAGGATTTCTTACCTGGTGCAGTTAGGTAATACTCAAGTCTATACATTTTGCTTGGAAAACTGTGAAAGTTCAAATCCAGATATATGCTAAAGTGTTTTTGAATTTGATGACTCCTGTGGGTGTAACAGTTGGCTGCACATTTCCTTAACACAGCATTATCCTGCTGCTCTATGCTTGTTCCCTATTGTGAACACTGTCTTGTACAGCTCTTGCATGAATGATTATGATTATAAAGCAAACAGTAATGCTACACAAATATGTACAGAAATGAACCATTAATAATCTCATTGCATGCCTGTATGTGCATTGCTGTCAGCAAATGTCCAACTCTACCCATATTTTGTGTCATCAAATAATCCTCCTTGATTCAAAACCATTTTCATAAGCCATGTTTCCTCCATTAGTAATATGCGTGGTCCCTCACCTGTTTTGTGATACACTTGTAGCATACATATAAGGACTGAAGAGCTGCAACTGTCATGACAAATGTGTTAATCATGACACCTGAAACATGACCATAGGACATGCCTGCTCTATATTCTCTAAGATTTAGACATGGTTTTATTTGCATACTGCTTATTTGCACAAAGGTCAGGACAGAGGACCATACTCTACTGCTAATTCCCATTCTAAGCTCAACAGCTCAAGATATGATTATGCATTCACTAATACTTTGCCATCAGAAATGAAAGTGAGCTTGCCACCGCTGCATTTCAGCCAAAGAGTAAAACAATATTTGGAACACATAATTACTTGTTTAGGTTGTAAATCTTCTGTATCTCTTTACTGAATTTTGAAGACAAGGTTTTTTGATTTCAGAGTGATGCTGAGTCAATTAAGTCAGTATGTTAGTGTATGTCTGCACTCCAATGGTTACACTTGCAGTTGTGTTACAATGGTGTATAACCTTTTCCCATATAATCCTTCACTGCTATTCCGAAGTGTACTGTCACATTTAGGAAGTGTGCTGTTGTGCTGTCAATCCACATTGTTCAAGCATAACACAAGACAAGTAACAGTGCACTATAAATGTTAATTATTTCATGCAGTCATCCTAGAATGAGCTAGCAGGAATGCTTGACTGATAATCCACTGGTTTGCAATTATGACTGTCATTGTCATCCCATACTGAGAAACAGGTGCATGTCCCTCACTGTAATGCAATGTATATGAATGACAGTATATTAATCTTAGCAGATAAGTATGTCATTACATGAGACAAGCACAGTTGTGTTATGTTGGCATGTCCACACATATGCATTTTTCCCAAAACCTATGATATGCAGTAACAGATGTTCCAACTAGTGAAGTTTTACTGCATACAAATATGCTTGCTCATATCATTAACGTCAGACTTCTGCTGTGGCATTGGCAATTCATAATGTGTTTTCTAGACTGTATAACTAAATAGATAGGAGGTTCAGTTCTCACCATGAGGAATTTGTTAGTGTGAGTGTGTGGTATGATATCTGATAATCACAAGGCGTGATTGGGCCTGTGTTTGGCCACTTCCTTGTAAATTTGTTTTGTTTACATGCTGTTATGGCAGTGTTCACTGTAATTTCTTGTGAGCATGTCCAGTATAATCATGTAGTAGATGCACTCCATTTAGGAACAGAAACCTTGAACTACTGAAATGTCATCGGATCTGTGTTGTTGTTTATTTGTGCATCTTGAGTGCTATTATATTGCTATGTACGACAATATAAAAATATGCTTGTCTAATACCTGTGTCAAGGTAATAATCCCCTAGCTGCGGTTGTCTGATGACAACAAATGGTAAAACATGACACAACATCTGTATGGCTGAAGCCATGTTTATAAAGGATGGAGGGGAGGATACAGCACTACAGTCAGTTATTACATATACATTCCCTGTATATACATGTCAATTAGCCCTTTCATGTGTCCATTGTCCTTACTAATGGTTATCTCCACTCTGCATGTTATGAACATTAGTATCATATTATCAGTGTAAAAACTCACACCAAACTTCTTGGGGCCATCATAGATGACCAACTCAAATTTGATCTCCATATCCACAACTGTATTAAAAAAAAAAATCAGCAAAAACTTGGACTTCTCTACAGAAATAAAAAGTTCCTTACAAAGGAGTCTCAACTCACACTTGCCCATGCCTACCTTCGCCTAAGCCTCCTCTATGACTCCCAAATCTTAACTAATATCCAGTCCTCACTACTCACTAAGCTGGAAACCACCTATAAGACAATCACCAGGTTTAATGCTAATCAACCCTTAAGCTCTCATCACTGTCAGTCCCTCAATATTTTAAACTGGAGAGACTTCCTTAACCAACTTCTCTTTTCACAAATACTTGTCATTTATTCATTTATTCCATTCGGAATAAACTCTCCTAAAGGGCTCTTGCTCAGCTGGACTTTCCTTGGCAACAAATGTCAAATAAATAACTAAATAAATAAATCACATTTTTCCCCTTTCTTACAATTGTGTCCATCTCACATCCATTGCTAGCATGTCCATTTTTAGTTATGGATAAGAAATTAGAAACAAAATTATTTATTATTGCTACCAGTTTGAATGCTTGTTGTTGAAAATGTTTCTTTATGACATCAACACATTTGAATGCATTTACTGAGTAAATTTTTTCCATCTTCCCTCCCGTTGCACTATTAACATTGTATTCTGTGCATATTCTCTCAATTTCACGTCCCCCGCATCAAACTTGTTATAATCCACTTGCCCTTACTTCATATAAGCTGTCTGCACATGCTCACATAATACATTTACCTACAGGTGAAGAGTTTTGTTTACACTTTTTTTGTATGCTGCCAGCACCATATCATGGCCGCCAACACTGCTGCTGGCCAAGAACCCGTGCTTAGAAATTTGTTAAGCATGAGGAGCAGCATGCACATTCAGTTAGAGCTTCTGCTTATTCAACTTGCTGTAATTGTCTAGGCTTCGCGTGAAGCCTACATAGTTGTTAATGAATCCAAGGGACTGAGTTGTGGTATATGTTAGCATCTTTTGTTGATCTAAAATTATTGTGTTAAATAATTAAAAAGTACTATAGACAATATTTGCATTGATTGTCTTAATCTTAAACAATATATATGTATATCTATATGGATAGACAGATATGACTATATATATATATATATATATATATATATATATATATATATATATATATGTATATAAATATATATATATATATATATATATATATATATATATGCATATCATATATAAATATATATATATATATATATATATATATATATATATATATATATATATTTATAGTGTGAGAGAGACAGAGAAAGAAGTGCAATCCTGGAGTTAGTAAGGGGGAGTGTGTGGGGTGTAGCCCCCCCCCCACATAATTTGGATATATATTGTATTCTGGAAAGAGTTATTCATTGGACTTGTAAGTATCCATGTTTATTGTTTAAAACATTTAAAATAGGTATAGTAACTTTAGGATCACACTACAGTGGGAAAAGGTCATATATAACTTTCGATGAAATGAGTCTCAGTCAAATGAGTTTTCAGTGAAGTGAGCTTTCAGTGAATTGTGCTCAGGCAACTGAGTTTCACTGAAATGACTATATATATATATATATATATATATATATATGTATGTATATATATATATATATATATATATATATATATATATATATATATGGTCCACTTCTGAATCTCGAAATACTGAAATATCGAATTTCAGTATCTCAAGACCAGAATATGTAGTAGGTGTTGTAGGGTCTGTTTTACATAGTATGCTGTTCCTTTAATGGTTCATAGTTTCTGGGTTGTGAGCATGGCGGCCAATATGTGTTTATTTATGGAGATTCAGGTAGGTTTGTATTTTCCAAGGGTTTTGGCTAGAACTGTGGTTTGATTTAGTTTTTGGGTAAGTTTTAGGAGTTGGATAGGGTAGGTAGGTGAGAGTGTGTGTGTGTAAGTGTTGAAAGTGGTGATTCTGCACATTTGTAGTGTGTGTGTGTGTGTGTGTGTGTGTGTATGTGTGTGTGTGTGTGTGTGTGTGTATTTATTGTGGATATACTGTAAGTGTGACAGTGTTTAATGGGAGTGTATGGTGTCTAAGAGTAAGTTTGTTGTTTTATTTGTGTTAGTGCAATCTCTGAGTTGGTATATATAAGTAAGTATGGTATATAAGCTTCTCCCTCTTTAAATGTAAGGTACTGTTATGTCAGGGGAGGGTTGGATCTTTCGTTGTTCTTTTTTGTGGTATTTTGTGGTATTTTGAGCGTTGTTAGACTGTGTTTATATTTATGTGGACTTTAGGTATTCGGTCTTGAGATACTGCAATTTGATATTTCAGTATTTCAAGATTCAGAAGTGGACCCATACACACACACACACACACACACACATGTACACACACACACACACACACACACACACACACACACACACACACACACACACACACACACACACACACTCACAACGAGTATATAAAACACCTTCTACTGTCAAATTTCTTCTTACACTGTGCTTTTCAAACATTAGCTTCTCCATTGAGAACATTTTTGAAAAAGAAAATAATGTGAGAAGTTAAAAGGTTATGAGAGGGGAGGAACTCTTTATCACTTGCAGGAAGCAGTGTATTTATTATATCTAGTATTTGTTTTGTAAGATCATTTATTGAATAATTTGTTTCTTAACTTGGTTATCTTATCCTATTGGCTGCTTTTTTACAACTAATTGCTGTTTCATTAATAACTTTCTGTTTAAATGCTTTGTTGCGGATTGCACATCAAGTGAACTGGAGGTTGGGGATGATGGTTAAGACATTTACTTCACAGACACATGGTTTGATTCTCACCTTGGGAAGAATGATTAGGCTTAATAAGGACCCCTGGGTTACTAGCCTAATAATCACGCAAGAACCCAAATAGTTAGAACATTAGTTTATCCGTTTAACTTAATATTTTATTAAAGAATATTGATTCCATTCTGTTTTATAATTGTTGTCTTATGGTTTACTTGTGGTGACACATACTGTTCTTAGTATGAAGAACTGAAAAACTTTTACCTTATTAAGTCAGAGGGCTTTTTTAAGTTGTTTTATAATGTTATGTTTGTTTCTTGTCATGCCCAGCAGTAGTTGAATAAATCTGCTTATCGTCATTCTGAATGCAAGTGACAGCTTTCAGAACTCGCTCCATTTAGTTAAATATGCATCCTCATTGGGATGGAACTAAGAAGAAGAACATGAGGGCTTATTTAGAGGTTGTGAAATCGTGTTGGGAAATGAAGTAAACTTTTTGACAATATTTAATCATACTTCTCAACCATCCAGATTTTTACAGAATGTCCAGATTTGTGTCTTGTTGTTTTGGTCTGGTCCTCAAAAAATATGTGGTTTTCTACCAAACCACTGAGAATTGTAGTCACTAAATAATGACATATATTTGTGCTTCAGAGTTTGTTTTGTTCCTGAACATGCATGCTAACACAAAACCTGTCATTCTAGCAACTTCGTATGTTTATAAAGGCAATATTTAAAATCTATCCATATTTTGAGGCCTTTGTTTTCCCATTATGTTGGGCTATGTCCAGATTTCTTCCACTAAGAGGTTAAAAGATATGCATATAGATACTGGGAAGGTATAATCAGCATGCACAACTCCATGGAGCTTGCAAATTATCAAGTTTCCAGTATTTGATTAAAAAAAAACAAAAAAAAAAGATTGAATTTAAACTGAATTAGCATTAGAACCAAACTGCTTTGTAGAGTAAAGTGCAATGATTGACGCAATTAAAGCATAGAGATGAATGGCAACATTTCTAGTATGTCATTGACACAGAGCAGTTTGTACATCATTTACTGTAGGTGTTCTGCTCAGATAAATAACAGCAACTTATTTGGAGGAAGGGAGGGTGAGCCTTTATCTGTCAGACTAATCAATATTTAATATGCAATATTGTTTTCATGAGAAGTTTAGTGAACTGAACTAGACTGTTTGATAGTACTGTAGCATGTTATTGGCTGTTTTTGTGACAGATGGTTGGTGTTTCATTGGTACATTTTTTTATTTAAATGCGGTACCATTATATAGATGGTGCACCAGGATTGTAAGTACTTGATGTGCTAATATAACAGTTTTAACCTAATCTCTTTCACCTTGCGATAATATAAAATATTCTTTGTTCAAAGATTTTATCAGCTTTCGATGTGTTGCGCCTATGGGTTTGCATGCTGCTTTACAGATGTATTACTTTGTTCCTTGGCATCTCTGCTAGAGGTAGAGCGTTAAGAATGGTATAACTTCATACGACTTACAAGTTAGTAAGCTGCCAGTGTTTGAGTTTGAAAAAAAGATGAGCAATGGCAAATACCCTTTTTGGAAAGTGCAGCACAATGGTTGTGGATGCTAAAAGAAAATAATGAACAGCAAGCCAACTTTTCATTAAAACGTAGGAGGGAAAACATCAGTTATAACTGTTTTTCATTCAGAATTGACAACAGGTGTGTTCAGGATAATCCTTCATTTGGACATGGCAATAAGGGATGTTCAAGGAAGTCCTCATTTATGAGTAACAAGTAGAAAAGTTTATATTTTTGTCAATGTTGCTGCTAATACTGACAATTTTGTTAAAGTAGATCTTCATTTAGAAGTGACAATAGGGCATGCTAAATGCCCTTTACTCATATTTGAGAACAGGGAATTCTTGCAATGCTGTCATTGGTGCTAGAAATGTTTACAATGTTGTTGAGACTGCTAATATGTTGTATGGATTTAGAATAACAGAAATGATAGGGAACAACCATAATTCTGCTAACATTGTACCTAACAATGTTCATACTTCAAATAAAGAGATCATTTCTATGGCACACAGCATCTAACAAAGGACACAAATCTTCCTAAGTAGTATCCTTAGCCATTCGAACAGTTTAATAGATACTGCAAAACAGTGCAGGAATCACACTTGAAATAGTGTTTCTGTGAGAATGGATAATTCCAAATATGAAATGGAAGTAGTAGCAATACATAAATTAATCACTGACTCAATTTAGAAGCTACAAACATTTATAATCCTTAATTCACTTCAGAAATAATAGTATTAACATATTACATCCATTACTTTAAATGTGGACAGTTGAACATTTCTCAGAAATTTGAAATGGCTTCAGTTTAATTTTTTCAACAGAAGTGTGCTTGGCATTGAAAGAATTTAGCAGAACAATGAGATAGTTAATATAGCAGATGAAGAGGGTCTGGGTGGAATATGTCTATCATGTCTGACGTGGCTGCAAATGCATGTACTGCAGACTTCTGAATAGCATAAATGAGCACATGTGTCTACAAGATAATCCTGTAGAGGTCCAGGAAGACATATGTAAACACCTGGTCTAAGGAGTTAGTGCAGATTTACTCTCAGAACAATCTGGCAATAAATTAGATAATAAGATGCCTTTACAATCAGAACAAATTGGAAGAAATTAATTTTAAGGACTTCTCTCTTTTTCTTTTCAATGCATTACCTAAAATCCATAGAAAGTAAT
Organism: Protopterus annectens; assembly: GCF_019279795.1. Lineage (NCBI taxonomy): Eukaryota > Metazoa > Chordata > Ceratodontiformes > Protopteridae > Protopterus > Protopterus annectens. The sequence continues at coordinate 824,027,540 of NC_056729.1, forward strand.
GGAACCTACAAACAGTCCTATTGTTTTGGTGGATGAATGTTCTGTTCATAGTTAATTGTTGGCACTCAAAAGTCAAGACATTATATTTGAAAGACACATTGTTTTGGAATTGAGCTAGATTTTGTGAATTTGGATATCTTTTACATTTATACTATTCAACATCACTAGGATGCAAATGCTTGAAATATATCCTTGATAGCTCTAATCTTGCTTTCTGTTTGTACTACCTTACTTTTTTTGTTTTCATTTGTTTTGATGAATAGTTGTTTTCTACTTATCTGACCCAGTAATGGGCGAATAATTTGTACTAGTGTATGCAAATCTTTTTATGGTCTGTTGTATATCCTTGTTGGTGAAACATCAATGTTTCATTAATTTCTTAACTAAAATCAGGTCTGTATGTATAATGCAAAGTACAGAACATATATTTTGTATCTTGATGTGATATTAACTGCTAGGGATGACACTATTGAGACTTACCTGTTTAGGAAAGAAACACTTAGCAACACCTTCCTCACATCTACTAGTGCTCACTTTGGACACCTGGTTTGATTCCTACCAACGGGGAACATCATCATCATGGTCATAGTAGTATGCCCTGGACATCTTAAGCAGGCTACCTATTAGGGGTTATGATTCTATGATTTTGAATAAAGCATATCACAGTGCTGCACTCAAAAACAGAACAGAATTATTACAACTTCACTGTGGTAGCACAGAGCTCTGCTCCTCTGGTCTAGATAATATGCATTCATTGTGCTTCATGTATCCAGAAGGTTGATAAAGTAGTAGACACACAGAAAATACTGGAGTGACCCTGACTGTGGAAACATAGAAGAATAAGTCCTGACTGTGACCTAGAATGCTTGTCTACAAATAACAATACAGCAAGCAAATAAAATTGGATAGGGGAGTGACAGTAATGGCATTTGCTAACTGACTGATCCTGGAGAGAAGAAGGGTGTTTGACCCCACTGCAGATGTGGATAAAACAGCTTTAAAGTTAGGTGACTCAGTGCTGCATAGAGCCATAAAGACCTGTGCATGAGACAGCAGTAGGACACCCAGGTATTAGCATAAGTAGAGGTTACAGCTGCTGTGGGAATAGGTTTGGCTAGATAAGGGAGGTGGTCTGCATGCCCTCCCTAACTCCTGACATTTACCTGTGAAGACTGAACGGATTGGCAAGGCTCATATCTCACGCAGAGATTGATTAGTCCTAGAGGTCTTCACTTGCCTGGCAAATAAATATGCCTATCATTTTCTATGAAGGAACATGTAGGCCATTTGGGAGCAAGAAGGGGAGCCACTAGGCAGGATCACGTGGACAGATAAAACATGTCATACATTGCTTGTTCATGAAGCATTCAATGTGACAGGACAAAGCCATCTAAAGATTCAACAGTAACAGTTTAAATGATTAGCCAGCACTTTTAGAAATGTTTTAATCTTTATGCGCTCAGGAAGCTAATAAAGATGCCGGAACCTATAGATGACAGAACCTATTTATACAGAAAATGCTGAGTATGTCCACATGTAGTGAAAGAAACAGACACGTTTTTGTTTCCACTCCAAATTTACATGCCAAAGTGAAGGGGTAGCCTATGGACTACTTTGCCCAACTTAACATTCTACAGAAAAGGGAAAAAAAAGAGAACATAAGATTAATTTTCTGGAATGTAGGATGTCAGGTATATAACTTTGCCAAACCAATGACTATACGCTCAGTTCAGGCAGTCACATACTTCTGGTGACAAGTACTTTTTGTTTTTTACCAGTTTACACATAAGCTTCATGCGGTGGTGGTGCTGCGGTAGCATTGTCACCTCACAGTAAGACGTTGTCCTGTTCGATTCTCAGCTAGAGCGTCTTCTGTGTGGAGACATGCGTGAATGTGCGTACCTTAGTTGAAGGTTGTGCATCAGGGCCGGCAACTCGGCACATAAAAATCTACTGCCAATCATTAGCAGACCGAAGTTCCATTGTGGCGACCCCTAACCGGGAAAAGCCGAAAGACACAACAACAACACATAAGCTTCATGTAGATGACTCAGGAATTTGTGGAAGAAGGAGGCATGGTATGTTTTTACTGTATCTTACTACCTGCAAACAATAGTTTGATTCCCAAATATTTAATTTTGTGATAGTTTACTGAGCTCATATAGTTTGTTTCATAAGTTCATTATTTTAATATCTTACTGGTTAACTTTTGTGACAATTGACTGATGCTTCATTAATTGCATTCTTATTTAAATTTAGTGTTCTAGCATAGTTTGTACAACATGAAGAAAGCTCCATGAAGTGTTAAAGTGCCAGTTTTATCCTGAAGTCTTAGTAAAGAAGGGTGATATTATTTATTTCAGTGGAACATCTTTTGTACAATAATATACATATGGACAAACATTCATTGTTTCTGCACAATAGATCATGTTTTTGCCCTTTTCTTATTTTCAGCAGTTTCTTTGATAATTATTTTCTATATGCACTGCTTGACTCTTCCATATTTAGGCAGTTGCATTTCATCTGTAGAAATAACTCCTAACATGCCACCTCTATATTGTGCTGTTTAAGCTCAAAGTAGTTGTCATATATGAGTGGGGATTTTGATGAAGGGTATTTGTAAAATAGATCAAAACTAACCAGATGAAAATTGAAAGTTTAGAATATAGGAAACCAAATAAGTAAATATATAAATAAATGAGTAACAATACAACAAAGCTGATAATTACTCTGCATTACATTTTTTGGTAACTAATGGCCGTTGACTACATATTTATCACCTTTTGCCATGTCATTGTCAACATTTTCATTTTGAGCAAATCTTTCTCCTTACCTTTTTTATTGTCTCCTATGAAGAAATTACTGTTCTGACTACATCATCTGCAAATATCTAAACCTAGCTGTTTGATATGAGTTGCACAACTTGAACACTTCCTTCTGAAAGCAGGTATTCTGGAACATCATGAATTATCACGTGTTCCTCCTCCATCTTATTTAAAAGCACTGTGCATTTTCTTGCAGTCATGTGGTACACACAAAGGATTAAGCCATTATTTATATGAATACTATGTGAAAAAGAAAAATAATCCTGTTACTAAAAGATGTAGAGAAGAATTTCATTGTTGACTCACACCAGAGGTGTTTAATTCATTTCTGTCTCTCTAAACTTCATTCGTCTCAAGTGAACAAACATATGTCAAGGCAGAAGTTTGCTGCAAACAAAATGATTATGTGGATTAATTTAAATATCTTGAATGATTAATTGCAAACATTTCATTCCCCAACTCACGATTAATTTGTATGACAGAAGACATCAGAATAGAACTGTGCTATAATAATTCTGAATTCTACATCTGAAATGCATAATTGTCAAAGAAAGTTTATTTTTCATCTCAGGCAGTATTACTCAGGCAATATAAATGTAAGCACATTGCTGTAATTTTTCACTGTCAATCAGAATGAAAGGAACTGATGAGATGAGCAGAGCGAAAACAAATCTTGTCATATTAAGAAGTCTGGTGTTCACATCATTAAATCAAAGTCATGTGAAAGTAACGCAATTTAAAACTAACATTGCTGAACATGAAGTTTGAAGATGAGTGAAAAGAAAAATACTGTGACAACAGCATTATTTACTGATAAAAAAAAGTTGTATGTGCCCTACCTTCTAAGTAGTGCACCTTGAAGCCATTATATTATTTGACAGGCATTTAACTACGGTTTCCTCCCTGTCTGTTTGTCTCTCTCTTTTTCTGAGATGCACAAACACACACACACACAGACACACACACACACACACACACACACACACACACACACACACACACACACACACAGATTCCCTAATCTGCCGGAAGTGCCCGTTTAGGAGCAGAACGGCAGCGCACCATGCATATTAATGAAGGGGCGCTGACCAAGCTCCCAGGCTTACATGGAGCGTGTACGAGTGCAGGGGGCGTGTCTGAGAGCAGAGCTCTCAGAATAAACATGCCCCTGCAATGTAGAAAAGCAGAAAGTGTTAAGAATGAGCAAGATCGCTCATAGGTGTCCGCATATCCCCACCAACAGTTCCCCATGTGTACAACAGCAGCAGTACTGAAAAAGTAAATAAATTAACCCTTTAATTTTTCTTAAAACACCGATTAAAGCTAACTGTAGGTGCACGGGTGTTTCCATTGCTTAGCTACAGTTAAAGCAGCTTAAAAGGCTGAAGAGGATAAAAAGGACTATATATGCAAATTAATAAGCACAGCAATCGTCTTGTGGGCAGAACATCTGCCTAATGAGCAGGCATTCCTGGTTCGAGTCCCACTGCAGCACATTCCATTTTCCATGTGAAATCTGTATATGAACTTTTTTTGCTGTATAACCTACTAAATAACATTTAAATGTGAACTGGAGTACTGCATTAAATGCACATGTGAAGTGGCAGTGTCATAATGAATAAGGCACTAATAATAATAAGCACAAATAAGCAGTACTAAGCATATATAAGGACTAATAAGCTTATTTAAGTGTGTTTACATGGTGGTAAGCATTGCCTACACAGATTAAGCAAAGTAAAAGTTAACTGAGTGTAAGAAACTGTAACCAGAGGTTAGCATTGCTTAGCTCCGTGCAAACTCATGCACACCCACTTAGAACTGCTTTAAAGTGCCTTAATCACTCTGTACCCATGTTCTGCCCAGCAACAAAATAAACAGCTTCAGCAAGGGTCAAACTCAGGACCCTATACACTACAGTCAAAGTAGTTAACCACTAAGCCATCTTAGCAATACATATGAGTGAGGTTTCAGCAGACAAATCCTCACCATAGGAAAACCAAACTGAACATGTAATTTGAATGTATGTACAGTGTGATGTTATATAACCTGCTACAGAATATAAATATGTGAACTGGAGTACTGCAGTAAGGCCAGATGTGAGGCATTATTCTAAGAAAGTGCTGAAGTCCCCAGGACCCCATACATTGTACGTACACATGAATCACAGATATCAGACACAGATATAACATGTAACAAATTATAAATCAATGTCAAAAAGACAATATAATGCTAATTACAATGTTAAGCATTGCACAGGTCAGCTTACATGGTGTAAGCAAGGCTTACGTGGTGTAAGCAATGTGTAGGCCAGCTAACTCAATCTGCCCAGTGGTATGCCCCTTTAAGCAATGCCAACATTAGGTAAGCAGGTGTGCCAATAGCTTAGCCTTTTCAAAACCATCCAATCATGGGAAAGTGTGGGAAATCAGGCATATTTAAACCCCACAGGTGCCAATAATCCCCATAACTGGTTACAGCTCCATACTGTAGGCAGAATGGCTGGAGTAGGTGAAGGCACTCGATTCAGAGCGTAGCACTGGGGCATTAATGAGTTGAAATACATGGTGTGGCTCCTGGTCAAACACCATGAGCAGAGACTACTGCAGGGCCATTACCAGGGCTCCCAGTATAAAGTGGAGGCCTGGGACAGTCTCACCCATGACCTCACTAGTGCCACAGGTATCCTCTGGACTGGTGAGCAGGTCAGGCATCACCATGCTGACCTGAGGCGGCATGGGGGTATCTACTGGAACAGTGGATCTAGGAGTGCAGGCAGATGGCTGATGCTCCAGTACTAAGTACCCATTCTACTAAGTATATAATAATTGCCTAGCTTGTGTATACTATGGATAGGTATGGCTAAACGTCACTGTATTTCTCTGTCAGCTGCAGATGAGCAGGCTGTGAACCAGCAAGCCCATGCCACTAGGCTGCAAAGGCTGCATCACGAGGCAGGTTAGTAATAACCTTGCATGAACTGTCATATCATGTGAATAAAGGTATAACCCCTGGAGTGCTTGTGTATACTCTGATTAAATATGTTGTAATGTTGCATGCTATAAATAGTACTGTAGTATTAAGCAGTGTTACCCACACTGTGGTATGCAGATAAAATGTGTAGGCAGTTCTGTATAACAAGAGGTTAGTCATATTGTACAACTGAGGGAGATTTAGAGAGAAAACATTTGAAAGCTTCACACCAATTCCCTTATAGCACAGTATACTGTGATGTTAACTGTAATAGTTTTACCACACACAGCAAGGATTGAATCCCGGGAGTGGTAGTAAGTTGTATACATAATCATACCCCACAGCTGTACAGAATTTGTGAGAATGTTCAGATAGAAAGCTGTATGAATAAGTAGATCCAACAACTGTACAGAGTTTGCGAGAATAATCAGTAGTAAGCTGTATGCATAATTAGATAGACCCAACAACTGTACAGATTTTGCTAGAATGTACAGATAGTAAGCTGTAAGCATAATCATAACCATCAACTGTACAGACTGTGGCAGAATGTTTAGGTAGTAAGCTGTATGCATAGTCATACCCCTCAACTGTTCTGATCTGTCCAGCATGTCTAGATAAATGGCCCAAATCTGCTGTCCAGTAACTTGTTCCCCTGAGAAATCAGTGTGATGATCCAAGAAATGTAGGCAGCCTGTGAAGACATATGACCAATAGTCAAACCTGTACATATCCAGAGACTGTATATGAAAACAAACCTGTCAATGTAGCATCACACCCAAGGTGTATGAGAGCAATTCTCATAATATGTCGCATTAACACCTGCATCCTGTCAAGCCTGAACCAGAGTGTGTGCAATAATGGATTGAGGTGTATGTGTATAACATCAACATGGAATCCGAGAGTATGTGTAGAAATTTTCAGGTAGTGTTGACAAAGATCTTCTCAACAGCTATAACAGGTAAAAGGTGTAGATTATACATTAGACACAGTCCACATATATACTAATCTACAAACATACCATTATGCAAAGTGAGGCCAATGAGTAGTGTAATAATACATGTAAGGGACAGACCACTGCAGTGACTAAGAAAGTTGTGAAAAGTACAGGGATATATCAGTTGTTAACTGAAGTATCTCTCTTGCCCCCATCTTATGTGCAACAATAACCCAATTATACACCTCAATGGGTATGTTTACTCTCCAAACTTATGTTGGGACATATGTCCTATTGGTTCATAATTACCCACATTTAGTTCTATGCATGTGCCATGTTAAAATACACCCATATTGATGGCCTGTTGTCATCAATAAAACCTGCATGCTGTTGTAATGGCCACTGCAGTTCCATATATGCATATGTTCTGCTCGCTATACAACTTGTTTAAATTTGGTGTCTTGGGTTAATGGGTATACCTATGCATGCTGTCATAACTATTCTTGAATGCTGTTGACTATTACTAACCCATATCTGTCTATAAACTGCAACACCATAGCTTGTATGGGAAGGCTGGTCCCTGCGGACCCACCTATTCCACCTCAGCTGGCCATGGCACCGGGCACCAGCCCATCTGAGGCCCAGCCTGGGACTTCCTCCTCCGTAGGCCCTGCACTGCCTTCGGGTGGAACCGCCACAGGGGATAGGGCTCAGCCCCACCCTGGGAGCAGGGGCAGAGAGGAACCAGTCACCCATTGTTAGGTCCAGGCCGTGGTGCATAGGGAGATCAATGGGGCATTTCAAGAGCAGCTACACCAGCTTGAGGGCCGAGTGGTGCAATTAGAGGGTGAGCCTGCACCTCCTACCTAGTCCCCAGCACAGCCATCTTTGGGGCTGTGAAGGTGCAGTGGTGAGTGCTCATGGGTGGGGACTTCAGTCCCACTGTTTCCATTTGGAGGCTCATGGGCTTGCGACTTCCAAACACCCCTCCCCATCCAAGGTGTTTACCCACAACATGTGTCATATACCACCCCTGTATGCGTCTTGTTTGTCTTGTCTGTTAACCTACCCAACCTACCTCCCCAAATATACCTACTACCTCTCCTCAACATCCCACACTCACCTGAAAAAAAAGGGCAATCTGTTCCCACAAAACAAAATCTCGCCCCATACATAGCTGTCCATTTCGCACATGTGTCCACTGGACACATGTAATCTGGTCTAATTGGCATCACAATGAATTTATGTTGTCCTCACCCCTCTCCCAGGGGATTGAGTGTCCAAATTTACCTCCAAACTCAGTGTATATGCACAGCTGTTGCTGTAGAAAAAATTGGCAGCTATGGACCTTCCCTACTGTCTTTCCCTATTTGTGCCCCTTTTTCACCACTTTCCTATCAACTCTTTTTTCTTTTCTTTTAAAGAAATTAGCGCAGGGGTAAGTGGCAGTAAGCACTTTTAAGCAGCAGTAAGCGGGTTTAAGTCTGTTTACATGAAAGTAAGCAATGCCTACACAGGTTAAGCAATTTAAAAGCTAACTGAGTATAAGAAACTGTAACCAGAAGTTAGCAGTGCTTAGCTCTGTGCAAACCCGCTTACAACTGCTCAAAAATGCCTTGATCACTCTGTATCCAGTGGCTGGTGATCTGCCCAGCAACAAAATAAACAGCCTCTGCAAGTCTCAAACCCAGCACCCTGCACACCATACACAAAGTGATTTACCACTAAGCCTTGGCAAATATACATAACCCTGATGTTTTCACAAACATATCATCCAGCACAATCAGTCAACAGTACAGGAAATGTAGTAATATCATACCACACAACCTCTTAATGCAAGAATTCTGGACAAAGTGTGCCAAAATGTTGGTATGAATAGGGATACATGTCAAATACTGCTGTAATACACTTAAAATGTTGCTAGTTACACAGTTATATGTATTAAAAAAACATTTTTTGAAGGAGATGAAGTCTGAAACACAAAAGTGTCAGCACTAGTTACTGACTTCAGTCCTGAAATCATCCATGTCAATTGCCAAGAGAATGAAGTACAGGCCAAAAATATAAGCCGAACATGCATGGGGCATATGGACAGATATATATCTGTAAATGTAGACAGATAGACAGCTATATGTATATATATGTATATGTATGACTCACAAATAATCATATAACATCAATTGTATATAGATAGATAAATATGTTCATATGTATGTGTGTGCGTATATATATATATATATATATATATATATATATATATATATATATATATATATATATATATATATATATATATATTTATAGGTTCATAGGTAGGTACTAGGCTATTGGCCATAGGGCCTATATAAGCCTAGCCAAACGGTACCCTGGCTTTTGCCAGCAAAGAAAATTATTTTCCTGTGCCCCTGTCAAGCAGAGCCACAGAAGTGATCCCCGGGGTGAATTTCCTATCTCCCATCCAATCATCAAGATTTTTCTTGAAGAGTGCTAATGAGGAGCTTTGTTTGATATAGACAGGTAGTTTGTTCCAGAGTATGGGAAGTCTCTGAGATAGGAATCTATCCCTCCAGCATGTTCTGTTTATTGTAGTGACAAGGTTTAGGTCCCTAGAACGTGTAGCTCAGAGGGATTGGGATTTATTTACGTTGAGCATGTCCAACAGCTCTGGGTTTGACATAGCTTTGTATGTTAGGCAGAGATCGCCTCTGAATAGGCGATATGCGACAGAGTAAAGCTGGTCTTTTTTGAGACGGTCTGCGTAGGGCATATGTTTGAGGCTGGTAATCCTCTTTGTGAGGTATTTCTGTGGCCTTTCCAGTTGTTGTAGATGTCTTGTGAGGTACATACCAAAAGGGGCATTGTGCTCTATAATGGGTCTAATGAATGATGAGTAGAGGGGAACAATGACCTCTTTTTTCCTGAATGAGAAACCTTTTGTGATGAGGTGTGCCACATAGAAGGATTTCCTGACTACTGTGGCGATGTGATTATCAAGACTACTGTCCACCTGTGTCCCAAGTTCTCTTATCACACTTTCAGTGTTAAGTAGACTACCGCCTTTGTGGTAGTTCATGGGTACAGAGTTTTTCCAAAAGGGATGACAATGCACTTTTTGGCATTGAGCTTGAGGCCATGGCTTTGACACCAGGCATCTGTCTCAGTGAGGCCCTTTTGTAGGATGTCCACATCATTAGGAGATTTGATTATGGCTCCTAGTTTGCAGTCATCTGCAAACTTTGTTATCCAAAGACCTTCTGTGTTAGCCTGTACTTCAGAGAGGTAAATACCAAACAGGAGAAGACCTAGGACTGAACCCTGTGGTACTCCACTTGTCACTGGTCTGAAGTTGTATTTAGAGTCTGCTACTTTCACAGTGTGGGTTCGGTCAGTGAGCCAGTTGGAAACCCATCTTGTGACATAGGGATTTATACCTAGTTTAGTGAGTTTGTCTATAATTCCAGAGTGGGGAATGGTGTCGAAAGACTTGGCGAGATCTAGATAGGCTGTGTGTACCACCTTACCCTCATCTACAGCTTTGGTGACTACTTCAAAGAAGTCTATCAGGTTTAGGAGACATGATCTGCCTTTTACAAACCTGAACTGGGTAGGGTCCAGAGTTTAGAGATTACCAGTGTCATTGTTTATAAGTTCAATGATGATACGCTCCATAGCCTTGCAGACCAGGCTCATCAGGCTGATGGGGCGGTAGTTCCCTTGGTCCCTGGTGTCTCCCCCATTGTGAAGTGGGATAACCGTTGCTGTATGCCATTCAGTGGGCACAAAGCCTGAGGTGAGGCTATGATTGAACATGGTATTTAGGTGGGGTGCCAGTTCATTCTATAGTTCATGTAGAATGCAGCCTGGGATGTTGTCAGGTCCCACGGATGCTGTGTCCTTGGCTTTGGAGAGTGTCTTTTTTACCTTTGCAGCCGTGATTACAGGTACTTTGCATTCTTCCAGTGTAGAGATGGGCCCTTTAGGGGATGAGAAAGGGGTAAAGTTAGCACTGAACCTATCTGCCAGGATGTTGGCAATATCAATGGGTTCTGTATATTTAGTGCCATTGTGCTGTAACTCAGAGCAGATCTGGGTGTTGCCATTGAGATTCTTGACATATAGATATATACATATAGATATAGATATAGATATAGAAATGCGTATAGCATTTCCACATGGGAACAAAATCCTGAACCACTCACTATAACATAATAGACCATAAGCACTGTTAATGGGAGTGGGGGCTCAAATGACAGATACCTGGTAATTAGTGCTATGTTACACCCCCCCCCCACAGCCTTAACAGATATGCTGTGCGATCCAATATCCAGCACATGTAGTTCTTGACTTCAGGGCCCTTCACAACACAGCTAGAATGCTTTAACAGTAATCCAATTCACCTGTAAATGTCAGGGCAATATCTGTAACATATCATGCAGAAAAGTCATTCTACCTTAGGGAATGTACAATGTGGAAGGGGTACATATTACAATGGTTCAGATATGCACACACATCTATACATTGACAAATATGTTCAGGATATATATATATATATATATATATATATATATATATATATATATATATAAGATATATATAGGTACATTCACATGTACACAGACATAAGGTATTAGTAGCCATACATATGTAGAAGTAGTGTCGAAGTACTGGGTCCAAAGTATATCCCTCAGCCACAAGCCCTGTAACTGGTACCTATGACATGTGTAGTGTGGCAACCATTCCCACAAATGAGAATACTTACATTAAACATATACCCACCCACAAATCAAAGGACATGACATGACACACAGGTATGCATACACAGATAACCTTTATTTGTTTACTATACAATAGTGTATGCCATTACTTACAGCACATAAATTTTTAAATATGTAATCAGTGATGAATGCAAGGCCCACACAAAACTTTAGATGCAAGCAATGTGGATATATAACATACTATGCTGTCCAGGCCAAGGCCTTCAATTAGTACAACAGTAGACAAAGGATTTGCCTTCAAGATAAGTAACAATCAGCAATTATAGATGTAGTTCAGCAGCCTCCAATTACACTCTGTAGTCAAGCCCTAGGGGGAAATGTATTAGTTGTAGTAATGTCAATGTATCTATCACATGTATGGACCCTGACCAACATATTTTGTGGGAGTCCACGATATGACTTGTATGATAGCAAGAATGCTAGCAGTAAATAATGATAGGCCATTACCTAATGACCCCTAACTGTATCACAGCAGGACAAAGCCTGCCATATATGTGGAGGACAGAGGCAGGAACACAGGGCCATACTTGCAATATTGCTGTTACACACCCTGGAAATTGCTGGTGTTACAGGATTTGTTGCAACATACAGTTATGCAGGAATAAGACATCAGAAACACAAATGGATGTAGCCATGTACTGATAGCATGCAACAGACAGACTGCCAGTGATATATCTAGGACAAGACCTGTGTGGTGCACAGACAAAACCAAACAGACAATCCACTAGCCATCATGTGGATAGGCCCACAGTTGAGAGCTATATAAACAGACAGCATTCCATCCTAAACTACTATGTACACACAAACACTGCAAGACCAGCAATATACAAGGCACATAACAACACTACTCACTTTGTCTGTAGGTCTGGAACCTCAGACAAATGTGTAATTGGCCTGTGCTGCAAGTCCTGCTGTAAGAGGTATTGCAACCTGCTGTCTGTAACACTGCTGCCCATATAAAGGAAGGATGTCCTCCACACTGGAAAGGTTAAGGGACAATGCCCACATGAGTCAGTATTTTATAGTACTAGGTTGCCATGACAGTGGTTATCCAAAGTACTACACAGCAGGCTGCATGCAGTTAGCAACTTTTGCACACTGATTGGTGCAGAGCACATCGCCTGATCATGTGTATCACCTACAAAAGCTATGCTGCAAACCATTCAAACCAGCTCAATCACTCTAGTTGAGAGAGAAACACACACACACACACACACACACACACACACACACACACACACACACACACACACACACACACACACACAAAATGTAAACAACAGAAAGCTGTCACAGCTGTCAGAAAAAAAAATTACAGGTATGTAAAAAAATAAATGTATGTAACTGAATGTGGTATGTATTATAGAATAATAGGATATATGATGTGGAATGATTTATATGTGCCATCTGTAGTTGTCTCTGTAATGATGTTCTGCTGAACAACTGCTCTGGACAATACTGTCTGCCCCTGTAGGTAGTGGGACATATTTACCAACTGTGCAGATCAGCAATGAATGACAAAGATGTAAGCCATAATATCTGTGTTTGGTATGTTAGTGTGGGCAATAGCTGGTGGTGGAAGTACTGTTGTCATGATAGACACATGGGTGTCAGAGCACACCACTTGCAGGACAGTCATGTTAATGTGTAATGCAGCATGCACAAATGCCATAGGTGTATAATAGGTTTACCAGCAATCTCTCACCATATATACCACACTAATGTTAGTCTGTGTTCACATGTGACACCTGTCTGTGTTGTAGCAAGGCAGAACAGTGCAGCTGTGAATGAAAGACAGTTACAGAATGTGGGCCAGATGTCTGTATATACCCCACATATAGATAAATATTTGTGTGAGATATAATTAGACGTGTATGTCTACAGATACACAGCCACTCATATAGATATAGGTATATAAACAACCCACAAGATATATCTACACATATATGTACATATATATAAATATATATATATATATATATTTATATATGTGTATATATATATATATATATATATATATATATATATATATATATATATATATATATATATATATATATACATATATATATAGTGGCACTGACAATGACATGCAGGTGAAATAGTCTGTAACAGGCCAGCAAAGATAGTGTCCCCACAGGGAACATGGCTACAGACACATAGCACAAAGCATGGTACAAACACATAGCACAAAGCGTGGTACAATACAACATATGTCCCAATGGTAGGTAAGCTGCCGACATACCAATTGCATTCTGTGAATGGTTTGCTGTAGCTGATATGGTGGGGGGAGACAGAGATGTGTATTAAGAACTATGGTAACCCTGCTGTATTTGTTGCTCAGACCTGTTTCCATCTTTATGCCTTCCATGGAGGATGGCTCACATCTGATTGCCAGCTTTCAGTGCTGCCTAAACTGATGTAATTGTTGAAGACATGGTACAGCACTACCAACTGCTGTTTGGCTGGACTGCCCATGATCAGCAGGAGAGGACTGCCCTGTGGAACGATCTAGTCCACAGGGTCAATGATGTCGACCTGCAGAACCGCAGCTATGAGCAGGTCTGGCATCATTGCTCTGACCTGATTCGCTATGTACATCAGCAGGCAGCTGCCGTATGGGGGAACCACCTCACAACAGGGGGGGGGGGGGCAAGCCATCCATCCACCTCTCACCCATGTGGAGGAGCTTCTCAGTAGCCTTGTGGCGCCTGCCTGCAGAACCAACAACTGGCAGGGCACATTGTGGAGGTGGGTGCCACCGACACACCGGCTGAGAAGCATACAGGTAAGGCCCTATGGCACATCAGTACACCACCACCACTCTTGTGTATGCATCTGCATCTGTACAGATACATCATGCAAATCTGAGATGTCATATACATAGTCTGTTGCTGTGTAGTAGTAATAAACAGTTGTGCATAAGCTTTAGTATTGTGAACTTCTACTGTTGATGTACAGTAATTCTGCACTCACCCTTTATGAATGCCACAGCTGTGGCCACTGACATCAACTTTCTCACACTCTTATGTAGTTCCCTCCAGGATACCACCAAGGCAGCAGCCTATAGCCGGTGAGTATGGTTCATGTTCATGCTTGACAATACACCAGGCATGTAATAGCTATGGGATAGTCCATGCACACATCTAACACACCTACCCATACTACATGCTGTACACATTCACATTTTGTTGCTGTGAAATGCACTGCATCACAGTAGAGACCATGATGGGGTATCAGAAGTGTACATCAGACACATGCAATATAACTAACATCCTGTCATTGTGAAATGTGTCCACAATGATGAGAAGTATGACAAGACACATGGCCTACAGTAGGGACATGTGTGAAACAACACCCTCATGGCTGTATCTGCACACAATCAGGTTAAGTAACTGTGGCAGATGTAATGCTGACCCCACAGCAGTAGTGACAGCAGTGTGTGCACTCCAAGGGCTGTGCACGAGTAGACCTTGCAACCATTCAGAGTTGTGGGACATGTGTAGGGCACCCCCCATAGCCATGGTAAGGTATGGTAGTTAGCAGTGTAATAGTCCTGCACTGGTCATACATGCACTACTGATGTTGTGATCTGTAAAGCAGACATCAGGCATTCACAAATAATATCTGTTCACATATCATCCCAGGTATGAGTTGCTCTAACACATAGGGGCTGTGAGCATTGGAGCTGACATAACTGACACAGTACTACATATGCAGCAATGGTTTGTACACCTGTGAGGTATGGTGCACAGTACAAGGCAGGGTGCAGAACAGGTCCACAGTAACACTTTGTACATGGATGCAGTGTTAACAAGGGGAAGGGCCATCACCTACCAACACAGCCCATGCATCAGACACATGTATACTGGTGCTAGAATGAAATCACTGTAGTTGCACTGCATGCTGTTGAGTACCATATGTAATGCATGCTGACAGAAGGGTAATGGGAGGACTGTGTGCACAAAAGTTGTGCAACCTCACATGTAGGAGTGTGTGTGTGTGTGGGATGGGTGGGTCTGTAAGTGCAATCTGGTGGAGTGGAGTGTGGTCGATGCATGTCAGATGTGTGTGTACATGTGTGTCTGTTTGTGTGGGTGTCCATGTATGCACAGGTGATAGGGGGATTGATCACATGGCAGTATTTCTCCTTGGGATTGTGCTGTACATGTACATGGAGTGACACATGAAACACCAGGACAACCTGTCTGATATGTGAACACAGGACAGCTGATAGCATAACAAGGTCTGTAGCATAGAATATGCATTGGGAAGGAAAGTACACACCAGGTATACACATCATATTGCCAGCAGCAGATAGATAACCGGCTACCCATGTATGCAGTACTACTAATGCAATGAGGAATTACCAGAGCACATCAGTGAGTGTATCCAGATATTACTGTTGTCCACATGATGGGTTGATTGTGCAGCAGATGTGGCATGGAATGACCAAGACTGTAGTATGAGGCTCCAGTGTGTGACATATGTAGTGAATGTAGCAGCCCCAACCATACTGGGGCCATGTACACCATGACTGGACATACACAGGGTAATACTGGACGACAGCAGTGAGGTCATGTACAACCTACTCCACTCAAGTCAGGGAGGTGATGGAGTAACAGGTCATGTGTTGTGATCACACATGTAGGCATGGAGAGGAATGATATGTTAATGGGTAGTATTAATCACTGTATGTTAGCAAGTGCCATGCAGGATGGGGAACATATGTAACTGAATGTGGGACTGTCTGTAAACCAAGGGGAAAGGGAGGTAGTCAGGTGGGCTGTCAGTGTGTGTGTGTGTGTGTGTGTGTGTGTGTGTGTGTGTGTGTGTGTGTGTGTGTGTGTGCGTGTGTGTGTGCGTGTGTATAAATGTGTGTACTGTTATGCAATGCTGTGCAGGTCTTAAAGTGTGTGTTTGTTTCCCCCACAGGTGACGAGGTAGGTCAGGGTACCTCCTGCATGCAATCTGAGGTAGGTGTCTGTACAGACACTGATGATGATGATGATGGTACTGCTGAGGCATGGGTGGGGTTGTCAGAGGCCAACATTTCATCATCATTTGTCATCACCCTCCTAGCCAACCCAAGCCCACACACAGTTACAGTGCCCCTACAAACCCCATCACAAGTGGCCATAGCAGAGGGACAGTTGGCAGTTAGTGCCAATGACCAGGAAAGTGTGGTGTCCATTCCAACTGTGTCTGGTCACAGTCAGCATAGCCAGATGTCCAGCAGGGCACCACATTGGCAGATGTATCGTGGTGAACATGGGAGGTTCACTGGTCATCATGCCCCTAGCAGAGGTGCCACAACTGGTACCACCAGGAGCATGTTTCAGGCCACAATGGAGGCACAGGCACGTATGGATATGTACACCAGACAGGGCCTGAGGCTGCAGAGGGCTGCTTTCTCATCTGTAAGTGGCAACATCTGTGAATTTGCTGCTGCCCTCCATGAACAGACCAAGGTCATGGATAGACGGTGGGGTGAGATGATGGGCCTCCTCAACCGTGGTATGTCCATGCTTGAACACATGGTGGGAGTGGTGCATCAGCTGGGTGGACGTAGGCCAGAAACACCAGCAGCTGGTGGTCAATGTGGACATGCCAGGATGCCAATCCACTCCTGTAGTGGCAGTACCAGCCCCAGAACATCACTGGAGGTTCTGTCCACACCACACCACAGCAGGCCTCATGCACGTGGCCCTGGCCAGTCCCAGGTGGGACATGGTTCCAGCGGACATCTGTCATCATCAGGAAAGAGCAGCACCTCAAGGTGTGTACCTGAATGTGTCCATGGAACCCCTGGCAGCACAGTCAGTGTGTCCGTGGTCAGAGGCGTTGAACTGCACACCCTGCCAGTTATGGTCTGCAGCTGTCCAACAACACCTGTATAGGGCAGCCACATGGCAGAACGGTGTGCATGCATACCCACAACCTATGCAACCACACCTAGGGCAACCCCATACAGACACACACCACACCACCATGCCCCAATCAGTGAGCTAAACCCCTCATCCACACACATGGTGACAAATGTATGGACCACCCTTGGCCTCTGGCAAACCAGCAAAATACCCTGTGCATATGATGATACCTGTGCCACATCCATGTCATCCATAACATCGATGCAGGGACAGGCTAATATGGTTCTGATGCACACAGTGACTGTAATAGAGTGCTGCAATGTACTGCAGTGTAAGATGTTATCAGGGGTAATGTGTAATGCATACATGTCAGGTAGTGTACCCATGCAGCTATGATGCATTTCAGCCGTTAGTAACACTGATTGATTGTTATCTCCATAATGTTATCCATTTGTGTTGTAGGTGTACATGTGTCAGCAGGAGGATGGTCTGCAATCATATTCCACATGGGTTATGGCACTGTGGTGATACCATGGCTGTGACACATCTGGTGTACAGTTGCACACATGTCACAGATTTGTATAACAGTTATTGTCTGTGCCGCATTGACAAGTGACCTGCTGGCACATGTATAATTTGCACCCTTATGTTAACCCATTCATATACACACACATCCTTACTTGGCAACACTGTCACTAGACCCCTACCTAGGTATGTAGTGCTACTGAACTGTGTGGCTTTAATTGCACACACCACACCTCATTTAGGGTGAGATGTGTACCAAGTTACATGTTACATGCAGAACATCCACAGACATGTGCAATATGGTAATGGAGGATTTAATGTTTGTATATGGAGAATACAGTATGTCATACCATCATATACACATTGACAGACACATAACAGGCAGATACACATCTTAGAGACCTGGGCATATTGTTGCTAACTAGTCCATGTGTCCAATGTGTTACAGGTAGGCTGCACAGTGCAATGTGCAACTGGGCTGTATCCTGTTATCAGTTACCTGTATGGGTGATGGTGACAGTGGTCACCAGAAAGTGGTACGTGGAACATATACCGGGTGTACCATGGTGTAATGATAGTGTACACATCATCCACATCCCCCAATGGATATTGTACACACTGGAACCCATCATGATACTCTGACATACCCACTATCACACATTGCCCACAACAGCGATACAACCCATTGCATATCACAACAGTGGTACCACAGGAATATGCATGTAATGCACATACCACAGGCATAGTAGTGTGTTGCATTATGATGCCTCATCTATGGGCAGCGACAACACTAACTGTACTACTTTGTGGCAATGTGTAGTGTAATAGGAGTATGTGGCCTCGGAATGGTGTACCCTACAGATATGCATACATGCACACATACACATACTTGGCAGACCTCAATGAGATTCCCATGCCTATTGACCCATTTGTACAACACAATTGTGCTGGTACTGCAAGGCACATGTAGCTGTTAGGGAGAGGAGTGTAACGGGTACATGTCATGTTCAATAAAGCAGTGTCCACATCTGACTAAGGTGGTTGTGAAGGCTGTCATGGAATTTCCAACTACAGGTTTATTAATGCACAAACAGTGTTATCCTCAGTAATGCATATGTACACGTGTCAATACTGTGGTGCATTGCTGCAGGTGGTCATAGCTGTGTACCTGGATATTGTCCATAAAGGGACCGGATGTGTAGGGGGTGTGTGTACATTGGTATCATGCCACCTGCCATGTGCCAGCAGGCAGTCTATCGACAGACACCACGTTAGTGACTGGCAGGGTAAGAGTGACATGCATCAGCCAATCCTCTGGGTGCCTTCTGCACATGGCCACTGAGGTGATCTAGTTGACATGTATGCAACATGTATTACAACACATGGTTATTGTCTGTGATGGAGAGCTGTATCCAAGCATGTTCAGTTGACTGTGGTAGTCTAGTGTAGGTACCCGTGGCATCTGGCCCATACAGGGTGATGTCTTCTATATGTGACAGGTAGTACACAGCTGGCCACACATGTCAGTGTCAATCAAGCATAGGTTGTCTGTACGTATCCCAGCTGGATACTTGCCATTTGCATATCTGTAGAGGGAATGACATACACCAGTTTGGTGAGTAGCTATGCAGTAGGATAAATGTGTCACCAGATGGGTGTTTGACAACAATATGTATGCCATTACTACATGTTGTAAGCCCTCACTAACATGTGCTGTACGAGCCGGTACTCTACAGTTACATTCCACATGTCTGATTATTATCCAGTAGGGGATATATAGAGTGACACACCCCACACACAACAAACACGACAGTGAGCCCTCAGAGTGCAGCTATGCCGCAGGTGTGCTTGTTGTCAGTAGTAATGTTAGCACTCTACCGTTCTTTGGGACAGCATTATTGTCAGTAGTAATGCCATGTTACACTACATGCCAGTGTGACAGCACATACCCTGAGTTGCTACCCCTGCATGTCACACATTCACACAGATAACAGTGCTGTGCAGGTCTCATATTCTTGTATGTCCCAGACATGACACTCAATACCCTTTGCTACTGTAATGACAGCACATAGTCACATGTACTGTACATGGCAGTACATACACTTATTACAGATGTCATTTCCCAGGGTTTGACATAGCCTTGTATGTTACACAGAGATAGCTTCTGTGTAGACAATATACCGCAGAGTATAGTTGGAGGATTTCTAGATGGTCAGCATAGGCCAACTGTTTTATGCCTGTGATTCTTATAGTGAGGTATTTCCACTGTCTTCCCAGCTGTTGTAGCTGTCTTGCGAGGTGCATACCAAATGGGAGGTTGTACTCTATACAGGCTGTAATGAGCGATGAGTACAGTGGGACAATTACCCCCTTTTTTCTGGATGTAAAGCCCTCAGTGATGAGGTGTGCCACATAGAAAGATGTCCTTACTGTTGTGGCAATGTGGTTAATGAAGGTGAGACCACTGTCCACCTGTGTCCCTATGTCTGTCAGCACACATTCGGTGTTTAATGTACTGCCACCTATGTGGTAATTCATGGGTACATGGTATTTCCAAAGGGGATAACTATAAATTACTTGGCATTAAGCTTTAGCCCATGGCTCTGGCACCAAGCATCTGTTTCTGTAAAGCCATGTTGTAGAATATCCACATCATTTGGGGATGCAATAATGGCTCCCGGTTTGCAGTAATCTGTGAACTTTGTTAGCTAGAGTCCTGTAGAGTTGGCCTGTACTTCAGGGAAGTAGATGCCAAACAAGAGCTGTCCCAGGACTGACCCTGACGTACGCTAATTGTCACTTGTCTGGAGCAGGGATTGGACATGGCTACACTTACAGTCTGGGTTCTGTCAGTAAGTCAGTTGGCAATCCATCCAGTGATGCAGGTGTTTATGGCCAGCTTCGTAAGTTTAACTATGTCTCTAGAGTGGAGGATGTTGTCAAAGGCCTTGGCCAAGTCCAGATACGCTGTGTGGACCATCTTACCCTCTTCCACAGCTCTGGAGACTGAATCAAAGTAGTCAATCAGGTTCAGGAGACAAGATCAGCCCCTTCATGAGCCCAACCTGGGTGGGGTCCAGTGTTTGCTGGTTGCCAAAGTCTTTGTTTATAAGTTGCATGATAATGCATTCCATGCCCTTGCAGATCAGTCTCGTCAGACTGATGGGATGGTAGTTCTCGGGATCAAAGGTGGATTCCCACATGTGCAGTGTGATAACTGTAGCTGTGTGCCACTCAGTAGGATAGAAGCTTGAGGTGAGGTATGATTAAACATGGCACTTAGGTGAGATGCAGGGTTATTTTGTAGTTCATGTAGTACACAGTCTGGGATGTCATCCGGTCCCATGGATGCTGTATTCCTAGCAGTGGATACTGCAGTTTCCACCTGTGTGGCCATGATTACTGGAATTTGGCCACCTTTTGTTACTGAGATGGGCCCTTTAGGGGTGAGAGAAGGCTAAATGTGGCACTAAATCGGTCTGCCCAGATATTGGCAAACTCCTTTGAATCAGTATATTTAATGCCATTCTGTTGTAGCTCAGAGCAGTTCTGAGCATTGCTGTTTAGATCCTGGACATTACTATATAATGCCTTGTAGTTGTCTCTAGAACCTATGGGAATTATATTTATTTAACATGCTGTGGCAGATTTTGAGGGATATCAGCTTCTTACTGAGGCTGGTAAGGGGAGCAGTTTGCATTTTGGGATTATCCTTTTTTCTGCACCAGTGTCTTCCTTCTGTTGTATAGTTCATGGCAGTGGAGCACAAGATTGGCTTACTTTTTTGGAGGGCAGTGTTTTGGTTCTATTTGGGATGGCAGAATTCATGCATGCATGGATGTGCCCAAACAGTGCCTTAGTGTAGGATTCACCAGTTGCACTTTCAGCTCTAATCTCCATGGGTGTCATGAAGTTTGTGACTTATGACTTGAGTAGCATGGCGTTGGCTTTGCAGAGGGTATTTATGGAGGTCCTTACTGGTGGATGGGGGTGGGAAGTGGATGTCAATGGTGATTACCTTATGGTCAGACCTGACCTATGAGGGGTTGACCACTGGTGTGGAGCATCTTACTCCCATGTTGGTAGTGACCAGGTCTAGGATACTGGAGACCCTGGTTGGACAATGGATTAGTTGATCCAGGGGGTTGGAATGTATGACTTCCAGGAACCGTTGGTAAAGGGTGGTGGTACTCAAGTTGTTTTCCCTGTTAATGGCAGAGTATTTGGAATCACCCAGTACTATGGTGTTTGGTTGTATCTTAATATTGTCCAGTATTTTTATAATGATGTAGTGAGAACCTTGGCCCATGGAGGGGGATCTGTAGCAAGCTACACTTTGGATTGCAGTCTTACCTAGTGTTAGTTGAATCTGGTGATTCTCAGATGCATTGTGTTGGACACTAGGCTGGAGGTGTGAATGACCTTGGTGAATATGGAAACTCCTCCACCTGTAGTGCTCTGGTCTTGGTTTGTTGCCCAACATGTGTGATAAAGGTTGCAGGCAGGTAATACAGGTGTACTCTCTGGAGTGTTGAACCAGGTCCCAGTTACTGCACAGATATCGATGTTCACCTTTTGTAGGTGCGGCTCAAGAGAGTGCCTTTTTAGGTTTAGATTTCTAGCATTGAGTCGCATTACCTTCAGTTTTGCATGCTTGTATCTGTTACAGTGCTGGTTTTGTCCTTTGAACCTTGCCTAGATAAGGCAGTATGGGGGTGCTAAGAGCTGTAGCCAGTAACCTGAATCCCAGGGGCAACATGAGCAGACCATCTCTGCCAGAGCATCGTGGTTTGTACATTATGTCATCCCAGGCAGACAGATACTCGATCCCCTTTAAATGACATCAGATGCTTAGCCACTTGTTGAAGTCATGGCTGTGTATATGTGTGAGTATTTATATGTTTATGTGCACAAATATATCCCCATATATTTATGTGGATATGTATATGTCCATATATGTATGTGGATATGTATATGTGTATATAGCTACATAGATATGTGGATATATGTGCACACATGTATGTTTACCATATGTCCAGAACATGGAGAAGAGTCCTACCTCAGTACCAATAGTCCCAACCCCGTAGTGCAAGGGAATGTCATGGATGTATTGCGGGTATATATGTAGACTGTTGCCACTGTCATAGGGGTGTCTTAACAGACATGTTGGGTGTGGGAGGTCACATTTGCTGTAGACATGTGCACCATTACCTACTGCAGCATAGTACAGACCCACTGCAAGCACAGTAATGATCCTGTGGATCACAGCAGGGATATGACCACTATATGTGGACAGTCTGGCACTCTGTGGTCAGTCCAGAAATGTACACATGTCCTCTTCATGCAAGACATGTGGACCACGCCTCCCAATGTGGATGTTACTAGCCATGTACGTGAGTATATCATGACAATACTGGGGTACATATGCCCACACAGTGTATGCACGTACACACCACACTGTCCAGACACATAATACGTGGTGCTGCTGAGTTCACATGGCCACATAATACCCAGTAGATAATGATGTACATTTGTACAGCATACCACTGCTTTGTCAGAAATACACAACAGTTATGATGGCCTGGCAGCAGTATGTCTTGTAAATAACTGGACATAACAGCACACTACTTATTTACAGTAGGCTGCTAGGCATGTCACAAAGCACTGGGCAAACTACAGGCAGACTGCCAAAACACTGGAATACATATTGTATGGGGGAATAGACATGTACCTGCGATTATAGCAGGCTCGACACGCAGGTCACAGCACAGCATAGCAGACACCTGTGAGAAAATGCATACCCACATCCAAAGTCAACGCAGCCACAGCCACATATGATACACAAGCTTAACACTGGAGCAGCATGTAACATCAGATAGAACAGGACAGAGAACAATGGCGTCTACCACAGTCTGTACAGTGCCCATTGTTTGTAAGTGCAATACACACACAGCCGTCAATCATCATAACTTAGGGGTCTGCAACCTGGAGATCTGGAGCCACATGTGCCTCTTCAACCCTGCTGTAGTGGCTCCTTGTACCTCTGAGTATTAATGGACACTCTACCACACAACACACACACACACACACACACACACACACACACACACACACACACACACACACACACACACACACACACATACACACACATGCACACAGATCAAGCAATCCCAACACAGGAACACAATTATGGACATATTTTAGGTATTGCTCTTATACACTTAGTTATATTATATTTAGTATAACTATGTATGAAACCGTATATGCTCTGCTATCTTCACTGTAGGTGTCAGATAGCTGTTGTGCCTCCTGATGAAATTAGTTCGGTGGGTGAGGGGTCAGGAATAGCTCTTTGGATAGTGAAGGCTGCAGACCCCTGCCCTATGTACACAAACCAAAGTACTGTACACACAAACACAGAATGTCCAAGTAATGTCCTCAGAAACAGCCCCTACTACACAAAACATGTCCAGCAGTCTGTTATCTGACTGGTTTGTTATCAGGTATGATGTCAATAACTAATGGTGTACAGACCATATGCACCATATATATCTGGGCTTTATTTGCGCAACACATGTGTGCACCTCTACAGTCTAGAGGTCAGTGTATGTAACAGTGGGCTATGCCCCTGTAAGGCAGTGTATGGGGGGTATGCACCATAAGTACCCCAGGGTGTTACAACATGTGAGGACTACCAGTAGTAAGCTGCCTTAAGGTATGCGGATGTACATTACCATACATTTCGCCTTGTGAACATTGCTGGCCTATTGCTTACTGTCATCAGAGTGATTGTGATGATTTCAGTTATGCATTGTTATGTGACAGATACCACCCATAGTGTCAACCCAGGACTTTTCCCCCTGAGGGATTGCATGCAGAATGTATTTAGAGGCCGCTGGGCTATACATCTGCATTACATACTGTGGATAGATTGTTATGCTGTGGCCACGTCTGTCTTTTCTGTTGTATTACTTGAAGGCCTTGGCATGGACACCAACAAAAGTGATGTTTTTGGATTACTGTAATAAATGTTCTGTTTAAGTGTTGCATTACTCTGTTTATACATATGTCAAAGCATAATCAGATATATGACATGGCAAATACAAATGTAATAGTACACAACTGAACCTTTCCTATGTATACAAACCTGTTTGTTGTGTTACATCCTGTCTCTGTGGGTATATGTGTCAGGCAACAATTGTCTGTGGTATGGGTGCAACTGTAGGGATACTGGCTGTTCACTATGATGTGCACCCGCTGATTATGTATCTTCCTAGACATACCTCTGTGTGTGTATGTGTAGTTACATATATATCTATACATATATATATATTTATATATATATATATATATATATATATATATATATATATATATATGTATATATATATATATATATATATATATATATATATATATATATATATTTATACATATATGAGTAACTGCATACATGTGTCTGTGTATAGGTATCATTGGACTGTTTATTGTTTGCACATTGTACATTCACTATGGTAGCCAGACTGTACTGCATGATATGTTATCAATACCTGCCTGACAGTACAGGTGGGGGTGGCTTACTGTTAACATCTTGTGGCCATGTATTGTCAGGTCCTGGTTATGGCATATGCAACAGTTGGTATTGTATTGCAGGGGGGATATCAACACGTGTAAGACATATGTTGCTTGAGCCCCCTCACCCCCATTAATGGTGCCTGTGTTCATATATGTCTTTATATTCTCTATTATATCTATAGATATATATATGTACATATACACACACATATATATATATATATATACATATATATATGTATATACATATATATATATATATACATATATATATACATATACATATATATATATATATATATATATATATATATATATATATATATATATATATATATATATATATATATATATATATATATATATATATATATATATATATATATATATATATATATATATATATATATATATATATATATATATATATATATATATATATATATATATATATATATATATATATATATATATATATATATATATATATATATATATATATATATATATATATATATATATATATATATATATATATATATATATATATGTATACACACACACACACACACACACACACACACACACACACACACACACACACATATCTAGATGTTAAAGTACATTTTCTGTACTGTTGAATGATTGTGCTGGATGAAATGTTTCTGAAACCATCAAATGCATGTATATCTGTCATGGTTTAGTGATAATTCCCATTGTCAATGGTGTGTAGGGTCTTGGGTTTAAGCCTAGCAGAGGCTGTTTATTTTGTTGCTGGGCAGAACATGGGCCGTTGGATACAGAATGATTAAAACACTTTAAATCAGTTGTAATTGGGTTTGCATGGGTTTGTGCAGAGCTAAGCACTGCTAACTTCGGTAACAGTGTCTTACACTCAGTTGGCTTCTATATTGCTTAACCTGTGTAGGCAGTGCTTACCCCCATGCAGACCCACTTACAACTGCTCAAAAGTGCCTTAATCACTCTGTATCCAACAAGAAAATAAATAGCTCCTACTAGGCTCAAACCCATAACCCTGCATACTATAGGTGACGTGATTTACCACTAAGCCATGCCAGGTACAAATAAAACTAATGTTTTCAGAAACATATCATCCAGTCCAGTCTTGCAACAGTACAGAGAATGTATAAAAACATCTAGATGTATGTCTGTGTAAATATATTAATATCTAAACAGATACACCATATCTATATTTGTGGATATTTATATTTCTAAAACTACATTGACACATATCTGTGTCTACACCTATATGTCTATATATACACAGCAAGTTACATATGTGTATGCAGATATATATCTATGTTGGTATATACGGACATAATTATATATTTGTTAATATATATATATATATATATATATATATATATATATATATATATATATATATATATATATATATAGATATATATAGGTATATATGGCCATACATCTGTAGATAGCAATGACAGATTAACAAACACACATATGTCCACATGCACCATTAATGGGGTTGAGAGGCCCGACACACTATACGTCTTGTGTGAATAGGCATACTCCCCCACAGCCAAACATGTCCACCCTGCAATACACTACCAAGTGCTGCAGATCCCATAACCAGAACCTGACACAATATGGGCACATGATGTTACCAGTACTACATCCCACCTGTATGATGTCAGGCTGGTATTGGTAATATATCATGGAGTACAGTCTGCCTCCCATAGGAAATGTAATATGTGGAAGCCATCAACATCCCCAGGATACAGATACACAGACACAGATATGCAGATAATATATATATATATATATATATATATATATATATATATATATATATATATATATATATATATATATATGTATATATATATATATATATATATATATATATATATATACACGTGACTAGACATACACACGCAGATATATGTACAGTAAGATACATATGTAGAAGGTGCACACAATATGGAACAGCCACTATGCCTACAGTTAACCCCTGAATGACTGGACACTGTAAGGCCACCCATACAAATGACAATCGTTGCCTGCAACGTATACCCACAGAGAGGTCATAGGTAAAACACCACACACAGGTTTGCCGAAATTGAAACCTTTAATCGTACTATTACAGTTCTGTATGCCATTTCATAGGTTCATGGGTTCATAGGTTGGTACTAGGCTATCAGCCCTAGGGCCTATACAAGCCTAGCCATAGCAATTCCCTGGCTATTTCTTCCCACACTATTTACTTCCCTGGACCCCTGTCTAGCAGGGCGACTGACATGATTCCAGGGGTGAATTTCCTTTCTCCCATCCAATCGTCAAGGTTCCTTTTGAAGAGGGCCAAAGAGACACTCTGCTTGACCTGTATGGGCAATCTATTCCAGAGTCTGGGGAGTCTCTGGGTCAGGAACCTATCCCTCCAGCATGTTTTGTTTATTGTGATGACAAGGTTTAGATCCCTGAAGCGTGTTGCTCTGAGGGATTGGGATTTCTTTAAGTGTAGCATGTCCAGCAGCTCTGGGTTTGACATGGCCTTGTATGTTAAGCAGCGATCACCTCTGAGTAGACGATATGCGACAGAGTATAGCTGGAGTTTTTTTAAGGTGGTCAGCGTAGGGCAGTTGCTTTAGGCCTGTGATTCTTTTAGTGAGGTATTTCTGTGGCCTTTCCAGTTGTTGCAGATATCTTGAGAGGTACATACCAAAAGGGGCGTTGTATTCTATAATGGGTCTAATGAGGGATGAGTACAGTGGGACAATGACCTCCTTTTTTTCTGGATGAAAAGCCCTAAGTGATGAGGAGTGCCCTATAGAAGGATTTCCTGACTGTTGTGGTGATGTGGTTATCGAAGGTGAGACCACTGTCCACCTGTGTCCCTAAGTCTGTTATCACACTTTCGGTGTTTAGTGTACTGCCACCTATATGGTAATTCACGGATACATGTTTTTTCCCAAAGGGGATAACTACATTTCTTGGCATTGAGCTTGAGCCCATGGCTCTGGCACCAAGCATCTGTTTCTGTAAGGCCCTTTTGTAGAGTATCCACATCATTTAGGGATTCAATAATAGCTCCCAGTTTGCAATCATCAACGAACTTTGTTAGCCAGAGTCCCTTAGTGTTGGCCTGTACTTCAGAGAAGTAGATGCCAAACAAGAGTGGTCCCAGGACTGAACCCTGAGGTACTCCAGTTGTCACTTGCTTGGAGCAGGATTTGGAGTCGGCTACTTTTGCAGTGTGGGTTCTATCAGTAAGCCAGTTAGCAACCCATTGGGTGATGTAGGGATTAATGCCCAGCTTAGTAAGTTTATCTATGATTCCAGAGTGGGGGATGGTGTCAAATGCCTTGGCAAGGTCTAGATAGGCTGTGTGGACCACTTTACCCTTGTCCATGGCTCTGGAGACTGACTCGAAGAAGTCAATCAGGTTCAGGAGACAAGATCGGCCCTTCATGAGCCCAAACAGGGTGGGGTCCAGTGTTTGAAGGTTGCCAATGTCTTTGTTTATCATTTCCATAATAATACGCTCCATGGCCTTGCAGATAAGGCTTGTCAGACTGATGGGACAGTAGTTTCTGGGATCCAAGGTGGATCCCCCCTTGTGGAGTGGGATAACTGTAGCTCTGCGCCACTCAATGGGCACAAAACCTGAGGTGAGGCTATGATTAAACATGACACTTATGTGATGTGCCAGTTCATATTGTAGTTCATGTAGTACACAGCCTGGGATGTCATCTGGTCCCATGGATGCTGTATTCTTAGCTTTGGAGAGTGAGTTTTTTACCTGTATGGCCGTTATCACTGGAATTTGGCAATCTTCCAGTATTGAGATGGGCCATTTAGGGGGTGAGAGGGGGGTGAAGTTGGCACTGAATCGATCTGCCAGGATATTGGCAATATCCCTGGGATCAGTATATTTAATGCCATTCTGTTTAGCTCAGAGCAGATCTGAGCATTGCCATTTAGATTCTTGACATAGTTATAGAATGCCTTGTGGTTGTATTTGGAATCGTTGGCAGTTTCATTTTTATAACTAGCTTTGGAGGATTTTATGAGGGATCTCAGTTTCTTACTGAGGCTGGTAAGGGAGTTTTTTGCATCCTGGGATTTTCCTCTTTTCTGCAACAGTTTCTTTCTTTTGTTATAAAGTTTGTTTATGGCAGGGGGCCACCAGATTGTTTTCCTTTTTTTAGATGAGAGCATCTTGGTTCTATTTGGGATGGCACGATTCATGCATGAGTGGATGTTCTCGTACAGTGCCTTAGTGTAGGATTCAGCAGTTGAACTTTCAGTTCCTGTCTGCATGGCTGTCATGAAGTTTGTCACTTCTGACTTGAGTAGCATGAAGTTGGCTTTGGAGAAGTTTTTATGGAAATTTCCTTACTGCGGGGTGGGATGTGGCTGTTAAGGGTGATTAACTTATGGTCAGACCTGACTAACGAGGGGTGACCATAGGGGTGGAGCATCGATTTCTCATGTTGGTAATGACCAGGTCTAGCATATTGGAGCATCTGGTGGGACTATGGATTAGTTGATCCAGGGCATTGGAATTTATGAATTCCAAGAACTGTTGGGCAAAGGTGTTGGTACATGAGTAGTTTTCCCAGTTAATGGCAGGGTAGTTAAAATCACCCAGTTTTACGGTGTTTGATTCTATCTTAATATTTTCCAGTATGTTTAGAAAGGTGTAGTGAGAATCTTGGGGTATGGTGGGGGATCTGTAGCATGCTACAGTTTGGATTGCAGTCTTACCTAGTGTTAGTTGCACCTGGAGAATTTCAAACACATTGTGTTGTGCAACTAGCCTGGCGATGTGAATATCCTTGGTGAATATTGACACTCCTCCACCTTTAGTGTTTCGGTCCTGGTTTGGTGGCCGATAAGTGTGGTAAGAGTTGTAGCCTGATATTGCAGGGGTGCTTTCTGGTGCCTTGAACCAGGTCTCAGTTACTGCACAGATATCAATGTTCTCCATTTTTAGGAGTGCCTCGAGTGAGTGAATTTTGAGGTTTAGACTTCTAGTATTGAGTAGCATTACCTTCAGATTTTGCATGCTTGTACCTGATACAGTGGTGGTTTTGTCCTTTGAACTTTGCCTAAAAAAGACACTATAGGGGTGGCAAGAGCCTTAGCCAGTAACCTGAATCCCAGGGGCGACAGATGCAGGCCATCTCTGGCAAAGCATCGTGGTCTGTCAATCATGTTGTCCCAGGCAGACAGATACTTGGTCCCCTTTGAATGACACTAGAAGCTTAGCCAGTTGTTGAAGTCAATCATTTTGTCCTTATATTGTGGTATAATTCTGGGAGAAGGCAGGATGCTACTCAGGGCTAGGGTCATACCTGCCTGAGCCACATGATCCGAGAGCTCTTCCATGTCTCTTTTCATCTAGTCCAGGGAGGTACGTCTCAAGTCATTCACTCCAACATGGACAATGACAGAGTCATATTTATACTTGTTGTGGAGTGACTTGAGTGCATGCGTTATGTGGTGGATCCTGGCACCTGACAGGCAGCTGACTGTAATTTTATCCTTGTTCAACCTGGTGAGAGGGACATCAGTGTGCTGGACTATAGAGTCACCTATAACTAAAGTGTTAGGTACATTGTCTTGCCTTAGGGGCTGTTAATGGTGGCACACTGGTGTTGTGAACTGTGTGACACTTTGGTTGTGATTGGCGTTTGTTTGCGTTTCAGCTTCAGAGGGTTTTGTTGCTAGGGCAGGTTACAGTTAAGGGCCTCTGCATATGTGGATTTAGTGTTGCTATATGTGGGTGTTGGTGGTGTTGGTTTAGAAGGGCTATGTGTTGCTTGAGGTGTAATGTGGGTGTTAGCATTCTCTTCTTCACTGTCTAGCACAATCTTGGGTGGAGAGAGTTTTGCTTCCATTTTGGCTATGCAAGTGCATCTCTCACAGGTTGTAGTGTTGGGTGGAAGGAGGCGAGGGTTGTCTGTGTACATGAGGCATTTGCTGCATTGCCCCAGTATGCCCAGATTCACCAGGTGTTCATACACTGACAACCATATAAACAGAGTAATGCAACTGTGAAACAGTAACACTAATACAGTAGTCTGGAAACCTTCACAACTGTTGCTGTCCAGGCCAAGCCCTTCAAATTGTACAATAATGAAGACAAACTGGGCCACAGGATACCAAACAATCAACAGTATGTAATGCAGGTGTATAGTTCAGTAGCCTCTGTCTACACTCTGTACAAACTCAGTAGGTGGTAAAGATGTCATGTGACCACATGGGGTGTAACTGTTACATAACAAGGCATAACTGAGCCCATCACGAGCACACCGACAAACAGAACAGTGTTATGGTAGGGGGCAGTAGGCTTGTATTAACCCAGTTCATGTAAGTAATGTAAATATAGGTGAAGTATATGGTACTGTACATCCAGATACTTTAAAGCAGCTCACCCCTGATACCCCCACATTTTTGTAACAGCCTAGGTCATTTATGGTGTTCCACCCAGACTCAGTAATACAGGGCTATATACCACTGTTACATACACTGGCCTCTGGAGTGCATAAGGGCACGCATGTATTGTGTAGGTTATGCCCACACATATATGGCCCCAGCCCCACCGTATGTTTGGGGGATACAATAGCAGTGGACTGATGGCAACAGTGGCAGTGTGATATACTCACAGCCCACTACAGAACAACCACTGATAGCATGACATATGTGCAAAGCTTAGTATGTAGGTGGAGGGCAGAGACTGGAACAGAGACATATATGTGGACAACTGTTGCTATACACTAAGAAAGTTGCTGGTGTTACAGGATAGTCTGCAACATACCCTTAGTCAGGGAATTGAAGTTAGAAACAGAAATGGATGTAGCCATGTACCGATAGCGCTCAACACACACACTGCCAGTGTAATATCTGACACAGGACCTATGTGGTGGACAGATAAATCATGATAGGCATATCTCTGGCTGGCAAGAGGATAGACCTACAGTTGTAAGCTATGTAGACAGACTGCACTCCAAGGTAAACTAGTATGTACACACACACACCCTGTAATACCAGTACTATACAAAGCATAACACAACTCTGGTCACAGTCTGTCTGTAGTTCCTGATCCTCCTACAAATATGTGGCTACCCTGAGTGTGCCGGTTCTCCTGTAAGAGGTATTGCTACCTGCTGTCAGTAACACTGATGCCCACACACAGGAAGGATGTCCATCACACAGGAAATGTAAAGGGACCACACCCACATGATGTAGGGATTTATAGTGGGTGGTTGTCATGACAGTGGTAATTGGAAGTACTACACATGTGTATCATATATATATATATATATATATATATATATATATATATATATATATATATATATATATATATATATGGCTATCTGGATAAGTATATTTACATATATTTCCACCATATGTCCTGGACATGGAGTGTAGCCATACCTCAGCCCCTATAGTCCCAAAGTCATAGTGCAAGGGGATATCAGGTATGTATAGCAGATATATTAGTAGATTATTGTTACTGTCATTGGGATTGCCTTCACAGACATGGTGTGTGTGGGAGGTCACATCTGCTTATAACTTGTGTGCCTTTGGCTACTGACAGACATCCTAAGGACATCATTGTACAGTACTGCTGCTAGCACATAATTCCACTGTGGACTGCAGCAGAGATATTGGCCAATATATGTGGAAATTATGACACACTCTGTACAGTCCAGAGGTATACACATAAGCCCTTAGTGCAAAACATGTGTACCATGCCTGACAATATGGATGTAGACAGCCATGTAGATGGGTATAACACATGACAACTGGCATACATTTGCCGCCATATGTTATGCATTCACGCACCCCTGTCTGGCCTGACACATAATGACCGCTGATACAGGGGTGCCATGGCCACATACTACCCATTAGATATTGGCATATATCTGTACACCATCCCACTGCTCTGTCATACATGACTGTTAAGGGGGGCCCGGCAGCAGTACATCTGGCAAGTATCTGCACATGACATCTCACTGGGTAAGTACACTAAGCTACTAGGCATGTGACAATGCACTGTGCAGGCTGCAGGCAGACTGGCTCAAAACTGGCCTACATCTCCTATGCGGGAATGCACATGTACCTGCATATATAGCAGGCTTAACAGGCATGTCACAGCACAGGGTAAGATACACCTGTTTGAAAGTGCATAACCACAACCAATGTGAACACTACCACAGCCACATATGGTAAGCTAGCATAATATTATACTATATGGACTATCTGTTCTACACCATCCTCATATGTGCCATTCACAGACATACATATACTGGGCTGCTACACAGTTTGGTCTGATGACTGTCTGTGGTATGGGACACGTGTGTGTGTATGGCCCTACAAACATGTACGCCAATACAGTACCATACAATGGAGCAGCATATAACATCAGATAGGAGGGGAACTAGAACAATGACTTCTACCACAGTCTGTACACAGGCTAAAGTACATATTAACAATATACACACTGTCGACATTCACCATATGTACACAGACCTCAGTACTGTACAAACATCCACAGAATGTCCAGGTTATGTCATGAAATATAACCCCTACTGTACATAACGTGTAGCAATCAGATATATCACTGGCTTATCAGATATGATGACACTAATTATGGTGTACAGAACATATGCACCACTTCATGCATGACATATGTACAAAGGTTGACAAAGGTGTGGCTGGAAGCACATACACAGGGCCAATATTGACATGTTGCTGTGATAACCTCATACATTTACTGTTGTAACAGAATTTGTTGCAACATATGTCCTATGAGGGATATGACATGAGTAACTATCACGGCTTTCACCATCTACAGACTGCAATCATCACACTACCTTCTGCAGTCCACAGACAGATGCTCCATGGGTAACACATGAAACCAAAGACACAACACTGCCCAGTCTGCAGATGACCCTGCAGATGGGGATTCCTCATGAACATGGAACTGACATGGCAGGTATTGAGAAATGTACGGCAGGCATATCTAGACAAACACTGTTAAACCAACATTACTCCACATGCAGTATAGCAGCACTTACAGTCAGTAGTCAGGTCAGCACATCCCCTTCTGTTTGTTTCCCTCTTTCCACAGTGTATGTTGTTAGAGGTAAATCCCCAATCCATCTGAGATGCTGTTTGCCAAACGACAGATCTAGTTCCTGCTCATAGTGAATGAAAAGGGCCAACACCACCGTGATGTTCCTAGATATTGGAGTGTGTTTCCATGCAATTGGCTATGGGAATGTTACCACAGCTGTTTCACATGCAATTAGCTAGGGGAGGGCTGCAATTCATGCAGAGGCCATCAGCTGATCATGAGCATCACTTAAAATACACATGCTGCTGCCTAAGCAAAGCAGATGTAGGTCTCCACATCCACCAGAGAGGGGATGGGAGAGGGTGACAGTGGCAAAGACATGTCAGGGTGGGGTGGGAGAGTAAAACTGATGCACACACCTACCAGCACAGGGTATCAAACTCCTGACAACTATGTAGTGCTTTCACAGTTTGATGCAGTTATTGGATGCACCACATGGGTTACCTGTTGTGGAGCACTCAGAACATATATGTGATGGTGGGTGACATCTGCAAAAGGGATACGGTAGCTATATGGTAGGTGACGTACACGTGCCTATCCACATGAACAGGTGCCAGCATCAACACAGCCACACTCTCTCAGGGACACACACACATTGACAGACTTGGCAGGGCCCGGAGTATAACTCATCACTAGTGGGATTGCCACAATACATCAATGTGCAGGTATCACATGCACCACACGGGTCATACAAAAGTTGTATGGGAAAAGGGTATGAGGAGGTGTCTGACATCAGACAACATGCTTCAGTATGCCCATGGGGATTGTAGTAAGTGTGGATGTGAACATACGCACCAGACAACACACACACAAATACACTGGGTGCCAGTACTGACATGCATGGATGCATGTCTGCACAGGTGTGTGTTGGTCGACTGTGCCAGCAGGCTATACAAGGGTAGGCGATGGGTATACCTTGGCATCAGGCCACATGACAATGTTCTGCATTGTGGCTTAGGGCTGTAGTTTCTGCATTTGGCCACACACGTTAGTATTGTATCCCCCATCCAGTCACCTGGGTGACTATTGTGTGTGGCCAATGCTGTGCATCCCTTGCCATGTATGTGTTCCTTAGTCCATGACATGGATGATGTCTGGTTTGTGCACACCTTCCACATGCATGTACAGTGATATGTGGAACTGTACCTGGGGTGTCTGTCCCATGTTGTGAACACAGATTATCATCAGATGTGCCAGTCTTGCCCACCTGTGGTGGGAACTGGTAATGGCCAGCAGGTTTACCCTGCACCTACATTGATAGCATGCTAACAGCATTAGCTGGTGTCAGTGGCATCTGTCCATACAGGGTATGTTGTCAGGCATGGTATGTCCATTGTGGGTCACGTGATGGCACCACAGGTGTCCATTGGGGAGCATGGGGGAGGTGCACTGTCTGCATGTATGTGCATATTGGGCAGATGGACAGGGTGCCATACTCTCTGTAGCCCACTGCTATCACTCCATAGTTACTATCAGTGGCCTATATGCAATGTACTACCCACATATTGGCTGTTGCCTAAGACATGTGTGTGTGTGTGTGTGTGTGTGTATGAGACATGGATTGAGAGTGTGCTCTGGGTAATACTGGGGTTGCTAACTGTGATTGTCTGGCCTTGATGCCACATGTATGGGTATGACTTTGCACCCCAGC
This sequence comes from Protopterus annectens, assembly GCF_019279795.1. Taxonomy (NCBI): domain Eukaryota; kingdom Metazoa; phylum Chordata; order Ceratodontiformes; family Protopteridae; genus Protopterus; species Protopterus annectens. The sequence goes on from NC_056729.1 coordinate 824,063,804, forward strand.
CTCTCAGCTATCTCACATATGTTATCCCTGTATGGTGAACATTGTGATATATAGTAGGGCCACCATATAAGAAAAATGCAAAACCCACTCCACATTGGCCACACACACTCACCTCTACACAGGATATGAGTTACAAGCACACACATGTCATGTCTGGGAGTAGAACCCCTACCTAACTAGTTTATTACACTACAGCACTATGCAGTTATAGTAAACTCTGCAGACATTATTGGAGTACTCTTTCCCCAAAGGTGTATTTCACAATGAATGACATCAGCAGGATTGCCAAAGTAGGGCATATGAAATGTACTGCGAGTGACTAGCCTAAAATGCATTGTTCCCTACACAGACAGTGACACACACACAAAACATCCACAACCGACATGTGTGGGCATAGAACCCCAAACAGAGGTCTATATCACACTACACCATAGAGCTGTTACAGGACACACCACGGAGATTACTCAAGAGCTTGTTTCTCAAAGGTGTATTTCACAATGAATGACATCAGTAGGATTGCCAAAGTAGGGCATTTGAAATGTGCTGTGTGTGACTAGCATAAAATGCATTGCTCCCTACACAGAGAGTGACACACACACAAAAACTCCACAACCACCATGTGTGGGTATAACACCCCTAACAGAAATCCATACCACACTACAGCATGGAGCTGTTATAAAATGCACCACAGGGATTACTAGAGAACTCCTTCCCCAGAGGTGTATTTCACAATGAATGATATCAGCAGGATTGCCAAAGTAGGCCTTACACAGACAGTGACACACAAAAAACATCCAGAACTGCCATGAGTGGGCATGGAACCCTACCACAGTTCTAAATCACACTACATCAGTACACAGTTACAGGACGTGCTACAGAGATTACTGGGCTACAATCTTCCCAGAGGTGTATTTCTAGGTCGGTGACATCAGCAGTTTTGCCACAGTTGGTATATAAATTGTAAGGAGTGTGAGTACCCTAAAAGGCATTGCTCTCTCTATAAAGACAAGGTCCAACAGCCACACACACTTGCTATTTCTGGGACTAGAACACCTACCTAACTATTTTATCACACTACAGCAGTACACCTTTACAGGATGTGCTACAGAGATCACTGAGCTACAATCTTCCCAGAGGTGTATTTATAGGAGGGTGACATCAGCAGCCTTGCCAAAGTTGGTATATGAATTGTAAGTACCCTAAAAAGCATTGCTGTCTACACAAACAGTGTCTGACACACACACACACACACACACACACACACACACACACACACACACACACACACACACACACACACACACACACACACACACATATGCCATGTTGGGAATTAGAAGACCTATCTAACTATTTTATCACACTACAGCAATACGCAGTTATAGGATGTGCTACAGAGATCACTGTGCCCCAACTTTCCCAAAGGTGTACTTCTGTGGTGGATGACATCAGCAGCCTTGCCAAGGTTGAGTATATGAATTGTAAGGAGTGTGAGTACCCTAAAAAGCATTGCTCTTTACACAGTCAGAGACAGACAGACACCCACAAAAACACACACACAGTTGCCAAGTCTGGGGTTTGAACTCCTACTTAACTACTTTATCACACTACAGCAGTACAAAGTTACAGAATGCACAACAGAGATTACTGGGATACAACTTTACCAGAGGTGTATTTCTAGGTGGGTGATATCAGCAGCCTTGCCAAAGTTGGGTATATGAATTGTAACGAGTGTGAGTACCCTAAAAAGCATTGCAGACAGACACGCACACACAGTTGCCAAGTCTGGGGTTTGAACTCCTTCCTAACTACTTTATCAGACTACAGCAGGACACAGTTACAGGATGCACTACAGAGATTATTGGGCTACAACCTTCCCAGAGGTGTATTTCTAGGTGCGTGACATCAGCAGTATTTCTAGGTGGGTGACATCAGCAGCCTTGCCAAAGTTGGGTATATCAATTGTAATGAATGTGAGTACCCTAAAAAGCATTGCCCTCTACACAGAGACAAACAGACATGCACACACAGTTGCCAAGTCTGGGGTGTGAACTCCTACCTAACTACTTTATCACACGACAGCTGTCCGTAGTTACAGGATGCGCTACAATAATTACTGGGGTACAACCTTCCCATAGGTGTATTTCTAGGTGGGTGATATCAACAGCCTGGCCAAAGTTGGATATATGAATTGTAAGGAGTGTGAGTACCCTAAAAAGCATTACTCTGTACACAGTCAGAGATGCACACACACATTTGGCAAGTCTGGGGTTAAAACTCCTACCTAATTACTTTATCACAGTATAGCAGTACACTGTTATAGGACATGCTACAGAGATTACTTGGCTACTACCTTCCCAGAGGTGTATTTCTAGGTGGGTGACATCAGCAGCCTTGCCAAAGTTGAGTATATGAATTGTAAGGAGTGTGAGCACCCTAAAAAGCATTGCTCTCTACACAGAGATAGACAGACACGCACACAAACACAAACACACACTCATAGTTGCCAAGTCTGGGGTAAGAACTCCTACTAGTTTATTACACTAAAGCAGTGTTGGGATGCACCATGGAAATTACTGGGCTACAACTCTCCCAAAGGTGTATTTCACATTGGATTTGATTTTCTAACTCTTTCATCCTTACTGGTATATAGACCCTGTGTCTGAAAAAGGTTGTGTTTGTATTTAGCAGGCTGTGGATGGTAATTCATTACTGAAACTAATCAGAAATTCCTTAAGATTTCAAGAGAAGGATAAGTTATTTCTTACACTTATTTCATGGAAGTGCATTTCTGTAATGCTTAAAATTGTGCTATACAGTTAATCTACTACATTTTGCACTGTTATAAAGCTTTTTACTGTTTCACTGCATTTATGTACTGTTTTATACTGTTTTAACTGTATTTTTCATTGCTAGATACTGTTTCATTACTCTAATTGCATGTTTACTGAATTACTTAACTGTAAACTGCTTCTTCATACTGAGAGTTGTATTTTCTGTTTGTGAGTGCTCTATCCATGCTTTTCTGTGCATTTTTGATTTTTTTGAGGTTTCTGTGTTCTAATCTAGTCTGTTTGCAGTTAAAAGCATTCTCTGGAATCTGCTTGCTCCTTGATCTGTTTAAAACTTCCATTTAGTGGCTACAGCTAGTAGCTGTAATAACTTTTGTTTCCCACCCCTCCTCCCTATTGTTGTGGTGGTCTTATACTTGGTGGCTTTGCAGTTGCCCGCCCATACTATATATTTCATTTGGGGCACTCATCCCAGTCTAGTGTCATTAGTTCATTCAATCTAATAGAGAGAAAACATTTGTGAACAATCCACTCAGATTCTTAACCTTGAATTAACTTCTTTTCCAGCTTTCTCCATTTCCACTTTACTGAAAAAGAAATTCTAAGCTTGTTTCCCCCCTTTCCAGTATCAAGTCTAGTCCAGATACAGATTTGCTGTATCCAGGACTGCTTGTAAGCTCCTGAGCCCCCCCCCCCCACTTAACTAGGGTTAAAGTATTCCTGGCGCCATAAAGTTTGCTCTTCAAATTTTCCCTTACAACTAGCCAGCTTTTAAGTTTTAGCACTCACATCTGTTTCTTTGAGGTCAGCACTTGTTCAGAACTCATCGTAAGCACTAAATAAGCTACAAATTATTACAGCACTCAACTTCCTTAATTTATCTAGAGGAAAACAGTTTTTAGTACTTAATAAATAAGCACCTATCCAAGCATGACTAAAGGTCAGTTCCCGGTGTTTTCTCCTGTCTACAAGATGAATCTGGGCTTTTTGGGGCAATGCAGCAATTACCTCATGTACACAGACAACCCTCTTCTCCTACCACCCAACACTACAACCTGTGAAAGATGCCTTATATAGCCAAAATGGAAGCAAAGCTCTCTTCACCAAAGACTGGACTAGACAGTTAAGAGGATAAGGTTAACACTTGCACCTCACTACACTCATCACATAGTCCCTCAAAACCTACACCACCAAAACACACACATAGAAGCACAAACCACGCACCTACATTCATGGAGGCTCTCAATAAAAAAACTGCCCAAACAACCGAGACCTCCAAAGCAGAACAACCTCCACCCCAACACAACTCAAATGACACATAGTCCACAAACTCAATGTGTCACTCAACTACAGCCCATAAGGCATAATGTACCCAACACTCTAGTCATAGGTGAGTCTATAGACAAGTGCACTGATGTTCCACTCACCAGGCTAAACAAGGAGAAAGTTACTGTCAGCTGCCTGTCAGGTGCCAGGATCCGCCACATAATGCACGCACTCAGGTCACTCCACAAAAAGTACAAATATGACTCTGTCATTGTCCATGTTGGTTTGAATGACCTAAGATGTACTCCCTGGACTACATGAAAAGAGACATGGAAGTGCTCTCTGATCTTATAGCCCAGGCAGGTATGACCCTAGCCCTGAGTAGCATTCTGACATCACCCAGAATGATACTACAGTACAAGGACAAAATGATTGACTTCAACAATTGCCTTTAGCTAATGGTGTCATTTTAAGGGAATCCAGTATCTGTCTGCCTGGGATGACATGATCGACAGACCATGATGCTTTGTCAGAGATGGCCTGCACCTGTCGCACTTGGGATTCTGGATACTGGCAAAGGCTGTTGCCACCACATAGTGCCTTTTTTAAGCAAGGTTAAAATGACAAATTCACCACCGTAACAGGTACAAGCAAGCAAAATCTGAGGGTAATGCTACAAGTCTAAACCTCAAAATGCACTCACTCAAGGCACTCCTTAAAATGGAGAACATCGACATCTGTGCAGTGACAGAGACCTGGTTCAAAGCTGCAGAGAGCACCCCTGCATTACCAGGCTATAATTCATACCACACCTTTCCGCCACCTAACCCGGGCTGAAACATTAAAGGCAGTGGCATGTCCATATTCATTAAGGATGTCCACACCTCCAAGCTAATGGCTCAGCATAATGCATCCGAGATTATCCAAGTACAACTAACTCTGGGCAAGATCGCCATCCAAATTGTAGCTTGCTACAGACCCCCCACCATGCCCCAAGATTCCCACTCCTCTTTTCTTGATACACTGGAAAATATTAGGGTACAACCCAACATCCTAATAATGGGTGATTTCAACTACCCCACCATTAACTGGGAAAACTACTCATGTACCAACTCTTTTGCTCAACATTTTCCGGAATTCATAAATTCCAACACCTTGGATCAACTTATCCACACCCCCATCAGGGGCAGCAATATGCTAGACCTGGTCATTACCAACATGGGCGACTGGTGTTCCATACCAGAGGACAATCCCTCGTTGGTCAGATCCGAAAACAAGCTAATCACCCCAGACATCCGCATCCCACCCCCACTCCCAATTAGGAAACAACAGTAAAATATTTCTCCAAAGCCAACTTCCCGCTTCTTAAGACAGAAGTGGCAAACTTCACAACACCCATGCAGATGGATAATCGAGGTACAACTGCTGAATCCTACACAAATACACTTTATAAGCACTTACACGAGTGCATGGATCATGCTATCCCTAACAGAACCAAGATTCTATCCTTCAAAAAAAAGAAGCCAATCTGGTGGTCTTCTGCCATAAACAAACTATACAACAGAAGAAAGAAACTGTTGCAAAAAAAGAGTAAAATCCCATGATTGGAGGAACTCCCTGGTCAGCCTCAGTAAGAAGCTGAGATCCCTCATAAAATCTTCCAAAGCTAGTTATGAAAACAAAATCACCACTGATTCTAAAGACAACCACAAAGCATTCTATAGCTATGTCAAGAATCTCAATGGCAACACTCAGATCTGCTCTGAGTTACAGCACAATGGCACTAAATATACAGAACCAACTGATATTGCCAACATCCTGGCAGATAGGTTCAGTGCTAACTTTACTCCACTCTCACCCCTTAAAGGGCCAATCTCTATACCAGAAGAATGCAAAGTTCCTGTAATCACGACTGCACAGGTAAAAACCTCACTGTCCAAAGCCAAGAACACAGCATCCATGGGACCTGACAACATCTCAGGCTGCATTCTACATGAACTACAGAATGAACTGACACCCCACCTAAGTACCATGTTCAGTCATAGCCTCACCTCAGGCTTTGTGCCCATTGAATGGTGCACTGCAACAGTTATCCCACTCCACAAAGGGGGAGCCATGACAGACCCTGGGAACTACCACCCCATTAGCCTGACGAGCCTGGTCTGCAAGGCCATGGAACATATCATCATGGAACTCATAAACAAAGGCATTGGTAATCTCCAAATTCTGGACCCCACACAGTTCGGGTTTGTAAAAGGCAGATCATGTTTTTTAAACCTGATAGACTTCTTTGAAGCAGTCACCAAAGCCATAGATGAGGGTAAGGTGGTTCACACAGCCTATCAAGATCTCACCAAGGCTTTCAACACCATCCCCCACTCTGGAATTATAGATAAACTCACTAAACTAGGTATAAATCCCCATGTCACAAGATGGGTTGCCAACTAGCTTACTGACAGAACCCACACTGTGAAAGTTGCAGACTCCAAATCTGACTTCAAACCAGTGACAAGTGGAGTACCCCCAGGGTTCAGTCCTGGGTCCTCTCCTGTTTGGTATCTACTTCTCTGAAGTACAGGCTAACACAGAAGGTCTTTGGCTAACTAAGTTCACAAATGACTGCAAACTAGGAACCATAATCAAAACTCCTAACAATGTGGACATCCTACTGAGACAGGTGCCTGGTGTCAAAGCCATGGCCTCAAGCTCAATGCCAAAAAGTGCATTGTCATCCCCTTTAGTAAAAATTCTGTACCCATGAACTACCACATAGGCAATAGTCTACTTATCACTGAAAGTGTGATAAGAGACCTTGGGACACAGGTGGACAGTAGTCTCTCCTTTGATAATCACATCGCTGCAGTGGTCAGGAAATCCTTCTACATGGCACACCTCATTACAAAAGGTTTCTCATCCAGAAAAAAGAGGTCATTGTTCCCCTCTATGCATCACTCATTAGACTCATTATAGAATACAACGCCCCTTTTGGTATGTACCTCACAAGACATCTACAGCAACTGGAAAGGCTGCAGAAATACCTCACAAAGAGGATTACTGGCCTCAAACAGATGCCCTATGCAGACCATCTCAAAAAACTCCAGCTTTACTCCATCGCATATCGCCTGCTCAGAGATGATCTCTGACTAACGTACAAAGCTATGTCAAACCCAGAGCTGTTGGACATGTTCCACTTAAAGAAATCCCATTCCCTCCAAGCTACACGCTCTAGGGACCTAAGCCTTGTCACCACAATAAACAGAACATGCTGGAGAGATAGATTTCTGTCACAGCGACTTCCCATACTCTGGAACAGACTACCTATCTATGTCAAATAGAGCTCCTCATTAGCACTCTTCAAGAAAAATCTTGATGATTGGATGGGGAATAGGAAATTTACCCCGGGGATCTCCTCTGTGGCTCTGCTCGACAGGGACACAGAAAAATAATTTTCTTGGGTAGCAAAAGCCAGGGTACCCTTTTGGCTAGGTTTATATAGGCCCTAGGGCCAATAGCCTAGTACCTACCTATGAACCTATGCACCTAAATAAATAAGACTTATAAGGGGATGGGTTCTATGGAGATGGGTTTCTAACTCCACATATTACCCAGCTATGAAAGAAGTTATCATTACAGGTAAAATTAGTACTTTGGTTACCTTCATGACAAGTTATTTTATGACTGGCTAGGTAGACAAACAGTTATACCAAAATTATTATGAAAGGCCTTTCTAGATTTGTGAGGAGACAGTAATTATGTCCTTGAAAAGGATAGCATAAACATTTAAGTATGTCTACTTAATGGTGTATATGGCTAGGCATCATACAGTCTATAAGATTGCTTGCTTAGCATTGTTCCTGTTCTTATATTCCTATGTAAATATCCAAAAAAATCAGATGTATCCATGGATCTGCTTGAAAACAAATGTCCCAGCTGACAAATTAAAAAAATAAATATATACAGTTTTTTAAAAATATATTATCATGATGGTAGAATCTCTAGAAAATAGTCCTGACAAGGTCTATTAGAGAAACCGATATGCTACTCATGATATCATTCACAACAATAGCACTGATCATGTTGTTTACTGCTTCACACCTTCAGCTTATTTGCATGGGCTGCTTTGTCCCATTCAAGAAAACAGTGTGCTTGAATGGAAAACCACTCAAAGTGCTATTATATCAATGTAACTTTATCATGGCACTGAATGTGAGGTATTCTGTACCACAAGTTGTTGTGTCTTTCAGCTTTTCCCAGTTAGGGGTCGCCACAGCGGAACTCCAGTCTGCTAATGGTTGGCAGTAGATTTTTACGTGCTGAGTTGCCAGCTCTGATGCTCAACCTTCAACGAAGGTATGCCCATTCACGTATGTCTCCACACAGAAGACGCTTTAGCTGAGAATCGAACAGGACAACGACTTACTGTGAGGTGACAATGCTACCGCAGCACCACCACCACAAGTATGTAGTTTAACTAAGAAAAGTGATTTTAACTAAAGCTCTATGGCAAAAAGCTGTTTTACTTGTTCAGTTTAAACATTTTTCTCTCATTTATATTTTCTTTGACTTGATTCTCAGCTCCAGGCAATTGCTGCCCATCTTACAAGCACTGTTGAATGTGACATGTCATTAACTGGCCCCTGGCTAGTGTTACAGGCTGGATGTATATGTGAATGATATGTACTTGCCTGCTCTATTAAGACTGTGGGCCAGATTCTGGAAGGCTTACACGGAGTTTAAGAGTAGTGTAAGCCTCCGTGTAAGCCTCCCGATCCAGGAACAGCCCAAACCTCCGTGTAAGAGACAGCTAACACGTCTCTTACACGGACTGGGTGTGGAAATGCTCAATACCTCATTTGAAGCTCAAAGATATGCAAATGAGGTATTTGAGCGATCCAAGAAACCCAAACCAGTCCGTGTAACGGACGTGTTAGCTGCATAAATGTACTCAGCTGACAACTGAGTACATTTCTGCAAAATTGAAAACGGAGCTATGTCAGCTCCAAATAAAGGGTGCATATGTTTCATTTAGCATGCCAATGGCCAAATAAGTGGCCATTGGCATGAAAAAGTGTTGCAAAAATATTTTAAATAACTTTTTTTTTTTCGTGAGATTATGATGTTTAACTGCAGCGCACACCCCCGCAAACGGGGTGCACTGCCTAAAACTGAAAACCGAAGCTTATAAGCCCACAATTGTGGGATTTATGTATTACATGGAATGTCAATGGAGGGATTAGCAGAGCAAAAACAATATGGCCTCCGTGTAGTGGTTGTCAAGGGGGGGAAGCTCCGTGTAAGATATGTAACTAAGCATTACTATGCAATCCTATGTAAATGAGGGTTACAATACTGAATCACACTGCCACATAGGTAATGAGCACTTTCTGAGTAGTGTAAGAGTTACAGAAGGGGGAGGAACAGAGTAAGAGGTAGGTGACATCACGGGGGGGAATGATAGAAATAAATGTATCAGATTGGAGGGCAATGTAAGGTGACAGATGACAGACAGACATCAGGGAGACAGGTGTGTCCCGACAGAACACTAGAAAAGTCAAGAAACAAAGGGTGCACACTATCCCTACACTCCAACTTTCTTGACATACGTGCATGCGCACGTGTGCGCGCGTGTAAGGCAGGTTAAACATATGGGAGCGTGTTGCAAACTGTTTACAGCGATTTGCGCGGGCGTGCACATGTGTAAGGCTGTGTGCACGCGTTTTAACATGAATCAGCCAAGTTCACACCGTGTAAGGATGTGTGCGCGCGTGTAACACCGTGTAAGGATGTGTGCGCGCGTTTAAGCAACTGTGAGCGTGCTTCAGCTGGTGTGCACATTGCTCCCCCTGAGGAAACAGAGAGGAAACAGGAAACAACCAAAATACAGGGAAACTGCCAGAGGATACTGCTGGAGTTAATTGCTGGAAACAATTGGAAGCAGGCAATTACACAGGCAGACTAGAAGCCCAACCCAGCACTTAAAACACTGCAAAGAGCAGTGGAGGGTGTTTCTCAGAAGAGATACTGCAAGAAAGTAAGCTATCAGAATTGAAAACTGAAAAAAGCTGAACTCAGAGCAGAAATGCTAGGGGCTGCCATAGCTGTTATAATCAGGCATAGGCGAATTGCTGAGGGTGGTGACAATGCAGATGCTGACAGACAACTCACAGTGAGGAGAAGGAGAAGAGTATACAGGCCCAGGGTCACCTACCATGGGTTACATGAGCTGGAGATAGTAGAGCGCTACAGAGTGGACAGAGACCTTCTGCAGCAAATTGTTGAGCTGTGCAGGCCATGCCTCACACACAGAACCAACAGAGGGGAACCCATCCCAGTGGAAACCAAGGTATGTGTTGACCTAAGAATACTAGCAACAGGTACCTTCCAGAGACCAACTGGTGATATGATGGGGATATCACAGGCATCAGCCTCCAGGGTACTGCACCAGTTCCTGGATGCCATGTCAGCACATGTCGGTGATCATGTATATTTCCCCAATGTCCGTGTGGTTGTGGCCAGCAATATGCATCTCTTCCAGCAAATAGCGGGATACCCTGAGGTATTGGGTGGAATAGACTGCAGCACATATGCATCAAATCACCAGCCGGTGAGCGGGGTAGAGCCTACATGAACTGCAAGGGCTTCCCCTCCATCAACTGCCAGGTCGTGTGTGATGCCCAGGGCATAAAAATGAATGTGTGTGCTGGCTGCCCTGGGAGCTACCATGATTCCCACATCTGGCATCTGAAGCAGCTGTACCAATCATTTGCCAGTGGGGACTTCCCACACGGACACCTAGTGGGGGATGCAGGTTATGCACTTGAGCCGTGGCTGATGACACCCATCAGAAATGCACACACACCTGAACAGGAACGCCATAATGAGGCACACGCACAAACACGTAATGTCATAGAGCGTGTGTTTGGGCTGCTCAAGTCACGGTTCCGGTGTCTGGACACATCTGGTGGAGCCTTGCAGTACACACCAACTACATGTACCCAAATGATCATGATATGTGCTATGCTACATAATATGATCCTGCGGAAACAGCTGCAGCAGGACCAACATAGGGCTGGGCCAAACATACCCCCACCATTGCCAAGGCCACCACAGGCAGAGGGTGACTCGGAGGAGGAACAACTTGACCTTGCCCCAGTAGGCAGAAGGAGGCATGCCCAGTATGCCCTGGCCTTGGCAAAGAGGCAACGCATAGTACATACACTTGGTCAGTAGGAACACTGGGACTGATACCCGCTCTGACTCACTCATATAGTAACAGGGATGCCTAACATGACACAACCTGCTTCCAAACATATACAGGGAGTGTAGTATGTGCATCCAACAGAGGCAGCCCTGCAGCACCACCTGAGGCATGAATGCCATGTGTCAAGTAATGTAACACCATGTACCATATGCACACCTGAGGACCCTGACTAACATCCACCCTCACCAATCACAAACCACAAAAACACAAACCCACATTCATAGGTACCACAAGGGATAGGAACCTAGATGTAATGCTACCCAATGCCAGAAGTATAAACAGCAAGATGCGTGCAGTGTAAACGCACATAGTATAGAGGATGTAGATATCAGTGCTGTAATAGACAATTGGGTCAAAGCCCACACCAGCACCCTAACACTACCAGGTCACACCTCATACAGGGATGTACATGTGCAAAAACATGGAACAAGCTACAAAACGAGGGTGACTAGCAATAAATGTCATGGATAACCACACCCCTATGTTGGTACCACAACAAGAAGGAACATGGATTAGCCATGGTCAAATACCAATTGCCAAAACTGCCTACTACTAAATAGTTTGCTGCAGACCACTGTCCTAATAGCAGGAACTGCACGAGACCTATGTTCATAGGTTCATAGGTTCATACTAGGCTATCTGCCCTAGGGCATATATAAGCCTAGCCCAGAGTTTTGTGGCTTCCGCCACCCCTTCAGTTCTAAGGATAATATGCCCATTATTTTGCTGTGCCTCTGTCAAGCAGTGACACTGATGTTATCCCTGGGGTATACCTGCGATCTCCCATCCATTGGTCATGATTTCTCTCAAACAAAGCCAGCGAGGTGCCCAGCCTCACATGTACCAGGATGATGTTCCACAGCATAGGGAGTCTCTGGGTGATGAATCTGTCCCTCCAGCACGCCCAATTAATAGCTGTGTTGAGGTTTAAGTCTCTTGCCCTTGTAGCTCTGATGGATTTAGAGGTTTGGAGGTGAAGCATGTTCATTAATTCCAGATTGGACATGGCCTAGTATGTCAGGCACAGGCCACCTCTGAGCAGACGGTAGGTGACTGAATAGAGCTGGGGTTCCTTCAGTCGGGCAGCATAAGACATACATTTGAGACCTTTTATCCTTCTGGTGAGGAATGTTTGGGGCCTGTCCAATTGCTGCAGGTGTCGGGTCAGATACATTCCGAATGGGGCATTGTACTCAATCATTGGTCTGATGAGTGATGAGTACAGGGGACCAATGACCTCCCTTGATCTAGATGTGAATCCCTGCATGATCAGGTGGGCAGTGTAGAAGGTCTTCCTAACTACTTTGGCAACGTGAGTGTCAAACGAAAGGTTGCTGTCAACCTGGGTGCCCAGATCCCTGATAACCTCTCCTGTGCTTAGAGGAGTAATACCTATATGGGAACTTGTTCTTCCCGAAGGGTATGACTATGCATTGTTTAGCGTTTAACTGTAGGCCATGGCTCTGGCACCAGTTATCCATTTCTATGAGACCCGTCTGAAGGATGTCTGCGTCAGATGGGTTTTCAACTATGGTTCCCAGTTAGCAGTCATCTGCAAACTTTGTCAGACATAATCCTCTTGTGTTTGCTTGTACTACTGAAAAGTAGATGCCGAACAAAAGTGGGCCCAGGACTGAGCCCTGTGGGACACCACTTGTGACAGGCTTGGAGTGTGACATGGCACCAGCAACCTTGACCATGTGGGTTCTGTCACTTACCAGTTTGTAACCCATCTTGTGACGTATGGGTCTACATTTAAGCTGGTGAGTTTGTCAATGATACCTGAGTGGGGTATTGTATCGAAAGCCTTTGCCAGGTCAAGGTAGGCTGTGTGGACTGCCTTGCCCTTGTCAATGGCCTTGGTGACCGTTCTGAAAAAGTCAACCAAGTTTAAAATGCATGATCACCCTTGACAAAGTCAAACTGGGTTGGATCCAAAGTCTGCAAGTCCCCTATGTCTTCATTTATGAGTTCCATTATGATCCTCTCCATATCTTTGCAGACCAGGCTGGTCAAGCTGATGGGACGTTAGTGTCCGGGGTCGGTGGAGGCACCTCCTTTGTGAAGTGGGACCACCATTGCCATACGCCACTCCTTGGGTACGTATCCTGAGGTGAGGCTAAGATTAAACAGCTGCCCTAACTGCGGGTTTAATTCCTCATTGAGTTCGTGGAGCACACAACCGGGGACACCATCTGGTCCCATGGATGCTGTGTTTCTCGCCTTGGATAGAGCAGTTCTCACCTGAGCATTTGAGATGTTTGGGGGGCTACAATCCCCTGGTATAGATATCCCTCCCTTTGGGGGGGGATCTGCACTGAACCTGTCAGCCAGTATGTTGGCAATGTCTGTAGGTTCAGTGGTTTTTACATCATTATGAACTAATTCTGAGCATATCTGGGAGTCACCTCCCAGGTTTCCAACATAGCTAAAAAAGGCCTCATGATTGTCTTCTGAGTCCCTAGCGAGTTTTCTCTCAAAATGTGCCCTAGATGATTTTATGGGAGATCTCAGTTCTTTACTTATAATGAGCAGGGGTGTCTTCCCTTCTACGGATTTTGCTCTATCTTGTAGTAGCTCCTTCCTTCTGATGTAGAGCTTGTTTATGGCTGGGGTCCACCAGACTGCACGCATGCCTTTGGTACAAAGAGTCTCTGTTTTGTGTGGGATTGCCTGATCCATGCAGTCCTGGAGGCGCTGGTAGAAGGCATTTGTAAGTGATTCAGCGGCTTGGGTAATGGTTTCCGCTGGCTTGGGGGCCTTGAAAGAGACCACACCAGTCTTTAGAAGTGTGAAGTCAGCTTTTGAGAAGTTCTTCACGGTGGTCTTTTTTATCTGGGGTGGGGGCGGGATGTGGACTTCCAGTGAGATTAGTTTATGATCTGATCTCACCAATGATGGGTATACTTCTGGTGTTGAACATTGTGACCCCATGTATGTGATGATGTGATCTAGTATGTTGTCTCCTCTTGTGGGGATGGTGACTAGTTGTTCCATGGCATATGAGGTTATGAACTCTAGGAACCTTTGGGCTAGAGTGTTGGGGCTTGAGTAGTGATCCCAGTCTATATTTGGATAGTTGAAATCACCCAGTATGATGGTGTTTGGAGATACATTTATCCCCTCCAGTGTTTTCAGGAAAGCTGTGTGAGGTTCCTGAGTTTGAGAGGGTGGCCTGTAACCTGCTACAAACTGCCGAGCAGCCTTGCCTACAGTTAATTGCACCTGGATGGTCTCCGATGCATCGTGTGTTGCCACCAACCTTGAGGTGAGGGTGTCCTTGATGAATATGGACACCCACCCTCCTTCCCTGGTGTCATCTGGATTTTGGAGCCGGAACGCATGATATGAGGTAACACCTGATACTGCTGGGGTGCTGTCAGGAGCCCTGAACCAGGTTACAGTCACAGCACAGACATCGATGTTCTCCATACTGAGAAGGGCTTATAGTGCATGCATCTTGAGGTTGAGACGTCTGGCATTGAGCAGCATTACCCTTAGTTTCTTTCCTTTTTTGTGTTCTAGGGTGGTAGGTTTAGAATCTGAGCCTTGCCTAAAAAAGGCACAATGGGGGTGGCAAGAGCCCTAGCCAAATTCCGGAAGCCCAGGGGTGACAGGTGCAAGCCGTGCCCTGCGAATCAGCGTGGCTTGTCCAGCATGTCATCCCAGGCAGATGGACATTGGATCCCCTTTGAATGACACCATAGATTAAGCCAATTATTACAGCTGGTCATCTTGTCTCTGTATTGTGGCATCATTCTTGGTGAAGGTAGGATACTGCTCAAGGTCAGGGTCATACCTGCCTGGGCTACATAATCAGAGAGCTCCTCTATGTCTCTGTTCATGTAGTCCAGGGAGGTACATCTCAGGTTATTCACACCAGCATGGACAATGACTGAGTCATACTTGTACTTGCAGTTGAGTGACATGAGTGCTTGCATTATGTGGTGGATTCCAGCACCCAATAGGCAGCTTACTGTGACCTTCTCCTTACTCAATCTGGTGAGCGGGACGTCAGTGTGTCTGATGATGGAGTCACCTATGACGGGTGTGTCTGGCATTGTGTTTGGCCTTAAGGGCTGTGAATGTTTGGCACACTGACTCTGTGGTCTATGTGTTGCATGTGCTGTGCCCTGTGGAGGCAGTTGTTTGGGTGTCTGCTTTGGTGGCCTCTGCTGTTATGGTAGATCTGTGATCAGAGGCTCCGAGTATGTCTTTGTGTGTTTATGTGTATGATTTGAAGTTGTGATAGTGCTATGTGAGACTGGGTTTGTAGTGTGTGTGGTCACCTTCCCCTCCTCTCTGGTCCTGCCAGTCCTATGTTGAGAGAGCTCAGCCTCCAGTTTGGCTATATAGTTGCATCTCTTGCATGCATTTGTGTTTTGTGGGAGAAGGAGAGGGTTGTCTGTGTACATGAGTCAATTGTAACATTGCCTCAATATTCCCAGGTTCACCAGCTGAGCAGGAGAGGACACTAGCAACTGATCCCTTGCTAGAAGGAATAGACAAAAAACTGTTGGAAGACAGGAAGATATCAAGCCCCCAAAACCACATTATATTGCTTGACTGACAATACCTACACATACACCATAGTTTCATAGTTTCATAGTTTACTACTAGGCTATCTGCCCTAGTGCATTTATAAGCCTAGCCATAGTGATGTGGCTATTGCTACCCCTTATAGTGGTAATAAGTGTACAGAATAGATTCCGAATATTGTGCCTCTCACTTAGTAGTGACACATTATGACCCCCATACATAATTGAATACCTTGACTGTGCCTCTGTCTAGTAGTGACACAGGGAGGACCCCTGGGGTAAAACTACAATCCCACATCCAGTTGTCCAGACTTCTCTTGAAGAGAGTCAGTGAGGGACTCTGTCTAACATGAACTGGGATACTCTGCTAGAGTGTGAGAAGCCTCTGAGTTATGACTCTGTCCCTCCAGCATGTCCTATACATGTATGTGCTGAGGTTCAAATCTTCAGCTCCCATGGTTCTGGTGGAGTTGGATTGCTTGCAGTGGAGCATGTCCACCACATCCTGATTGGACATGGTCTTGTATGTCAGGCATAGGTCACCTGTAAGTATGCGGTATGCCACTGAATAAAGCTGGATTTTCTTTAGTCTGGAAGCATATGACATGTGTTGTAGACCCCTGATCTCCTTGGTAAGGTACTTTTGGGGTCTCTCCAGCTGTTGCAAGTGCTGGGTGAGGTACATACCAAATGGGGCTTTGTATTCAATCATGGGCCTGATAAGGGAGAAGTATAGTGGTACAATGATCTCCTGTGATCTGGATGGGAAACCCTTCATGATAAGGTGGGCAAGATAGAAAGTCTTTCTAACCACTTTGGCAACATGGGTGTCAGACAAGATGTCACTATCTACATGTGTCCCCAGGTGTCTGATTTGTATTCTGTGCTCAGTGGGTTGCTGTCTATGTATTGATTTGTGGGTACTTTGTTCCTCCCAAAGGGGATGACTACACATCAGTTGCAGTCAGTTTCAGGCCATGATTCCGGCACCAGCTATCTGTCTTTGTGACGGCATTCTGTAGGATGTGTGTGCCGGCTGATGTATTCACTTATGGTGCCTAGGTTGCAGTCAGCTGCAAACTTTGTCAGCCACAACCCTCCTATGTTTGCTTTCACATCTGAAAAGTAAATGCCAAATAAGAGGGGTCCCAGGACAGATATTTGTCGGACACCACTTGTGACTGGCTTTGAATCTGACAAGGCACCTGCAATGTCGACTTTATGGGTTCTGTTTCTTAGCCATTTTGCAAACTATCCTGTGACATATGATGTTGTATTTCAGCTGTTGAGCTTGTCTATGATGCCTGCGTGGGGTATTGTATCAAAGGCCCTAGCAAGTGCAGGTAGGCTGTGTGGACTGTGTAGCCCTCATCAATGGCCCTACTGACAGTATCAAAATAGTCAACTAGGTGCAAAAGGCAGGATCTGCCCTGTACAAAGCTGAACTGGGTGGGATCAAGGGTCTGTAGGTCACCAATGTCTCTGTTTAAGAGCTCCATAATGACTCTTTCCATAGCTTTGCAGACAAGGCTGGTTAAGCTTGTATGGTGGTAGTTCCCAGGGTCTGTGGAGGCATCTCCTTTGTGGAGTCAGACCACTGCTGCTGTACGCCAGTGTTCAGGTACATATCCTGTAGCAAGGCTAAGGTTAAATAGCATTTGTATATACGGGTTTAGCTCCTTCTGGAGTTCACATAGCATGCAACTGGGGATACCATCAGGTCCCATTGATGCTGTGTTCTTGTCTTTGCTGAGTGCGGCTCTCACATGGACATCTGAGATGACAGTGAGGTTACATTCATCTGTGATAACTATCTTCTGTTGGGGGTGAGGGAGGGGGAAAATTGCACTGAACTTGTCTGCCAGAATGTTGCCAATATCTGTCAGGTCACTGAAATATATGTTGTTGTGTACCAACTCAGAGCATATCTGAGGGTTCCCACCCAGGTGTCTGACATAACTGAAGAAGGCAGTGTGGTTATCTTTATCGTCTTTGGTGTTTATGTCTCAAAGTTGACCTTGGATGTCTTTATGAGAGAATGTAGCTTTTTACTAGTGCTGATCACAGCTGCCTTCCCTTTAGGAGATGTAGCTCTGTCTTGCATTAGTATCCTTCATCTGTTATACAGTTTGTTTATGGCTGGGGTCCACCAGACAGGCCACTTTCCCTTGGTGGAGAGGGTCATGTTTTTATTTGTGATTGCATGGTCCATGCTATCTCGGAGATGTCCGTAGAAAGTGTCTGTGAAGGAGTCACCATTGTGTGTTGTGGTTTCCACTGGCCCAGTGGGCTTGACGGATACCATCTCAGTCCAAAGAAGTGTGAAGTCAGCTTTTGAGGTGTTTGTCACTATACTCTTTGTATTATACTAGCACTGACACAAGTGTAGACAATTTCCCAGAATCCATCAAACAAAACGGACATGCAAAATGTAACACTTCCACAAGAGGAGTAAGCATACTGGATGTGATAATCAGAAATATGTGTACCGGATGTCAAGATGAGAAGTGTATCCCTCACTGGTAAGACCAGACCATAGAGTACTCACACTGTAGTTACACATCACGACCCCAGTCCCTGGCCAGACTACCACAGTGAAACACATGTATAAAGCATAGCTTGCATCCCTACAAACCAATGTGGAATCCATGAAAAGCCCTGTGCAGGTCCAGAATATGGGACACACTGCAGAACATGTTATACAGGCATACCATGAACACAGCCAAGAGTGCTTTGAGTCTGCAATCACAAACAACAAGACACAATGCCATACACCCAGGCATCTGGCATGCTGGACACCATAAATTACTAAACCATTGAAGAGAATGAGGAAGCTACCACATGATAGATCAAACATGAAAAGTGAAGTAATCAGTGATCACTAGTATGGCAATAAAATGTGTCCACACATACAATCCACTAAGGCCAGGCAAAACAAGTAGAATCTGTGAATCCAGTGGCAATGTGACACCTGTCCCAAGTACACACACAACAACAACTCACCCCAATAAATACAAATGTATGTGATAGACGCAACCAGGTAGCCAAACCGAGCCTGAGCACCCCAAATCAGTACTGTCAAAAGTAGTCAGGAGGACAAGGTAACCACATACACCACAAACCCAGTCCCACATAGACCTACAACGACTGTAAACCAAACACATAAACACAAAAACATTCCCAGAGGCCCTAATTACAAACACACAACACCAACACAAGCCTCCAAAGCAGACACCCAATAAAACAAACCCCAGACATAGCACATGTAACACATAGTACACAAAGCTGGTGTGCCAAACAGTCACAGGGCAGAAGGAGAAACAACATGCCTGATACAGTTGTAATAGGTGACTCCATAGTGAGACATGCTGCTGTCCCAGGGATGGCTTGCACCTGTTACCCATGAGCATCTGGATATTGCCTAAGGCTTTTGCAAACTACAGAGATCCTCCCGTAGTCAAGGCCGAAAAGAGCAACCCACCACCATAGAACACAAAACTGGAAAGAAACAGAAGGGTAATGCTGATCAATGCCAGATGTGTAAACCTCAATATGCATGCTCCTGAGGCCCTCCCCAGTATGGAGAACATTGATGTCTGTCCAGTGATACAAACCTGCTGCAAACCTCGTGACAGCACACCAGCACTACCAGGTAATACCACATATCATGTGTTATGGCCACAAAACCTGTAACAAAACATAAAAGGAGGGTGAGTATCCATATTCAGCACAGACAGCCATACGTCCAGTTAACTGACAATGCTTATGTCATTGCAGCCCACCCATGTGCAACTAACTGTAGGCAAGACTGCTGTACAGTTTGTAGCATGCTACAGACCACACTCTCACACACAGGAACCCCACCTCACTGTCCTGAAGACAGTGGACAGTATGAATGTACCACCAAATGCAAAACAAGGTACACACAAATTACCACATAGGTGGTAAACCATTATGTGTGGAAGGAGTAATCAGGGACCTAGTGACTCAAGTGGACAGTCACCTGTTATGTGACAGCCACATCGCCAATTTGTCTAGGAAGACTGTCTATATTGGACACTGTATCATGAAAGGATTCACATCTATGTCAACAAAGGTCATTGTGCCCCTATACTGTTCCCCTATCAGACCATATTGTAATACAATGCCTCATGTGGGATGTACATTACCTGGCACCTGCAGCAGTTAGAAATACCTCAAAGGTACCTCAGCAAGAGTCAGAAAGGGTCTCAACTATATCTCATATGCTGCCTGGCTGTAGACACCACAGCCGAATGCAGTCACATACTGCCAGCACAGAGGCATTGTATGTCTGTTGTACAAGTCCATGTCCAACACAGAAGTAATGGACATGCTCCACCCCAGAAAACTCAAAGCCATCGGAGCTGTGTGAGTCAGAGATGTCAACCTTAACACATAATCAAATAGGATGTGCTGGAGGGACAGATACCTAACCCTGAGTCTCTCCACACCCTGGAACAGAATACCACTACATGTTAGGCAGACACTGACACTCTTCAACAGAAAGTTAGCAAAATGGATGGATAATTGTAGATGTACACTGGGGGTCTTTACTGTGTCATGTCCAGACAGAGGCACAGCTAAGTAAATCATAAGTGGCCATATTATTCACATAGCAAGAGGTGGCAAAAGCCACATGCACTGTGGCTAGGCTTACAAATGCCCTAGGGTGGATAGCCTAGTATGAACCTATGAACCTATTATGATACAAATTGTACAGGACACTAAGGATAACCCCAAGGCTGCTGCAACTGATGGTAGTAAGCGTGTTGTGAATTCCTGGATATGCTCTGGATCACACAAATATTACAAACAACATACCAAACACACACACGTATTGCCAACATACATCCTGACAGGTGCAGTGCAACCCCCCCCCTCATAATGCCAAATATCTTTCCCAGCTGACTGCTGCCTCCCTGATATTATGTCAGCCTTACCACAGGATATGTACCCAAAGAGCAGTGTACAACAACAGTGGGTGTTCTCAAGAAAGCTGTTGCCTGAATGGATACTAAAAACAACCACCACAGAATCCTGAGAAGCTTGGTCTGCACAGCTATGGAAAGGAACAGCATGTACTGCAGACATAACGATATTGGGGATCTATTGACACCCGACCCTACCCAGTGTGGGTTTATGATGTGCAGACCCCGCCCCTAAACATGTGTGACTCAGTTGAAACAGTGATTGAGGTCACTGATGAGGGCAATGTGGTCCACACAGTGTAGCTGGACCTTGCAAAGCCTTCCATACAATACCCTACGTGTTCCATATAGATATGCTCACCAGCTTATATATACACCCCAATGTCACTAGAGGGGTTGCAAACCAGACCAACAACAGAACTGACATGGCCAGACATGCTGCAGCCATGTCAGACTACAAACCACATATAACAGGTATCCCACAAAGCTTGGTCCTGGGACCTTCCCTGTCTGATATATATGCCCCATAGGTACAGGCCAGCATGTAAGGACTGTGCCTGAACATGTTTGCAGAGGTCTACAAACCGCCTAACATATCTGACACTCCAGCTGACACAAGAATCCCACAAAAGGGCCACATAGAAACAGACAACCGGTGCCATAGCCATGTCCGCATGTGAAATGGAGAAAACTGTATAGTCAACCTCTGTGAATATACAGTAAGTGACCACCAATTACCACATAGGTGTTAATCCATTACATACTTCACATGTAATGACGGACCTGGGTACACAAGGTGATAGATATCCTGCATAGGACAAACATGTGGCTGTAGTGTTAACAGAAACAATCCATATACCAACCTAATCATGAAGGTTATGACATCTAGATAAGGGGAGGTCATTGTGGTTCTGCAGTTATCCTTCATCAGCGTTACAAATGACCACAACAGCCCCTGTGGGGTGTACCTCAGCAGACACCTCCATCAACTGTAAAGTCCACAACAGTACCTTACCAGGAGTATCAAAGAGCTTGAACACATGTAATGTGTTGCCTGATTAAACAGAGTGCAACTCCACACACTGCCATGCTGGCCACCCAGACGCAAGCTGTGCCTGATGTAGAAAGCCATGTCCAAGCTGGAATCAATGAACATGCTGCACCTTGTACAATCTGAATGGCAGTGAGCTATGCACATGAGGGACCTGAACCCCAGCACTGACATACATAGGACAAGCTGTACTGCATTATCCATAACACAGAAGCCACCCCGACGCATGAGTAAACTACCAGTACAGGTTATCCATAGAGTCACTCATTGATTCTCCTCAACAGGAATCTTAATGAGTGGATGGGAGATGGTAGGTTTACCCTGTGTATCAATGTTATGTCACAGGTAGACAGAGGCACAGTATACTAAACAAGACATATGTCATGGCAAACTACACTTACAATGTGTCGAAGGACAAACACACTCTCTGACTAGCATGAGAAATGGCCTAGGGCACATCAGTAGTGTTTGCCAATGTACACCTATGTTGTGGAATACACTACTGATGTTGGATGAGGCTGTTGTAAGTAGTTCATATACAAACATAATGCAACATGGTCAGATAGGTTCATAGGTTCATAGGTTTATACTAGGCTATCTGTCCTAAGGCAGTTATAAGCCCAGCCCAGAGTTTTGTGGCATACGCCACCCCTTATATGGAAACAATACTGTGCCCATTAGTTTGTCATGCCTCTGTCCAGCAGTAACACAGAGACGATCCCCGGGGTGAACCTATGATCTCCCATCCACAGGTAAAGATTCCCCTTGAACAGAGCCAGTGAGGTGCTCTGCCTCACATGGACCGGGACTGTATTCCACAGCATAGGTAGTCTCTGAGTGGTACATCTATCCCTCCAATATGTCCTACTTATATCCCTGCTAAGGTTTAAGTCACTTGCCCTAGTGGTTCTGATGGATTTGGCGATTTTGAGGTGGAGCATGTCCATTACTTCCTGGTTGGACATGGCCTTGCATGTCAGGCACATGTCACCTCTGAGCAGACGGTATGTGACTGAATAGAGCTGGAGTGTCTTCAATCTGGCAGCATATGACAGATGTTGGAGACCCTTTATCCTTTTGGTGTGGGACTTTTGGGGTCTCTTCAATTGCTGCAGATGTTGCGTGAGATACATCCAGAATGGGGCATTGTACTCGATCATTGGTCTGATAAGTGAAGAGTACAGGGGAACAATGACCTCACTAGATCTGGATGTGAATCCCTTCCTGATCAGGTGGGCAATGTAGAAGGTCTTTCTAGCCATGTTAGCAACGTGAGTGTCAGGAGAAAGGCCACTGTCAACCTGGGTCCCCAGGTCCATGATAACCTCCTCTGTGCTTACAGGATTGCCACCTATATGGTAGCTTGGGGTTACCTTGCTTTTCCTGAAGGGTATGACTATACATGTTTTGGCATTTAACGTCAGGCCATGGCTCTGGCACCAGCTATCAGTGTCCGTTAGTCCCTTCTGAAGGATATCCGTGTCTGATGCACTGTCCAGTATGGCACCCAGTTTGCAGTCATCTGCAAACCTTGTCAGCCAAAGTCCTCCCATGTTGGCCTGTACCTCTGAGAAGTAGATGACGAACAATAGGGGGCCAAGGACTGAGCCCTGTGGGACACCACTTGTGACCGGCTTGGAGTCTGACATAGCACCAGCAACTCTAACCCTGTGGGTCCTGTCCTTAAGCCAGTTTGCAACCCATCTTGTGACATATGGGTTTACATTTAGGTTGGTAGGTTTTTCTACAATACCCGAGTGGGGTATTGTGTCGAAAGCCTTTGCAAGGTCAAGATAGGCTGTATGGACTGCCCTTCCCTCAGCAATGGCCTTAGTGACTGTTTTGAAGAAGTCGACCAAGTTCAAAAGGCATGATCTGCCCTTGACCAAGCCAAACTGGGACGGGTCCAATGTCTGCATGTCCCCTATATCTTTGTTTATGAGCTCCATTATGATCTTCTCCATAGCTTTGCAGACTAGACTTGTTAAGCTTATAGGGCAGTAATTACCAGGGTCCGTAGAGGCACCGCCTTTGTGCAGATGTGCACAACTGGACTCTAACCAGGCTGTTGTGCACACTATGGAAATGTAAAGCAGTGATAGGACTAAAGCCCAGGATACTGTCCACCACAGTGAAAGTACTGAACCACTACACTATACAGTACTACAGTGTTAGGTCAGTATGAACGGATGTTGACAATTGTATGCAAAGTATCCCATGCAAAACCTGCAGGCACAGTATAATCCCTGTTGTGTTCACACAAAAAGCATTTGGACAGTAACTACACAACATGGCACAGAACACACAACCATAAACTGGAGATATTTGTTGAAGGTCACACTCATCCACAAATGTGATGGGCTGCAGAGTTCAACATATGGAAAGCTCACACTGGGCATGCTCACACACTTAGATAAATGAGACATCTTTCACACAACATGCTATGGGAAGGGTGAACTGGGCATGCTCACACACTTAGTCCAAATGTTACTCTTAGCAACTGTGAAAACACACCAGAGGATGTTCATTCCCCTTTCTAGACACTGATAATGTCAGCACCCTATAAGTTTATCAGGAGAAAAGGAATCTCCAAGTAATCTGAGTAGCGTGCTCCGCTAATGCGTCTGTCTCTAGTGTCATAACGTAGTTAGGTAGGGGTTTGAATCCAGCAAGTGTGTATGAAGGGGGGAAGTGTGTATGAAAGGGACATCCATTTTTGGCAACTGTGAAACACCACAGGATGCCCATTCCCCTTTCCAAACACCGATGATGTCAGCACCCTATAAGTATATCAGGAGAAAGGAAATCTCCCAGTAATGCGAATAGCGCGCTCTGCTAATGCGTCCGTCTCTAGTGTCATAACATAGGTAGGTAAGGGTTTGAATCGTGCAAGTGTGTATGAAAGGAACATCCCTTTTGGCAACTGTGAAAACACACCACAGGATGCTCATTCCCCTTTCTAAACTCTGATAATGTCAGCACCCTATAAGTATATCAGGAGAAAGGAAATCTCCCAGTAATGCGAATAGCACACTCTGCTAATGCGTCCATCTCTAATGTCATAACATAGTTAGGTAGGGGGTTGAATCCAGCAAGTGTGTGTGAAGGGGGGTAAGTGTGTATGAAAGGAGCATCCCATTTGGCAACTGTGAAAACACACCACAGGATGCCCATTCCCCTTTCCAAACTCTGATGATGTCAGCAGCCTATCAGTATATCAGGAGAAAGGAAATTTCCCAGTAATGCGAATAGCACGCTCCGCTAATGCGTCCGTTTCTAGTGTCATAACATAGTTAGGTAGGGGTTTGAATCCAGCAAGTGTGTGTGAGGGGGGTTAAGTATGTATGAAAAGAACATCCCTTTTGGCAACTGTGAAAACACACCACAGGATGCTCATTCCCCTTTCTAAACTCTGATGATGTCAGCACCCTATAAGTATATCAGGAGAAAGGAAATCTCCCAGTAATGCAAATAGCACACTCCGCTAATGCGTCCATCTCTAGTGTCCTAACATAGTTAGGTAGGGGTTTGAATCCAGCAAGTGTGTGTGAAGGTGGGTAAGTGTGTATGATAGGAGCATCCCATTTGGCAACTGTGAAAACACACCACAGGATGCCCATTCCCCTTTCCAAACACCGATGATGTCAGCACCCTATAAGTATATCAGGAGAAAGGAAATCTCCCAGTAATGCGAATAGCGCGCTCTGCTAATGCATCCATCTCTAGTGTCATAACATAATTAGGTAGGGATTTGAATCCAGCAAGTGTGTGTGAAGGGGGGGTAAGTGTGTATGAAAGAAATCACCCTTTTGGCAACTGGGAAAACACACTACAGGATGCACATACCCCTTTCTAAATGATATCACAATTATTTATGGCTTTTGATTACAGGCATGTCACGTGTGTTTTGCCCACACAGAATGCCCATGTGTGCGGGTTGTCTCTCACAATAATGCATGACATTGATTAAACCAGTTATGGCAATGCACACATGATGTATGTGTGTGCCAAATACACATATGCACCTGTGACCTTCAATAGTTACCATGTGTGATGCCTGCCACATGTGAATACATGGTATTTGCACAGGGTAACATTATGACTGTGGTCTTCTGTGCAGGTGCTGCATGTGGGATGTGTATATACAGTGTGAGATGTAGATGCTATCAGCCTAGTAGTGAGGGATACACACCTGGTCTGGGGCATATAGTCTACATGTTGTTGATGAACAGGTGCTGCATGTTTTCACCTGTTGTGGGAGTGGTAAGACGTTGTTCCATAGCAATGCAGTGACCACATGCTAAGAACCGTTCAGCTAGGGTGTTGTAGCTACAGTAATTCATTAGCATTCAGTAATATGTCAGCATCCCTGGTGAGGGTCTGATGCCAACCAAGGTCAGGGTTCTACCAGCCTGTGTCATTTGCTCAGTGATCCCTTCCATGTTCCCTATCATGTATCCCAGTGAGGGACATCACACATCAGCTGTAGTGGCATGGACAATGACTGAGTCATATGTGTCCATGCATCTGACTGACCTGTATGCTTGTGTTATGTGGTGGACCATAGTGCCCTATGAGCATATCACTGTGACCTTCACCTTGTCCAGCCTGGTGAGCATGTCCTCACTGTACTGGACAATTGAAGTACCTAACACAACTGCAGCAGTAGTGTTGTATAGCTGTGCAGACTGTGCTTGTTTGGCACACAGGATTTGTGTGCTATGTGTTATGCGTGCTGTGTGCAGGCCTAACGTATGCCTGTGTGCCAGCTGCAGAGGTGTCTGCCAGTCATGCAGGATGCTATCCTTAGGCTCCATGAATGGTCCGGTGTGTTTCTGTGCTTGTATTGCTGTCAGTGTAGGTCCACATCAGACTGGTATTGCAGTCACTGTAGTATTTCATGCCACCTGACAGGTTATGCCAGTACTGGGTTCAGAGTGCTTAGTCCACAGTTTGGCCATGTGTTTCCATCTCATACATGTGTTGTACATCCATGGGTAGGGGATAGGGTTGACTGTGTGCATGTGGCAGCTGTGACATTACTACATGACTCACATATTCCACAACTGTACCATAGAGGTGACTGACAACTGACCTTTGCACATGCTACCATAGTATTGAGATTGCATTGGTGATTAACAGCATATAGGGCCAATGGTGAACAAGATACATAGGTCCAAAGGTTCATACAAGGATATCTGCCCTAGGGCATTTATACACCTAGCCAGAATGTGTGTGGCTTTCACCATGCATTGTAAATCTATCTTGCTATGCCCTTTTCCAAGGTTAGTATACTGTGCCTCTGCCTAACAGTGACACATAATTGATACCCAGGGTAAACCTACAATGTCACATCCAGTCATTAATATCACTCTTGAAGATAGTCACTGAGTGACTCTGCCTAACCTCTATTGGGATAATATTCCAGAATGAAGGGAGCCTCTGAGTTATGAATGTGTCCCTCCAGCATGTCCTATGTATATCACTCCTGAGGTTCAAGTCTTTCCAGCGTGTATCCTGATGGGATCTGGATATTCTGAGGTGCAGCATGGCCATTAAGTCAGGGTTTGACATGGCTTTATATGTCAGGCACAGATTGCCTATGAAGAGGCGGTATGCCACTGAGTAGAGCTGCTGTTTCTTTAACCAGTCAGTATGTGGCATCTGTTTGAGCCCTTTGATCCTCTTGTTGAGGTACGTATGTGGTCTTTCCAGTTGCTGCAGGTGTCTGGTAAGGTGCATGCCGACAGGGTCATTGTAGTCAATTATGGGCATGATGAGGGATGAGTAAAGAGGCACAATGTCCTCCCCTGTTCTACATGTGAATCCCATCATGATGATGTGGCCCATATAAAATGTTTTCCTAACCACTTTGTCCATGTTGTTGTCAAATGGTAGAATGCTATCAACCTGTGTACCCCAAGGTCCATAATTCCTTCATCTGCATTTAATGGATTAACACATATGTGGTACTTTGTGGTCACTTTGTGTTTGACAAAGGGGATGACTATACACTTTTTGGCATTCAGCTTGAGGCCATGGCTGTGGCACAAGTCGTGTGTTTGCAATAGGCCCTTTTGGAGGATGCCTGTGTTAGCTGGAGAGTTGATTATGGCGTCCGGTTTGCAGTCATCTGCGACTTGCTCAGCCACAGTACTTCCATGTTGGCCTGTACCTCTGATAAATATATAATGAACATGACAGATCCCAGGGCTGAGCCTTGTGGGACACCACTTGTAACTGGTTTTGAGGCTGACATGGCCCCAGCGATTCTAACCATGTGTGTTCTGCCCTTGAGACACTGTGCAATATCCATAGTGACATAGGGGTTAATATGTACACTGGTGAGCTTCCCTAGAATGCACAAGTGGGGTATTGTATCAAGGGCTTATGCAAGGTCCAGGTAGGCTGTGTAGACCACCTTCCCCTTGACAGTGGCCTTGGTGACTGTTTCAAAGAAATCAAACAGGTTTGAGAGGCAGGATCTGCCATTAACAAAGCCAAACTGTGTATGGTGACATGTCTGTAGGTCCCCAATATCTATATATATGAGGTTCATGATGATCCTTGCCATAGCTTTTCAGACCAAGCTATTCAGACGTATGGGGTGAATAGTGTCCAGGATCCGTTAAGGCACCACCTGAATTTAGAGGGACCACTGTTGCTGTACGCCACTCTTTGGCCACATATCATGTAGTAAGGCTGGGATTGAACAGTAGTGTTATGTCTGGGTGTAGCTCTTCTTGGGTTCATGTAGGACACAGCCTGGGACACTGTCTGGTCCCATTGATGCAGTGTTTATTGCTTTGGAGAGGGCAGCTCTTACCTGAGCATCTGGGATGTCAGGGGGGGCAGCACTCTGCTGGGAGACATAATTGCCCTTTTGGTGTGGTGGGGGGGAGAAGGTAGCAGTGAACCTGTCCACTAGGATGATGGCAATGTCTGTGTGTTTGGTATTTCGTGTGACATCTTGGACTACCTCTGAGCATATCTGGGTATTACCACCCAGGTTCCTAACATAACTATAGAAAGCCTTGTGATTATCCTCAGTGTCTTGTGGAATCTTCTCTCAAAGATGGCCTTAGACAATCTTATGAGTGCCTGTAGTTGTCTTCTAATACTCATCAGTGATGCCTTCACATTTTGGGATTTTGTTGTATCATGTAGTGGCTTCATCCTTCTATTGTATAGTTTGTTTATGGCTGGTGTCCAGCACACAGGACGTCTGCCTTTGGAGGATTGGGTCTTGCTTTCATATGTGATTGCATGATCCATGCATTCCTGAATGTGTCCATAGAATGCCTTTATACAGGTATCTGCAGTCTGGCCCATATTTTCAACAGGCCTGGAGGCTTTGAAGGTTTCCACATCATTTATGAGGAGTGTGAACATGCTTGACATGAGCTGTTGACTGACATCCCACCCTCCAGACTGAGCAAGGTGAGGGTCACATTTAGCTACCTGTCGAGTGATAGAATATGCCACATAACACAAGCACACAGGTCACTCCACAGCAAGTATAAGTATGAGGCAGTCATTGTCCATGCTGGTGTGAACAACCTGAGACGTACCTCCCTGGACCACATGGAAAGAGACACAGAGGAGCTCTTACAGCACCCTCTCAAACTCAGGACTCCCACACAGCCTTCATGCTGACACAGGAGAGTATAGATTTCTCTGCAAACACCATCATACTGGGTGACGTCAGCTACCCAAACAGACTGTGAACATTACTCAAGCCACAATACCCAAGCTCTAGGGTTCCCATAGTTCAGACACACTTTAGCTATGGAACAGGTAGTCAACTTTCCCACAAGAGGGGCAGATATACTAGACCTGATCATCACAAACATGAGTACAAAATGCTCACCACTTGAAGTATATCCCTCATTGTTGCAATCGAACCATATACTAAACACACTGGAGTACTGGATCCCCCACATATACAAACCTCAAACACATTGATGTGTGTGTGGGAAATGCCCCTATTAGCAACTGTGACAGTACACTACAGGATGCAGATTCCCCTTTTGAAACACTGATGATGTCAGCACTCTATAACTATATTACCTGAATTAAAGTTCTCCAGTAGTTTGTATAGCGCGCTCCGCTAATGCGTCTTTCTCTGATGTCATAACATAGTTAGGTTGGGGTTTGAATCCTGCAAAGGGAATGTATGTGTGTTAGTATGAGTGGGGTTTGTGTGTGCATAATGCTGTGAGGGAAATGTGCCTTTTGCCAACTGGGAGAACACACTACAGGGTGCACATCCCTCTTTCTAACCACAGATGATGTCAGCACCCTCTAAGTACAACATTAGAAAGAATTTCGCCCACTAATGCAAATAGCACACTCTGCTAATGTGTCTGGCTCTAGTGTCATAACACAGTTAGGTAGGGGTTTGAATCTTGCAAATGGAAAGTATGTGTTTTACTGTGGGTGGGGTTAGTGTGTGTGCATAATGGTGGGGGTGGGATGTGGCTTTTGCCAAATGGGGCTATGCACTGCAGGGTGTACATTTCCCTTAACAAACAGTGATGTTGACAGCACCCTATACAAACAAAACAACAACAGAGAAGGTGCTGGTACCAATAACGCATGTAAGGTAACACTTCTTCAAGTAATGTCCACAAAACGAAGTAGGATAAACGAACAATCCTTTTACTCTATACAAACAACATGACAACAGACAACTGCCAGTACTCAGTATAGTGCTACATGCTACTGTAACACGCACATGTACCAGAATATACCTAGATACAGGTTTCCCAGGAGCACACCAGCACTAACAAGTTATACCTGTTACCATTTTTGTCGGCCCCAACACTTGGACCAGACAACAAAGGAGGGGGAGTATCAATATTCATCGCAGATTCCCACACCTCCACATTGGTGGCAAAGTACCACATAGGTGTTAAGCCATTGAGTACAGAAGACGTAATTGGGGACCTGGGGAACAAACTTGATAGCAATCTGTCATTTGTCAACCACATGGCCAATGTGGATTGAAAGACATGTTATATAGCCCAGCTAATCATGAAGGGACTCACATGTACGGCAGGGGAGGTCATTGTGCCTCTTTACTCATCCATCATCAGGCCTATAATTGAGTACAATGCACCTTTTGGGATGTACCTAACCAGACACCTACAGCAACTGGTAAAGCCCAACAGTACCTCATCAAGAGGATCAAAGGGCTCAAACAGATGCCATATGCTGCCCAGTTAAAGAAAATCCATCTGGACTCAGTGGCATACTGCCTGTTCAGAGGCAATCTGTGCCTGCCACATACAGCCATGTCCAACCCAGAAGTAATGAACATGCTGCACCTCAGGAAATCAAAGTCCCATACAGCCACACGCTCAGGAGACCTGAACCTTAGCACGGACATAAATAGGACATGCTGGAGGGGCATATTCCTAACCCAGAGGCTCCCTTCACTCTGTAATGAATTCACAGTACAGGTTAGGCAGAGTCCCTCATTGACTCTCTTCCATAGGAATCTGGATGAGTGGATGGAGATCATAGTTGTACCCCAGGTATCACTTCTATGTCACTGTTAGACAGAGGCACAGTATACTAACCTCGGAAAAGGGCATAGCAGCATAAATTTTAAGTGGGTGGCAAAAGACAAACACATTCTACTAGGCTTATCAATGCCCTAGGGCAAATAGCCTGGTATGAGCCTATGAACCTATGTGTACTGCTATAGTACTTCTGCCATATGTTGCATGTATGTGTGTTGTGGGGGATGCACAGGTAATGGCCAGATATTTCTGCACAGGCAACACGTCTGAAACACTCTGGGTGTTCATCCCTACATACTGTATGTGTGTTGCCATCCAACCCTGTGATGTAGACACACATTACTCAGCCTGGATATACATATCCCAACAACACCACAAGCACAGTACACTACCTTGCTATGTATGCATGTAAATACACAGTTATTCACTAGTTAGGACTGTGATGCTATCCATGCAGCCCACTGGGCCAGTGGAAGCCACAACATACACTGCTGGCCCCTTTACAAAAGGTTACCACAGGCATCCCACATAGTGCATGTACTGTGCACACACATATCTAACCCAGACCGTATGCACACCACTTATTTATCCTGTCCAGTGGACTACAGATACAGGCACATTGTATAACAATAGCAGGAGGCTACTGCAGCACAGGGCAGATTCACATGAAGGCAAGGCATCTGTGGTCAGCAGTGTTAAGATGCTTCACATTCACCAAATGCACAGATATTGGCAACATTGTTGCAGACAGTTTAGGTGCAGGTACCCCCCCATTCTCCTACACAAGTGGAATTAGTTATCACAGATGACTGTAACCTCCCTATCATCTCACATGCCCAGGTGAGGGCCACCCTCAACATTGCAGAACACATAGCATCACTGTTACAAAATGGTATCCCTGGATGTGTGATACGTTCAACCCTAGAGGACATAGCACCACATTACAGACTGATATTAATCCCTGGCCATACTACAGGATATGTACCTGAACAGTGCCATACATACACAGTGGTCCCACACCAATGAGGAGGAACCTTTACTGACCCTGGGAACTACTGCATCATATGCATAACTGGCCTTGTATTCTAAGCTATGGAAGTTTTAAGTATGGACAACATGTACAGCAATATTACATATGTATATATTTCAGGACTATGTACACACAACCTAACTCATGGACATACCTATAGATAGTGAACTATGATACATTTGGAGCTGTCACAGTAAACACAGTATTAACCTGCTACTTTGCATTACCTGTGTTTGTGGCAGCTGTTGCTGTGTCAGTGGTGCTGGTTGCTGCTTGCTGTTTGCTGCTGCTGCTGCTGCTGGTTTTGCTGCTGGCTGTCTTTATTTCTGTTTTTTTTCTCTCTCTGTCTCTCTCTCTCTTTCTCTGTCAGTTTTGTGCAATGAATGTATTGCATGTGTGGAGTGTGGGTACTGGATGCTTTTGTAGGTATCTGCATAGGTCCATGTGATTGCCTCTGCACCAATTGTAAGGCAGCATTTGCTAATTGCATGCAGCCAGTTGTGTACTGATTGCATGTCTCACTGTGATTTCAGGACAGTGCTATAAAACGGTATGTGAGATAGGCGTTGCCCTTTAAGATTGTAAGGGCGTGGACCATGCTGGTATGCTGTCGACAGTGTTCTGTGAGTGTGAAGGTTAGTATGTCTCTCATGCTTCATGCTGTGTTGTAAATTCAGGTTGCTGCATTTCTCTCACCTGTTCCCTGTAGTGAGTGTGTATGCATACTGACACCTACAACTATATTTCATATGTATTGCTCTATATATATATATATATATATATATATATATGTGTGTGTGTGTGTGTGTGTACATATACATACTTTCATATATGTACATTAGCTGACATTATTGGGTACAAGCTAACAATTAGCAGGGCTGTTTCTGTTAACACTACACTAGTATGGGAATCCAGTAATTGGGACAGTGAAAGTCTGTCTGACATGCTTTGGGTAGTACACATACTATATTGCCTTTATCTTCATTCCTACTATTACATGTTCCACTTCTTTTAGCACTATATTCCTGTATGAGAGTCATGGCTTACTGGTAGGTCATACAGACTAGTGTTACAATGGTCTTGTGGTAGGGCCTACTAGTATGCTTATATTTTGCTTTCAAATTGAGTACAGGGCCTATCAATCAAAGTGCTGGAGGCACCTTTAAGCAGTTAAAGGGGTTAGTAGGTCTCACAGGAGTCAGGCTGTGTTGCAGATTCTGGTTGCTGCATTTATCTTCACTGTTTCCTGTAGTGAGTGTGTATGGATACTGACACCTACCACTATATTTCATATGTATTAATATATGTATATATATATATATATATATATATATATATATATATATATATATATATATATATATATGTGTGTACATATACATACCTTCATATATGTACATTACCTTACATTATTATGTACAAGCTGACAATTAGCAGGGCTGTTTCTGTGAACACTAACGTAGTATGGGAATCCAGTAATTCAGGCATTAAAAATCTACCTGACATGCTTTGGGTAGTACACATCCTATATTGCCTTGATATTGATTCCTACTATTACATGTTATATTTATTTTAGCACTATGTTCTTGTATGAGAGTCATGGCTTAGTAGTTGGTCATACAGA
Source organism: Protopterus annectens (assembly GCF_019279795.1). Taxonomy (NCBI): domain Eukaryota; kingdom Metazoa; phylum Chordata; order Ceratodontiformes; family Protopteridae; genus Protopterus; species Protopterus annectens. The sequence continues at coordinate 824,097,842 of NC_056729.1, forward strand.
CTAGTGTTACCAGGGTCCTGGGTTCGAGAATTACAGTAGGAATTTATTTTTCTTTCAAACTGAGTATAGGACCTGTCAATCAAAGTGCTGAAGGCACCTTTACGCAGTTAAAAGTGTTATTAAGTCTCACAGGAGCCAGGCTGTGTTGTAGATTGTGGTTGCTGCATTTATTTTCACTGTTCCCTGTAGTGAGTGTGTGTGAATACTGACACCTACCGCTATATTTCACATGTATTAATATATTTATTTATATATATATATATATATATATATATATATATATATATATATATATATATATATGTGTGTACATATAATACTTTCATATATGTACATTACCTTACATTATTATGTACAAGCTAACAATTAGCAGGGCTGTTTCTGTGAACACTAAACTAGTATGGGAATCCAGTAATTCAGGCATTAAAAATCTACCTGACATGCTTTGGGTAGTACACATCCTATATTCCCTTTATATTGATTCCTACTATTACATGTTATATATATTTTAGCACTATGTTCTTGTATGAGAGTCATGGCTTAGTGGTAGGTCATACAGACTAGTGTTACCAAGGTCCTGGGTTCGAGACTGACAGTGGAAATTTATTTTTCTTTCTAAATGAGTACAGGACCTGTCAATCAAAAGTTCCAAAGGCACTTTTAAGCATTTAAAACCAGGTCTGCGCTCGTTTGTGCGGAGCTCACGCATGCGCACTGGTGGTGAGCTCCGCGCACACAAGCGTACACCCGCTATTTTCTTTGAAAGAAAAGAAAAAGGGGTGACAGGAAAGTGGTGAAAAAGGGGTCACAAAGAGGATAAGACAGTAGGGAAACAAGCTTGGAATTTGCAGGAAGGATGTAGGTGAGGCCCATAGCTGCCCATGTCTTTCTCAGCAACAGCTGTGCATTTGTATGCAATTTGGTGTGAAATTTGGAACCTTCCACCCCTGAGAGAGGTGTCAGGACAACATTAATACCTGTTGTACAGCCAATTGTAATTAACAGTTTCAATGTCCAGCGGACATGTGTGCAACATGGACAGCTATGTATGGGGCGTCATTTTTTTGTGGGTACATAGTGCCCTTTTTTTTTTTTTATCAGGTGAGAGTGGTATGTCAGGTGAGGTAGTCAGTATAGCTGGGGAGGTAGGTTGGGTAGGTTAATAGACAAGACAGACAAGACGCATACGGGGCGGTGTATGACACATGTGGGGGGGGTTACACAATTGACGGGGACGGAGGTTAGGATATCCAAGACACATGAGCCCACAGATGGCAACAGTGGAACTGATATCCCCACCCATAGGCAGTTGCCACTGTTCCTTCACAGCCCAGGACGGGGCTGTGCTGGGGGCCATGCAGGCAGGACAACGGGCAAGCCCGTAAGCTGTGCCACCCGGGCCTCAAGCTGGCACCTATGTACTTTGAATGTATTTTTTTGTTATTATGCATTAGATAGTGGAGCTTTTCTCCTCGGGCCTCCACTGAAAATGGACATGTATCCAGTTGGACTAGCCCGGTTAACAAATGTAAAATAAAATAAATAAATAAATAGGGGCCCAAGAACAGAGTCTTGGATCTCCCTTCGCACCATAGACCGGACACCTTGGAGGGTGAGTGGACGTGCTCCTCCGGCCACGCTTGCAGAGGGGGGATGGGCCCCATCCCCTGCAGCGCTTCCACCCGAAGGTGGCACAGGGCCACCGGAGGAGGGTCCGGCCTGGGCACTAGTGCCAGGTGCAGTCTCCAGCTGAGGTGGGATAGGTGGGTCCACTGGGACCTGCCTTCCCAAACGTTCTAAGTTTGTGTGTATGTTATGTTAGTTTGGGTTAGTGGCATATTATTCCATTCAAATTAGGTGTAACAGCATGCATTGGTATTCCCATTAAACAAACACCCAGATATTAACACCATTGAACAACGGGCATATCAATATCACATGCATTATTTGAATGGAAATACACAATCGAACAACATGCAGGGTTGACTAATGGCAACAGGCCATCAGGTTTGCAGGTTTGCAGGTATGACCAGGGCACATGCAACAACAGACATGCATATATTTTTGAAACAGGACAAATGTCCATGGTTAATGAAATGTTCACATACCAATATTTAGTGGGTTGTTTAATTTGCAATTATAGGTGGGGTGGAGAAAGAAAATGATGACACATTCATAAATTATACATTGATATACATTTGTAATAGAATCACAATTAACTTGTGGGTGATAGTTTCCAAATGATTTTTACTTGACTGTCATGCTAGACCTGTTACAGATACATCACTATCCTAGTTATTTTGAATTTGATCAGATACATCATCCTGCTACACTTTGATGACAGGGCAGGGGACAACTATGGATGTTTAGTATGTCAGACAATCATTCATTCTATCTGCAAATTGCTGACTGTGATCACCATATACAGATTTTGGCCTGAACATTCAAGAGTCAGACACACTGACATCAGTTTGGGATGTTAAGTTTTAATTCCCACATGCATTTAGTTCTGTAGAACCACACTGAAGCTTATATATTCAGGTGTTATTACTACTTTATTCATTGATACATGACCCTTTCTGTCACTCACACACATCCTGCAATTTCACAGTTCAGGTTGGTACTTCTAGGCTTTGTTCACATATTAGACCTGTGGGGATTCCAACACTTTCCAGCAGCCTCACTTCTGTCATGATTCAGCATTTCAACAGGGGATATATCTCACATGTGATTACCTCAGATTCTGAAGCTGTACTCTTGAGACTACTACAGGTTATACTACATTTAATTAATGGTGGGACATCTGTATTACAGCACTATTTATTTCTATCACTTATATTTCCAATTTCACTTGCATACTGATGAACTTGTTGCAGCCATACCTGCAGACTTTTACTTGCTGCTTGCACATTCTATTACTTTTAAGCAATACACTGCAGTGTTCTGCTACATGCTACACTATAATATTTGTTTACAACTACTAGATGGGGTTACTAACCTGCATGGTGGTGCAGCCGCACCAGCCTGTGGTCATGTGTCTGTCGATTCATAGGCCGGACACCTGCAGCTGTAATACAAAACAAGTAATATTGGGATACACATCTCCATGGTATCAGCTAGTTGAATTCCTTACATACATAAGTAAAATGTAACTTACTCAGTAGTGGGGCGTTGGGCATATCCCGGGCCTCCTGGATCCATTGGGTCAACTGGTCTTGCTTACGTCGCTTCAGGTCCGCATGGTGGTGACGGACCTGCTCACCAGTGCGTGGAATCCCGGTAGCACTAGTAAGATCATGAGCCAACTGGTCTCATGCCTCCGCCCTGTACGCTCACCATGAGACCTGGCCCTGCATGAGTTGGGCCTCATGATGGTGAACTAGGAGCCAGACCATGTATCTGGACTTCTCAACGCCCCACCGCTGTGCTCGAAAGCAACGTCCCTCCCCTACTCCACTCATTCTGCCTGCAGGTGTATTCTACAATCGTTCATGCTGTGTATTCCCGCCTATGGGGCTTATATATGCCGATTTTCCCGCACATTTCTATGATTGGCCAGTTTAGAATTGTATTTACTTCACAGAAACTGCTTTATCATGCTCCATTTTGGATTACATCCTATATATATGCTATTTCTGCATTTCTAAGTACTGCTGTCATGGCTTAGTGGTTTAGTACCTTGACTCTAGTGCATGGTATCCTGGTTTGAATTTGACCACTGAATTTTAATTTTTATGACTGTCTAGAAATGACTTCAGGACCTGTCAATCAAACATGCCAAAAGCACTTTTAAGCACTTAAAACCAAGTCTGCGCTCATTTGCGTGGAGCTCACGCATGCGCACCGCCGGTTAGCTTGTGGGCGCAAATGGTGTGCGCTGGGTTACACCTTAATTGGCTAGTAACACACATGTTAAACTAAGCACAGCTAGTTGCACACAGTTTGAGCCTGTTAAACCAGTGCTTAGCTCTGAGCAAGCAATTTGCAGATTGTGAAACACTACTTAGCTACGGGCACTCTGTCTCACTGCAGTTTAGCTTTCAGTACATTTCTAACAATTTTTATTCTTGTATTACTTGGAAATATATGCTCCATTTCATTCCATTTTACAAAAGGAAATACTTTTACATTTGTACAATACTGTCAGGGGCTTTTTAGTGCTTATTTACCAAAAAAAAAAGGGTGTTGTGTGGGCTCGAACCTTGCCTGCCTGCTCTCAAGCCGACAACTCTACCGCTCTGCTATTATTTCTTGGCATACTTTGCATATTTAGTTCTTATATCCTTTTCCACTGATTGCTAACTGCAGTTGCGCTAGTAGCACACGAGCGCACACAGTAGCAAACATTTACGGGGTTTAAAAAAAATAAAACAGTTTTTATTTTCATTTTATAACATCTGTTCACTCTTTACATTGCTGGTCTGTGGGGGCATGTGTTGTGTAGTGTGTTTATTCACATTTCCATGGCCTTTCTCGTGGCTGTTTACTTTCAGCCATTATAGACTTCCGGGGGCATGTCAACTTGCAGGGCTTAGCCAACGGACACGCCCCCTACTGTCTTACACGGTCCGTGTAAGAGTTATAGTGTGATTCAGCATGCCTCATGCACCTCATGCATATGCATGACATGCTGACATCACACCGTTTAACTGCAGCCTCCGTGTAAGAGTTATAACTCTTACACGGAGGCTTCCTGAATCTGGCCCAGTGTCTTTGCATTCCTTCCAGATGCCTTCTGACACTTTTGTTGCAATACACTGTAGTTACTCTTTGACATATCACCAATTTTTTATACAAGTCTTTTGTGCTTTGAAGTTTTAGCCACGTGCAGAAAAAATATTGGGTTTCACAGCCATTCTGAACTCAATATGATGGTTTGCTTGTCTTGATGGGTGTATTATGTTCCTGTACAGTTGCATAAATCTGCAATTATAATTAACAGAAACCCTTACCTCGTTGTTGTTTTAACTTTATATTGTAAGGTATTTTGCAGCACCTTGGAAACGTATTCAGTTAAATTTGCATAATTCTGTTAGATACATGTTATTAGTAGTCAGTAACTAATCTAATGGTTGCTGTTATGACATTTGTTCAAATATAGCACAAAGCTGTTAAGCTCAACTGCATCACCCCAACTTAGCAGACTTAAAAAAAAAAAATCAAGTGAGATCAGATCCTAGAAAATAACAAATTGTTACCTGCTGATTTGATTAGAAACTTTCAGTTTTACATTACACTTACAGGGGAAAATGCACAGACCTGATACAAACTACTGATTTACTGTAGTGCATTAAAAGATGCGTCTAATGCAATTTAAGTAAAAGGACTTACATGAGAATTGTAGAAGAATAATATATTGTGATAACTCAGGTGATTGCATGCACATAAATATCATATTGTGTCAGTATTAAGGTAAACAACGTCAAAAATACTATACAAAATGGTAATGCAGAAGTTGTTCTTCACCATATTTTTTCATTTAATTGCTTAAGGCGCAATCACAACAGTAGCTGCTAGACCAAATATATTAAGGAAACAATTTCCTGATGCTGATTGATTTACTGATTATTTGCAAATCATGTATTTTAAATAGTTGGTACTCAAGCTCTTTTCAACAATGACATCCTACAGAAAGTCATAACAAAGATGAAAAAATACATTTGAAGAAGAATAGGCTCACTAGCAAATGCAGATACAATGCTACACAATTGCATAACTAAGCTTAGAAAAGGTATAGAAAAAGTGCTTAAATTACAAGTGAAAGGTATGACACTAATGCACAATGTGGCAATATCCACAGATGGTCATCTTATTTTGAGCCCTGTATTTGTATTGCTTAGTGGAAATTATATATTGGCAATCTTCAAACACTAGACCCCACCCAGTTTGGGTTCATGAAGGGCTGATCTTGTCTCCTGTACCTGATTGACTTCTTCGAATCAGTCTCCAGAGCCGTGGACGAGTGTAAGGTGGTTCGCACAGCCTATCTGGACCTCGACAAGGCCTTCAACACCATCCCCCACTCTGGAATCATAGATAAACCTACTAAGCTGGGCATAAATTCCCATGTCACTCGATTGGTTGCCAACTGGCTTACTGACAGAACCCAGACTGTAAAAGTAGCTGACTCCAAATCCAGCTCCAGACAAGTGACAAGTGGAGTACCTCAGGGTTCAGTCCTGGGACCACTCTTGTTTGGCATCTGCTTCTCTGAAGTACAGGCCAATGCTAAGGGACTCTGGCTATCAAAGTTTGCAGTTGACTGCAAACTGGGAGCCATTATTGAATCCCCAAATGATGTGGATATTCTACAAAAGGGCCTTGCAGAAACAGATGCTTGGTGCCAGAGCCATGGGCTCAAGCTTAATGCCAACTTCGATAACCACATCGCCATAACAGTCATGAAATCCTTCTATGTGGCACACCTCATCACTAAGGGCTTTTCATCCAGAAAAAAGGAGGTCATTGTCCCACTGTACTTATCCCTCATTAGACCCATTATAGAGTACAATGCCTCATTTGGTATGTACCTCATAAGACATCTGAAACAGCTGGAAAGGCCGCAGAAATACCTCACTAAAAGAATCACAGGCCTAAAGCAGATGCCCTACACTGACCATCTAAAAAAACTCCAGCTATACTCTGTGGCATATCATCTACTCAGAGGCGATCTCTGCTTAACATACAAGGCCATGTTAGACCCTGAGCTGTTGGACATGCTCCATTTAGAGAAATCCCAATCCCTCAGAACCACATGCTCCAGGGATCTAAACCTTGTCATCACAATGAACAAAACATGCTGAAGGGATAGGTTCTTGACCCAGAGACTCCCCCATACTCTGGAATAGACTGCCCATACATGTCAAGCAGAGCACCTCATTAGCCCTCTTCAAAAGGAACCTTGATGACTGGATGGGAGATAGGAAATTCACCCCGGGGATCATGTCAGTCACCCTGCTAAACAGAGGTCCAGGGAAGTAAATACTGTGGGAATAAATATCCAGGGAATTGTTATGGCTAGGCTTGTATAGGCCCTAGGGCTGATAACCTAGTACCAACCTATGAACCTATAGTGAATAGACACATAGTACATGGAGCGCTATGATTACGCTAAAAAAATAGCTAAATTATATTCTGCTTCAGTGCTGTTATAGTAAGAGACCTTACCTTAACAATACCTACAACATCTTCTATGTGTTGTTAAGACTGGGTACGCTCTAAAAGAAGACAGCACTGACCAGAAAACAGCAGCAGCAGGACATGAAACAGATTAATTAAAATTCCTGCTTGTGCTTACTGTCTGTTGAAGTAAGGTGTACAAGCATTTTGAATCAAATTGCTACCCTTAGACAGGGAATACATAAGGATGTCAACCACTTACCCACTGCTTTACTGGTGGCTTTCAACCCATCTCATTTTTTTTAATCTTATGTTTCATTAATTTGTAGTACATGGAGAAGATAAATCTCCATGCACTACAAAGAATTATGAGTGGGTCTACGATTTTAACCCTATATTATGTGTTCTTAACATGGGTGCCAAATGAATATCTCAGCATCCTTTTCTCAAACATATAATAAAGCAGTTATGATTGCTGAACTACTCATAATCTTCTCTTTTACCTACTTCACAACTGCATAAGATATCAAAAAGGCAAATGCGAATAAACGATTAAAAAATGCAACTAATTACAGCTTTTGCTAGCACTAATATATGCTACATGATTAAATGCTTTGGTAATGCCTTTTGAGGCATTTTTATTAATCAAGTCTTCTACTTAAAGGTCTTTCAATAATTTTCAAGTGAGGTTAGATATATGAAAGAAGCTAATTTGTCAGAGGCACATGCATGGATGATTTTGAGTTTGTTAAAAATGTTGCAATTTAAATAAAACACGGGTTTTAACTATTACCAAAAAAAAAAAAAATATGTAGCCTTTTTAAATTAATCTTTGGTGGCACAATATCCTGGTTGACAATGCTGACGTATATTTCTGATCATTTAGAAATTTTAGAAAATAATTCTTTCATTAAGACTTAGGTGAGGTCAGATCCATGAAAGTACAAAAGTTATTGCTTGTTGACTTTTACAGATCTACAGCTGCACATTAAATTTATATGGCAAAACTCTATAGCTCTGATGAAACTAATGAGTTCATGTAATCCTTGGACGTCTTACTTTTTTGGCTCCCTTGAGGAAAATCCATACATAGTTGGAGACTACACTACGGAAACAATATAATTCTGAAATTTCTGGTGATCTTTTTAATTATAACAGTCAACTGTATGCCAGAAACAGTTTCTAGATGCCTTTCTTTAAATTATTTTCTCAACTGTACTTTTAAAACTGTCTAAGCACTTGGAATTGAATGCTTCAACAATATTTCTCAGGCCATGCCATTTCTTCTTCCTATACATCACTAACAAACTCACTTAGACAGCTAGACAGCTACTATAAAATTACACAGTTTATCAAACATTATGACGGAAGTCCCTTAAAAAGATAAGTAAACAAAACATCAGTAGAAGTATGGGTTGTGCTGTACCTACCCATAGGTATTGGAGTTAGACCACACGGGCAAAAGCCATTAAGTTTAGCATGTGACAGACATAATAATCACCATTTGTTAACCAGGTGGGCCCAATGGACACATAACCTCCTTATATAGGTAACCTGGGAACAATGTCTGGTTAATTGATTTGCTCACGGTCACACATTAAACACAGGAAGTCTAAAAGATTCAAACCCTGTACCACAGAAACTACAGCTCATAGCCTTAAACTCTCTGCACTATCTGTCAAGCAAACAACTGGTCCAACAGAATGCAAACACACTGAAAAACAATGTAATCTGAGTCTATGGTTCAGGGCAAAAACCTGTTTCTAGTCACATGTGACACTTTTCTTCCTGTTTTTTTCTCATTTCCTTAGGTTTGCCTTTCAATTACTTGAAGATTACTCGAGTTACAATTATCAGTAGGGAAGTTAGGAATGGCAATAATTAAGCATATTTTATGATCTTTGTAAACTGAACTCCATAATAAAACTGCCCCTACAACCTCCACAGCTTCTGTCAATTGCCTCCTTTACTGAAGATCCCCCTGAACTAAATTGCAATGTATCAACCACACCTTCTCCATTCCTGCAACTAAACTCTTGGAAATCTGGAATTTACTTTTCAAAGTGATGAATTAACTTGAATTTTTTAGAGGTCAACATTTCCAAAAACCTAAGGGTCAATTTGAATCCAATGTTTACATGAAGAATAGCAATTCTATTAACTTTTTACATGTTAGTAGCCAACACCCTATTTGCCAAAAGAAAGAGTTAGTCAAAGGTCAGCTTATTAGGATTCCTGCACTCATTTCAAATGATGATGATTAAAGGAGTGAATATTCTACTTTCAATGTTTTTGGAGATAGGATACCCCAAGGAACTAAACCACAATTTGGCAACTGAAATTTCCAGTAGGAGGGGCAGTGACTTTCCAACCATTTTGATGCTACCTGATTCAGTTAGAAAAACAAATGTCCAGCATGAAAGTATCAGTTTTAAAACTGCTATGATATTACCTTTTGACACAAATGACAACCATTTGAAATACATAATGCATCATAACTGAGACTTAACCATTAAGACTGGTTTCCCCAATAAGTATTGGGTGATGAGCCTTTATTTGTGTACAAATGGAACAGTAACTTTAAGGATAAGCTTGAAAGTAATTACAATAAGTCTGCATCTTACTCAGGTAGTGTTAGAAAAATTACTAAACGTGGCTGTTGTAGCCAGTGCAGATTTATCAATGACACAGCTAATATATCTGTACCAGGATATAAAAGGACCATTGGTTGGATTGGACATTATAATTGTGGAACAAAAGTGGTGGTTTATATCACCTCTTGTATATCCTGGGATAGTTTTTATGTGGGTAAGAGAGAACATCCACTCATTCAAAGGATATATGAGCATAATTATAGTATGAAAAATAAGGATTCAACTACCCTTGTTAATCAGAGTTCTTCACTAACCCAGTTCATGTGTAACTTGGACAAATAGATCAGGAATAAGAAATTTATTTCTGTTCTGGCAGCTATGTACTTAATGGACAGAGGCAGCCTGCAATGCTTGATCACCCAAGCACTAACCTAAATATACTTCTTAGAATAATATTGACCTAAGGGGCAGCTGCAGTGGTACAATGGTTAACATTGCTGCCTCACAGCAAGAGGTTCTCTGGTTCAATTCTCAGCTGGGGTGCCTTCTATGCAGAGTCTGCATGTCCTCCCTGTGGTTGCATGAGTTTCCTCTGTGCGCTCTGGTTTCCTCAAACATCCCAAAGACATGCTGTAGGTGGATTGGACACTCTAAATTGGCCCTAGGTGTGAGTGTGTGCATGTGTGTGCCTTCTGTGGAAGGTTGGGCGCTGGGCTGACAACCCAACACCATAAAACTCCACTGCCAATCATGAGCAGACAGATGATCCACTGTGGCAACCCCTAACCAGGAAAAAGCTCGAAGACGAAGAATATTAACCTAAATTTCTCAGATACATGTGGGATGCATGGCTAGGCTTAAAAAGGCCCCAATGAGCATTAATCTAGTCTACACCTATGAACCTAGTACCCAAAGCTTGCCCTTTGAGTCAGTAAACAAAAGTCTCGACACTCTCAATTTGTCAGGTCCCTATTATTTTAGTGAATGCAATGAATTGCGAATGCTGTTTAGTTGAACGTCATTACGCGAAATGGCAAAATACTGAAAGCACAAAACAGAGATTTTTTCCTAAGGAAAAAAATCACTGGGCCGTTTTCATGACTTTGTCATTTCCTCCACTGTGGCGCGATCTTGGAGTTAGTATATTTAAGTAGCGGGGGTGTGGGGGGGGGGCAAAGCCCCCCACTTTAATTTGTGTTTTCATTTTTTTTTTTTAAGGCATCAGTGATTTTTTTTCCCCTGGGAAATAAATCGCTTATCCATGTATTTTGGGTTTTTGTGGATTATAGATCGATTATATAGAATTCGCAAGTCTGTGCGTTCGCTTATATAATATTGTCTATGAAAGTGAGTTTAATAACCATCGTGTATGTAGGTAAGTTGGTCATCATGAAAGCTTCAGGTCTTCCAAAAGACACAGATCATAATAAACTTGTGCAAAATAAATAGCCCCTGCGGTATTTGGCAATACCCCTCCAGATGTCTCTGAATATTCATGAATATTACAGCTATGCCAAGTGAAGAAAGAGTTCTTTAACAATAGGGAAACAGTTTTCCTTGTATAAAGTTTAAGGCTACATTTTTGTTTCCCATAGTAAGATTTAAACATGATTACAAAAACACCATCCTTTAATTGTAGAGATCTCCAAAAATTACACTGCAGACATTGATATTTTCCTTAAGGTGTGGGAATACAGCTGTCATGTTTCTAACTCTTTTATGTTCTATAATTGATCTGCAAAGATCCATATTCCCACCTGGTTCCAGTTATCCTAGTCTATTCACCTACAATGTGTTCTTATTTTGAACTGATTCCACAGAGGGACGGATGATCAATAGATGGTTTTATAATCGTTTACTAGTATTTTCTTTTCTTTTTATAGTGTCGCTAGAAACTTGCCAGCGAAGTGCCACTTGTGCCATTTTTATAGGCTGTTTGATAACTGAACCACATGTTAGCCACTTGCTCCATGGAAAGTTCTACCTACATGTATTTACATTTACAGTTTTTTGTCTGCAGACAAACATGGAAGCCACATTTGCTATGAGTTTAAACATCTGATATTTACAGATAAAATCATAAGCATATAAGGAAAGACTGTAAGCTAAATTCTCTATAAATTATGATGCTGGAGATCTGCATATAATACTTTAAAATGAAGTAAGGAAAATTTGCAGCAGATATATACTAGAATAAATAGCATAAACCTAAAAACAGCTCTAACTGAAAAATAAGTCCAAACAAGTACTGATGAGTCTCGTAAATGGCAGGTAAATGCCTTAACAGCTTCTGCAGTTGTTGCTGTAATCAAACCAGTAACCAAATGAGACAAAAACAAACAAACAAAAAAAAAAAAAAAAGCTGGTTCTTTAATTCCTAAGAGAGATCCATGCCCCATTTACTCCCATCTCCTGTTGTCTCAGATCCAAAGAATATAGGCGCATGACAATCATAATGCAGGGAAGCACAGAGTTGACTGCTCTTTGACATGTAGACACAGTTAATCCAAGATGTTCAAATCACAATTTGGTTATTTTAACAGCTCTTCAGGCAGGATATGATTTTTAAGTTCTACAATTCGTCCACATTGATGTTGCCATGTATATTGTCTGCTGTCTGTAGCAAAGTCTTGGAGTTGTCTGAAGTAGTTATCTGAGCAGCAAATCATTTTAGGAGGGATCCAAAGCATCTGTATCCTGTCTCTGACAACACAACATACGAGCTATTTGCTGGCACATGTAAAATCTAATGGGTAGAGACATACGTCTCAACCTCTTATTACTAGAATTTGATAAAGTAAAAAATGTCAAGTCAAAACGACAAAATCAAGAACACATTTTATGTATTGCTCCTATAAACTTAGTTGATAGAATAGAAGGTTTTACATTAGCATACATTTTCTGAAGAATATGAAGTCTAAAACATAAATGTCTGTCATTATTTAGTGACTTCAGTCCTCATTGATTTGGCAGAAAACTACAGTTTGTTTGAGGAACAGGCCAAAATGTGAGGAAGAAATCTGGGCATTCCGTGGATGTCTGCCAGCTGTCAAACAGTGTGTCCTGTCTATATGTTAGTCCATAATCTGAACACCACCCAATAGGTTACACCTTTGTTCTGGTGATTTCTAAGATTTGGCATCACTTTATTATTTACTCAGGAGTCAGAGATGCATCATTGGGACAATATTTAAAAATATATTACATTGTTTAGGTACCAAAATAACTTAAAACAACACAGTTCAGCAGAAAAAAACAAGTCTAGCTGTTGTATAGAGCTCATGTATTTGGATATAAGGTGATCAAGGTCCTGTCTCTCTGAGTACAGACAGATTCAGTCTTCATATAGGTTCAAAGGTGTATACTAGGCTAATGACCACTAGGGCCATTATAAGACTAACCATGTAACCCAAATGTGACTTACAAATTTGATTTATGTAGGAGGTGCTTTATTGAATGCCTCTGTCCAACAGAGTGTTAGGCACCAGACCAAGGGTGAATTCCGATTAAGAATCTATTGGTTCAAGTTGCACTTAAATAAGGAAAGGGAGGAACTCTGCTTCACATGGATGGGGAGCTTATTCCAGAGAATGGGAATTCTCTGACAAACATATCTGTGTCTGTCTGTCTATCTGTCCAACATGTCCTAGTTATGTTGCAAGCAAAATTTAGGTATTTTAATGTAGTACCTCTGATACTGTTTATTTTGGATGGTTTCCTATTGTATCAGCGATTGCAACAATGTCGAATTTCTGAAAATGAGAGCAAAAAGTCATAAGCCAAAAATGTCAAGTACCACAGGAGAGAACAGCCAGACTTGCTCCCTTTCTTGACCTATGTTAACATTTGTCTCTGTGTCTGCACAGGTCAAGAGATACAATATTTGATTTGCCCTCAACATTGTCGGCTTACGATCTTTTGGTCTCATTATACCAAAATTTAACATTGTTGCAATCACTAATACAATAGTAAACTGTTTTGCATAGATGTAAAAGGTTCATCAAAATAGGGTCCAGGGATGTCTTGTATGTCAAACAAAGATCACCTCTCAGAAGTCTGTATGGTACCTAATAAAGAGATTGTGGGTTTTGAGGTAATCAGCATAGGGCATTATGTTTATTCTTTTTGTAAGGAACCTTTGTGAATATTACAGTTGCTGCATGTGTCTGGTCTGGTACATACCAAAGGTGCAATAATACTCTATGAGGGGTTTGATGAGGGCTAAGTACAGTGGTATGATAACCCCACTGGACCTAGATGTCATACTCTTGCTTATAAGTTAAGGAACATAGCAGGATTTTCTTACTACCTTGGACACACATTGGTAGAAAGCTAGGTTACTATCTACATGACTTCCCAGATTCCTAATTAATGAATCAACTTTAAGAGGTGTTTTATTGATGATGTACTTTCCTGCAGTGACTGACTTCCCAAAAGGTACAATAATTCATTTCTTGGTCAGGAGTTTTAAGCCATGGCTTTGGCAACAAGCATTTGTCGGTGTTAGACCTTCCAGATGGGTGACCCAGCCTTGGGGAGATTCAATGACTGCTACCAGTTTGCAATCATCTGTGAAATTGATTAGCCAGAAGTCTTTGACATTGGCTTTCACATCCAAGAATTAGATGCCAAAGAGCAGTGGGTCTAGCAGAAAGCCCTTGGGGACTACACTGGTGACTGGCCTTTTCGTGTAGGTGGCCTCACTGATTCTAACCTCCTGGGTCCTATCAGTAAACCAGATTGCTATTCAGAGTGCTATAAAGAGGTTTATATCTAGTTCCATAAGTTTGTTGTCACTTCCTGAGTGAGATATTGTATCAAGTGCTTCAACCAGATCTAGGTAGGCAGTATACACCATTTTCTCCTCGTTCATTGCTTTAGTGACTTCTTCAAAGAAGTCTACCAGATTTGGTAAGCATGAACTTCCTTTGACAAAGCCAAAACTGGGATGAATCCAGTGTCTGGAGGTCTACTATATCTTTGTTGATAATTGCCATGCTTATTCTTTGCATGGCTTTGCAAATTAGACTAGTCAGATAATGAGTCTGTAGTTTCCAGGGTCTGTCGAAGGTCCTCTGTTACGAAGGGTATGACTGTTGCAGTCATCCATTCACATGGCACAAAGCCTGTTTTAAGACTGTAATTAATTAAAGACTCTAGGGGTCCTTATAATTAGTATTTTAGACTGTTCAGGAAGCATCCTGTGATGCTATTGGGGCCCATTGATGCCATGATCTTGGCTTTAGCAAGCACAGCCAATACATGCTCCTTAGTTATATTTGGAGGGGCTATGTTTGACGGTATTTTTTGGGGGATAGTTGGGGATGAGGAGGGGTAAAACTGGAACTGAACTTGTTTGCTAACATGTTTGCTATATCACTATGCTCATTGAATGTGACACAATTAACAATGAGTTCAGCACATTGCTGTGTGCTGCCCTTGAGATTTTTGGCATAGCTTAAGAAGGCCTTATAGTTATCTTTCACCTGGAAAGCTATCTTAACTTCAAAGTTGGCTTTGCTTGACCTAATTAACCCTCTTATTAGCCTACTTAGTTTGATGAGAGAGTTTTTTATCTTTATGAGAATTAGTCTGCCTGATTTTTTCCCATAATTTGTTTTCCTTTTGTTGTATTTCTTAGTCTTGGGCCTACTTCTGTTAGTAACAACAGCCTCTATTCATCCATTAAAATGGTTGTATATAGGCTGCTGTGTTCATGGGATTTGTAGGGGCATTCATTTTTCACAAAGCCAGGTAATTTCTCTAGAAATAGTTCCTGTTACTGGTTTAAATGGGATTACAGTGTTGATTTTGATTTCTTTTGTATTATTTTTGACTCAAATCAACTGTATTGTTACTATTAATCTACAACTACTGACCGATAAAAAATGGACACCCTTGCAATAAGTTTGCTAGCTAAGGATCTCCTGACTCTCTGTCTGCATGTTTCCATATTAGGCACGAGTTTCAAGTTACATAATAGAACTTTCTACACTTAGACATGTTGGCAGAAAACCAGACTGAAACTAACACGAATCCATCTTGAAATGAAACTAACTTCAAAATCAAATATGCATTAAAGATTTTTCTTTCTATTACACTTGTGTCTTCACAATATACATAGCTACCACATGCTGTACTGAATGTAGGTCCACAAGTCCACTAAACAATGGCTATGGCCACTGTTTTTCAATCACTGATGAAGGCGCTTTCTCTACATTATCTTTTGTGGCATCCTGCTGTGTGTGATAGCCAACCCACCTGACATGCATCATCCAGTTGTGAACTTTATTTGCAGCCGCACATTACACAGCATGTCACACACCAGCAGAATCACTGATTGCTTTTCAGTAATGGATCCCATACCTCTAGGTATGCAGGCAAAAATGGCCATTTCAGAATGCCAAACGTATACTCCAGTACTGCACATTTGTATCTGTGCCCATACATACAAATCCTCAGTAAACAGGATTTTGTTAGACAGAGATCATCATCCAGGGCTGTAGTAGGAATACAGCACCATTTATGAAATACAGATAATGAGCCAGTTTATTTTTGTAAATATATTCCTGCATGGTTATATTATGTATCATTATTTATTTCATTTCACTGGTATACTTTGTGACAGATGTTTGCCTACAGCATTGTCCCAAGGTGAATGGACCTGACTGAATGCTTGATACTGGCTACACATCTGCCATATGTGAATGTTACTGATATCACCTGGATGCTTCTAAGATACAGTGGTGATTATGCTATCCACACTGCATACCTGCTGGAAGAGGAGAGAGCGGAATAATTGTGCATACAGGTCTCATGTCTAGCTGACTTATCTGTCTGACAAATAATAAAATGTGAATACCATTCACTTACCAGGCAATGAGACACATGACGCTATATATAGAAACCAATGGGTAAAAAGGTAACACACACAAAATCATTTAGTAAAAGTTACAAAAAAACAAAGCAAGGCTAGAGTCTTCACTCTGTAATAATTTAACTCTTCTGTAGTGGGGGGCTGTAAACTCCATTAGCTGTAAAAGTGTCTCTTTTCACCTTTTTTTCTGAGCTCATCACTGAAGCATTATTACATTTCTTGGCCATATTTTATAAGCTGAGTTTAGAAACAAGCCTGATGTCTATAACATTAGAATGACTACAAAATATCCTAAATAACATCCATACCAAAAGTTTGAAAGGTCTTAGGTAAACCATTTAGTGAAAACTACAAGACAAAATAGCAAAGCTAGAGTCGTTACTGTGTAATGACTTAAACCTCTTGTAGTGCAGACTCATGGGATATATGCAAATGATCCATCAAGGACATACCAGTGCTTCAGCTACAAGGTTTCTGAATGCCCATGATTTTTTGCTTCTACTTTTTTAAACTTTTACTGGTGCATTTAGACCAATAAAGCCAAGCCAAGCTGTACTACGAAAAACAGAGGTTAAAACAAGTCTAATGTCCATATGGCTGCTAGAGGAGATGCCAGAGCTGTGGATGTATCATTCATCTGCCCATATTTTCACAGAATACCTAGATATATTCAGCTTGTTCCACAATTATTGGTTTTCTAGCAAACCATTGAGTACCAAAGCTACTAAATAAAGATGCATATTAGAGATGTAGTTATCATATCCTTCAGAAAATGCATTATAAGGCAAAGTTTTAGTTTAGCAATATTCTAAGTTTATCAAACTAATATTTAAAATCTGACTATGATTTTTTCTTTTGTCCTTCTGTTATTTTGGCTTCATCCAGATTTTTTTGCATTTAGAAATTGAGAGGTATGGTTGTGAGTCTTTTTTATGTAGGGCTGATAATACCTTTTAATCATCCATTGTTTCCTGGGCCTGTGTACTGAAGGGAGTTGGTAAGACATGGGTTACCACAGCTTTTGTCACAAAAGAAGCAAGTAGTGTAGAAGAATGCCATAAGGCTACAGGAAATGAAACATGGTGGAGAGGTGGGTATTAAAGGAGGAAACCACTGTTGATTGACTGTCTGGAGGAAGTTCCACCTGAAACAGGAAGGCAACCAATGAAGGCAGCTTTCTTTGCTTTACCATATAGGTAAATACAGTGACTTTCTGGTGAGGTGCTGACAGGGAATTAGAAGTGGTGGCACAGTGCTCCCCCTGAGCAGGATATTGGGAGTCCTGAGCAGGATATTGGGAGTATGTAACAAGGCTTTGAGAAACATTTTAGGATGGAGTATCACTTTGTTAATTTGTTTGAGGGCTTGCCACATAGTGAAGGCAACTGGCAGCTATGTCTGCTTTTGTATTTGGTCAGAGTGCAAGGAATGCCTTGGGTATTGCCTAAGGTTCTTGGACAGTGTCACTTGCAGTTTGTGGTGTTCTGGCAAGTCACTGAAGGTGGGTGGTCCTCAAGCAGTAACAAATGCCTGACATTCGAGTCAGTCTTCATCCTTGCAATATAAGGGTCCTGTTATATGATCAATGGTTGTAGCTTTTTTTTAAGTTTGTAAATAAAGTAGTTCAAGTTTATCCCTGATTTAGGTGAATGAAAGAGTTTCAATTTCATATATTGTTGTAACTCAAACGGTAGAACAGACATTTGGTAGAAAGATTTTTGTAGGTATAAAACAGAGAGAATGGACAAATGAGTGAATGCTCATTTGCATCACTCACATAGGTTGAATTTAGTTTTATATAGTATAGGTAAGCAGGACTGGGCAGGAAAATTAATATTTGAATGAAAACATGGTGGTTGTGAATATCTATAAGACTTTGTTATAGCAGATGTTATGAATAAGTAAGTGGAATAGTACTGTGCAGTTAGTAATGTTCCTTTTTTTCTTGTAGCATTTCAGAAGTTGGAGTATTGAAAGGCCGATGGACTGAGATAGTGCTATGAACAGATACATTATTGTTCAAGAAGGTGGTTGCACTATTGTAATTGGGAACTGAACCCACCACAGAACCAGATGGAAGAAGTCAAAGAAAGTGCAAGCCCCTATTCATGCAGCCCACCAGAAGAGCACCCAAAAAGGTGGAGGAGAAGAATGTGGAGAAAGAAACAGGGGGCTAATGCAACTTTTTCAGTACAGCCCCAACCATTAGCAGATAACTTTTCATTTCTAGATGAGCATGGGGAGGCAAGGTTGGATGCATCAGCTGATGAGTCTTGTTTAGGGTTTGTGCAGGATTTGAGCAAAGGAGTTATTAAGGGTAGGGATGCAAATTCAGGAGCACAGCGCCCAGCCCATGGTAGTCAGGGAGGAGCTGGAAGAGGGTCAAGTAATCCAGGCAGCTAATAGGAAGCTAGGGATTGTGCCACCAGTCAGGGAACTGTTTAGTCCTTGGCAGCCAACAAGTACAAGTTATCAAGGTACTTTCAAATTGGCAAGTGATGCAAGCTTTTCTAATGGGCAGAATGGGTGTGTTTGTAAAAAAAAAAAAACAACAAAAATGAGAAAGGGGGCTTTGTAGATATGTTTAATCTGCTAGATAAAGACAGGGCTACAAAGGACTATAGAGGCTGAGTTGTGCTAGGGCTGGATGTGTCAGATGCACTATCAGTCTTGGGCAAGAGGAGATCAGGAAGGTTCAAGACTAGAATTTGGAATAATTGGATTCTAAGTTTTGCGTATATGACAGCATTTTTCTTAGAGAAGGATATCTCATAGGGTTTGCCACTACTGGCATATTTTCTAACTATCAATGTGTGCTTGTGGTATGGCCAGCATTTCTGGAAAGTGAAAGCAGTGGATAGACCATTGTGATGGTAGGCCAGACATGCTGATACATGACGTAGCTCTATGATGGATAGGATTGGGGGCAAGGGCATACCTCTGATAGATGACAATGGGGAGAAGGATGTAACATGTTGGGCCTTTAACCAAAGAAGATGGACTTGACCTTCCTGTAGATTTGTTCACATATGTTCATCATACAGAGGACCTCACAGAATGATGAGATGCTGTCATAAGGAAAGGTTAGGTGCCCAAGCATTTCCTATGCCCCAGGGCAATAGTAGGCAGTTTGCAGTAGTTTTAGGTGATGTGAGAGGGAGAGGCAATTTTCGAGGAATACGATGTTGCTTGCTATTCTGGGAATGACCAGGAGGCTCTGAATCCCATTCTCCCATTTGGATGAACATTTTGCAAACAGTTTTGTAGGACTATCTTGGTGAAGATGCAGCTTGGGAGTTAGTGCAAAATTCTTCCTTAGACTTCCCCAATAGATCAAGTGCAGTGGATTGCAGATTAATAGCTCAGAATTTCAAAATCCTTAAGGGGTAGGGAAGTCAAAGAATAGAGTTTGCTTGAAAAGAAGGTGAAAGTGGGTAGGGTATTAGGTCTATTTCAGTTCCTCCTTTTGCATTTTTTCACATCTCACAACTGGGTTTGGTACTCAAAAGTAGAATTGTGCATTTTGAGTAATTCACCAGCTTTCCTTTCTAGAAGGGGAACAGGGATCATTAAATGATCACATAGACAAAACAGAGGCAAGAGTGCAGTATGCACGAGTACAGTAAGCATCCTTGGATGATGTTGTAGTGAAGCTCATCAAGAGTTTAAAAGACCCCTGGTTAGTTACATTGAATACTGAAGCCACTTTTCCACTCCTGCACACATCAAAATCAGACTGGCCTTGTTTAGGTATGTGTTTGAAGGATTAGTTTTATTTTGACAATGCAATGTCTATGGGTTTCCTAGTACCATGTGTTTCTTTTGAGAAGTTTAGCATAGATAGCGCTGCATTGGATGTGGCAATGGCTGGCTTTTAGACAGCAGTCTTCATTATTTGGACAATTAATTTTCTGCTGATGCTGGAAGGCCTGGAAGAGATCGCTGAAGGTACTTCATTAAGTTGTGTCATGAGGTTGTTGTGCCATTAGCTTACAATAAGTGAAAGGCCCGAGTAAGGTGGCAAATTTCCTAGGCTTAGAAGTGGATATCAAACTTGGTTTATCCCTCCTGCCTGGAGAAAAATTACATAAGTTGCAATTGATTTACCTGATCTTGTTAGGAAGAAAGAGAAGGTTGGAATTAAGAAGGCAATGGAATTGTTAGGTTTGTTAAACATTGCATGCAGGGGAGTAAGTTCTGGCAGAATGTTCAACAGTTCTTTGGCCAAGCTGTTGAGAGTTTCAGTTCATATACATCACAGGTTTTAACAGTAGCCAGTATTGTTAAGGAGGATCTTTCTGTTTGTGCTGTCATTCTGGAACAGTTCAATAGAAATTCCTTTTGCAAAGAAGAAGGGGCATCATATGACGATCTGCAGCTTTATACTAATGCAGCATGGTGGGAGGGCTAGGCATGGCTGCATAATTCAAAAGATGACAACTTGAAGTGGAATGACTTGCTAAGTGGCCAGGTGAGTGGAGGGAGGATGTCATATTTTAGGAGGTGATGCCCATATGAGCAGGATTGCTGGTATGGCAGGAAGAATTAAAAAATAGGAAGGTGCTTTTCAGTTCTGATAATAATGGTCAGGTGTGGGTTTTGATAAAGACATTTGTTAGATCTAACTTGGTACAGGGTGGTTTGTGAAAGTTAGTGTTCCAGAGTTTGACCATTAATTTTCCCTGTTCATAAGCATGGTCTGGATAGGCTGAACATGGTAGCTGATAATTTGTCCCACTTTTCATTTTCACAGGTTTTGTTCATTGGTTCCAGAGACAGATAGGCAGCCAGTGGTAGTGCCCAAGGAGGTATGGGACACTGGCAGGCTGCACCAGCTTGGTTGGTGAAGCAGTCTTGATCATGGCAAATGTGGAGTGCTTATAGACCCGCAGTTACTTCTTTTACATCTTTTATGAAACACCTGCTTAAACATGATTTGTGGTTTGGTTGTTTATGTTATTTGTTTTTTAGATGGTATTTGTGTGAAGCAGAGTGGGCAGTGAGGGTCCATTTGAGAACATATAGTGAGGCAGCAAGATGTATAGAACTCGGGGATGTTACCAAGCATTGAAGGATTGTCAGAATGTTGAAGGGATGGAAAAGAATGAAAGAGTTGGGTTATGACAAGAAACTTCCAATAAGCAGGCCATTGTGGGTTTTCTTGAGAGGTTTATATACATTGTCTTTTTAGTTATAATGCGTACATTTTGCAGGCAACATTGTTTTTACATTTTTAAAGGATTTTAAAATAAGTGAATAAGTAATTTGTGTTGCTAAATTTTTGCATCATGGTTTCAGTGGTTTTGTTTTGGCTGCAACGTTCTTAAGTTTGATCATAGGAGTAAGATCAACAGGTAGCTTTGAGGAAAAATGGTGAGGTTTTCCTTTGTTCAATTGCATGGGCAGGTTAATAGAAGCAAATGATTGGAAGGATGTAATTTTGTATTTCAAGGTTTAGATGGTAGGCCAGATTAAGACAGGCAGATTGTTGTGATGCTCTGGAAGGTATTAGAAACCCATGATATTTTTGATGACAGCTTTTTGTTTCATTCTTTTCAGACAGGAAAGGCATCTTATTTTGCTTTAGAAGGTAAATCTACTGAATTGGTAAAGAAGACAAGAAAGTGGCCTTTAGATGCATTTTTGTTTTATGTTAGATATAAGTTAGTGAAGCCAAGTCTATAGTTTTAGTAAGCATTAATTTATATTTGTTTTTCAGAGTTCTGCAGGATTCTTATTACTGGCCATTCGTTTGTATATTGGGCAGCACAATGAGCAGAAATAAGGCCCGGAAGAGTCTTTTTAGGACATAACCCTTTAAAATGGGATGCGATTTGGCATTATTTTAGAAGAAGAATGCAATGGAACCAACTGTTCAACAGCGTTTGTGAGGTACAGGGAGTGTTGGGTACCCCTAGAGTCACTGTAGTCTATTTGGAGAGGAATAACATAGGTAGTGTATGCAAAAGAATGTTATTAGCTAAGACAGTGTGGAATTTGGTAGTGTTAAAGTAAATGTTTCCTGAAGTGTGACTGGCCCAGTCTGACATAATTCCTAGATTAGTGTGGACAGAACCTGTTAGTTTTAAAGGTGAGGAAATGGCTAGACATTTTGTCAATCACAAGGTATTGAGAACAGCTTCTTCACTGGATTTTGTGTGTTAGATCATTGGGACTTTGCTGTTATGAATCCTGTATGGTACAGGTCAGATGGAATTCATTTGGTGATATTGGATATGATCTGCTTAACATGTGTATTTCATTATAAGTGAAAGACTTAGGGAAGGGATGTTTAGGTGCGTTTAGTATGCTTGGGAGTTCTTAGTAGAAAGCCTTCTAGTCAGGCTAGTGAGGGGTATAAGAGGGGTGTCCACCTCAGTGAAGGGAACCCTAATTTTCCCTCTTTCCTTCCTTTGAACTGGTTGCCTAAGTCGGGCACACTGCTCTCAGGTTGATTTGATTTGTTACAGTAAGCAGTTTAGCATTACTTGTAGTAGCTATGTTGTCTAATTAGCATTTACAATCCTTACATAGTAATAATTGTGTTATTTATAAAAGTTGTGATCTAGTATTTATTTATTTATTTATTTAGCATTTGTTTACCAGGAATGTCTGACTAGGTTCCACAGACCCTGTTTTCAGTGGAGGCCCAGGGAGAAACGCTCCAGATGCATGTCTTTGGAATGTGGGAGGAAACCAGGGTACCCGGAGGAAACCTACGCGAACACAGGGAGAACATGCAAACTCCACACAGAAGGCACCCCAGCCGAGAATCGAACCGGTGAACCTCCTGCTGTGAGGCGACAACGTTAACTGCTGCACCACTGTGCCACCCACAGTAGTAGCATTTACAATCCTGCCATAGTAATAATTCTGTTATTTATGACTGTTATTATCTAATAAAACTGGTTGCATGTGCTCTTCTGGTGTATTTATTGTGTTGGAGGCAGGAGTATGTGGACAAATAATGTTGACATCTAGGAGCTCGATGGATGGAATGACATATCTTGATAATGACGGCAAAAGAGTAGCAATGGTGGGGCAAAGGGGACAGCCATGCCACCATGCTCAATGTGTTAGGTGGCATGATCAGCAGATCCATTTTTATTATTTTGTTTTTGCATATAAACCTGCATGAAGGTAGATGATGAGCACATTAGGACCTAGTGCTCCTCCTGAGTACAGGAGGGAGTGTCATTACAGAGAAGGGACTTATTTTATTGCTTTTTTTTACTCTCACATAGAGTGTAGGAGTGAAACATGAAGGGCATCGGAGATGGGATTTGATGATGTGGGGCACCTGATCAGCGAGCAGCCCTGGATGCTACAAGAGACAGTTACTACTCTGCACGATGCTTTTATTTTACTGGAGGTTTCAGAGGAATTAAGCATGATAATGGAAAGTGGAAATTTTAAAGAGTGGTACAGCGACACTGATGATCAGACACATTCAGCTGAAGTGGTAAGGTTGGAGGTTATATTATAAGATGATTTTACTTATCTGTCTGCCTTCTCTACTACTATGTCTACATGTATTTTACTGAGAAGTGTGAGGTCTTATTTGTATTGTTAGGAGACTTGGACTATTGACAGTTATCAAGAGCAAGAGTGGCTAAATTATTATATTTATTTAACATTTAGTTTGCACCAAATAGTAGGGTGGCTTTTCTGTAGCAATAAGTCACAGGTGGTTAAGAGAGGGCCAAAGTTGTAGCTAGGAGAAATCTTTCTGCAGTAACATTTGAATATGAGCTGAGGAAGGCACTGTAAGTAAAACAATTTCATCTGTATAAGCTGTGATTGCAGAGCAATGAATAACATTGTTAATATCATGTATAAAGGAAGAAAACTCCTCTTCCTCCCAGAAGTAAAGGAAGTACAGACTTCCTCTTTTGTCATTGTTGAATCACAATGGACTTTAAAGGTCGTCTGTATTAATCACATGTCAAACCATAATAGTACTTTTCAGCTAAAACTTTGGGCTTCTGGTTTCTTTGGATGATGGTACACACTTTTGAAATCTCTACTAAGATCTGCAAATGCAGACCCTGTTTGACAGACTTTCTCCATGGCCAATATGATTTTGTCATTCACAGTATAGACAGCATTGGGTGTGTTGTAACTGGCTGTAAACTGCATTAAGCATCAGTAAATATATTGTATTTATTAATGTGCTTTTGTAACTAGAGGAGGTAGTGATGTAAGTCTAAAATCACTGGAAGTTAGCCCATTGTCAAAGTACAGAGGGATGAAACCTTGACCATGACCCAGGTGACCAATGTCAAACTCAATGCAGAATGCTACGGGGCATGCATAAGAAACCAGACAACCGTATACATATCTGTATGTGTGTATATATATATATATATATATATATATATATATATATATATATATATATATATACATGGGTCTATGTCAGATAATCGAGAATCCAAAACACAGAAGATGAAACGGCAGAGTTGAGAATCACGAAAATGAAAATGCTGAACTGTGTGTAAGTATACTCAGGGCAAGTAAACACTTGCTCAACATGGGCAATTGTGTCCTTTTCCCCACTGTAGTGCAATCCTGGAGTTGGTATATATAGTGTCGGGGGCTGGGGGGGGGGTGCAGCCCCCAACCTAGGTGGGTTTTAGATAGAGTGGTGTATTTTACTGTAGTGTTGCACAAGTGTTTACTTGCCCTGGGAATACTTATGTGGTTTGGCATTTTCATTTTCATGATTCTCATCGCAGCCTTTTTGTCTTTGGTGCTTTGAATTTTTTATTGTCCAAAGTAGAGCTATACATATATATATATATATATATATATATATATATATATATATATATATATATATATATATATATATATATATATCAGAATAATGATAAGATCATAGTTAGACCAGCAGACAAAGGAGGGTCTGTAGTTGTGATGGATCAGTGTGCTTATAAAAATAAAATGACCACTGTGTTGTTAGAAGTTGATACCTATACTGCTCTGACTATGAGAGAGCTAGATAATCTTATAAAACGAGTAAATGCAGATCTATATAATATGTTAATGTGTAGACAAATTGATGGTGAGCTTTACAAGTATTTTTTGATAGAGCATCCAGTGGTGCCTACCATTAGAGGGTCACCTAAAATACATAAGGACATTAAGAACCCTCCTTTGAGGCCAATAGTCTCTAGTAGAGGCTGGCTAACTGAGCCGATTTCCATCTTTTTAGACAAAAATTAAGACCAGCTGTTAATGGGTCAGACACCATATTAAAAGATAATGAGCATTTTCTTACATCTCTGTCTGAGTTTGCTTTTTCTGTGAGTGATATTTCCAAGTTAATTTCTGTTACACTTGACATCAGTTCCCTTTTTGCGGTTATACCGAACAATGAAGGGGTTGATTTTATTAAACAGTTTTTATCATGTACCATGTGAATGCCATCAGAAAAGATTGCTTTATATTGTTCTTTGCTTGAATTAGTATTGAGTAGTAATGTATTTCTTTATGGAGATAAATATTTCCTTCAAAATAAGGCAGTAGCCATGGGTACTCCATGCGACAACTCATATGCAAACCTGGTGATGACCTTTTGCGAAAATACTTACGTCAAGACCCACGCTGTATATTCTAAATTAGTGCAATACTACAGAAGGTTTGTGGATGATGTCTTCCTTCTGTGGAGTGGAATGAAGAAGATATTAAAGAGTTTATTGTATACTTGAATGGTACTACCAGTTTCTTGCATTTTATTGTGGAATAGTCTTTAGAGCAAATTAATTTTTTAGATGTCCACTTAGAGAAAAATGACAAAAGATAACTACCAGGGTTTACAGAAAAACTTGCAAAAGGAACAGCCTTTTGCATAGTGATAGTATGCATCCATCTCACATATATAAAAATATTGCGAGGGGACAAAGTCTTCGAACGTCTAGACTTACTAATAATGATGATGAATGTACAGTTGAACTTAACAAATTAAAGAATGATTTTGTTGCCAGGGGCTATAAATCTAGTGAATATATGTTACCTATGGAAGGAATTAATATAGTTAGGAAAGGGAAAGGTTTACCATTTTTAGGGACCATAGGACTGATGATGAACAAGCTAATAATATAAATACTGGAATATTTGATACATGTAGATTAGTCATCCCTTATACTAGGAATAATAAAAAAATACGTACTTTAATTTGTAAATATTAGAATATACTTATGGCCGATGATGAACTTAAGTGTTTGGTCGGCGATAGCCCTAGGTTTACTTATAAAAACATCAAATCTCTCAAATGCCTTTTATGTTATGAAAAGACTGGGGTGACTCATAGTAACATGACTTCCCAGAGAATAGGTACCTTTGGTTGTAGGAAGTGTAATTTTTGTAACTATATTAGTAATACGAACAGTTTTATATATCCCACCACAGGGAGGTCTTACAATTTTTAACATTAAGTGGATTGTAGGACTGGGGACTTGATATACATAGCTACTTGCACCAAGTGCCACTTCTTTTATGTTGGGAAGACCAATAGAATGTTAAGGGAGTGGGTATGTGAGCATATATATGCTATTAACAAAGAAGATACCACCAATGCTCTGGCCAGAACAATATGAGAAAATGGCACTTTACACAAGTTTACTTTCATGGCTATAGAATTAATGTTTAGGATTCAGAGATTAGGGAACATTAAAATATAACTCAACAAGCAGAAATGAAATGGATTATCAGATTTCAGGCAGACAGAGGTTTTGGCCTTAATGACAGAATTTCCATTAAACCTTTTTTAAGAGATAGACCATTGAATAAGTGATATTTTAGTAATGAATACATTGATACATTATATAAGATTTGGTTTATATGGATCTTTTATAAATTAGATTTTTTTGATGGATAATTTTAAATGATCCTGGTATTTCTTTGTATTAATAAATGTTAATTGATGGCATTTTATTTGTTGGCTTTTAATATATAATGAACAAGATGTGTTTTATTTATTTTTAAATTCTGAAGAAACGTCTATTTAGATGTGAAAGCAGTCACTTATTAAAGTCTGGAGTTTCATCTTGCCTTGTTTGTGCCTTTCTTAGTTTCAAGAGTACATAAGTACTGCTGCCTTAGTTATGTACATGTGTAGAACACTATTAAATCCCTTTATGCTATGTACATTATTGCCTTTTGTAGACCATGGCAGGCTGAGAGAGACAATACTGAGACTATGTGGCAGCAAACTTATTTCACAGACCTGCAATGACATTGGTATGGCTGCTCTTCACAGGAAGGTAAATTTCACCGACAAAGACTTCTTGTTTCCTCTACAAGTTCTGCCACAGGACTTTGCCCTGCATCTGCCCTAGGAAACAATTGGCAGGAATGGCATGGAGTGTCAGCTAGTAGATTCATTAATGCTATGTGTGCCTCACAACCAAAAGTCGTTAGAGGATACCAATATGAAAGACAGTTTAAGATGAAGGCCAGAGAAATATAAGTGCAGAAAAACAGCAGCTTTCTTAAACAAAACCTGATAGGAATTGTGTATTTGTCTTATGCACTATTCAATATTTTTTAGTTGGTTGGCCTTGAATACTTCTCAGTAATTCTGTTCAATTCATTTACCTTACTTTCCAGATATTCCTTACTCAATCCACCTTATATCGTCAAACAGTATAATGTTGATGTTGTACATGTCTTTACTTTGAAAGTGTACTCTTGCTTTGTCTATGCTGATTCCTCTGGTATTCTTATAATATGTTATTAGGTCATCTTTTTGCATATTTAATACAAAGCTACACATGTCCAGTAATTTTATCGTGCTTAAAGGATTGCTGGTGCATTCTGAGCTCAACTTTTATTTCACACTTCCCAAACTAACCACAGACAGAGAAATGACATATTATTTTCCTAGTGAGAATTATCAGGCCTTTCAATCAGACAATATTATTAGCCTTTCCTGCTGCTTTCTCATACCGCTGGCTTCCTTCTAGGAACTATGATGCGATAATTTCAGGATCCTTTTGCTGTTAGTGTTTCCTTTCAAAATGAGTATTCTGTATTTATGTTCCTCAGATACTTTGTTTATCGTGGGCTTTGTTCTGTACCTAAGCTGATGCATTGCACCATTCTTCTAACCCTAACCAATATTTACAAGTCAAGTTTCATTTTTTCTACACATGTACCTATTTTACCTCTTTTCTTATGTTTATCCACATTCTCCCAAATTTCCCAAAATCTCCACACAGTAAACTCCCGAAATAAATTATCTAGAAATACAAATATATTTAAAAATGTGTTTCTTCTCAGTAACAAGTGTTTTTCTTTTTTCTTTCCTTTTTTCTTTCCTGCAAATTGTACTGCTCCTCTTCTTCCTGGAGATTAAATTATGGTTTCTCTTCTCTCTAGATAGCAAACTGGCATTTATATTTAATTGAATTTGTATATTATGCCCTACATTTTTTCCTAAATTCATTTTTTCTGCAAAGAATGGTATTTGTCAGTGAGGACAAACACCTCAAACAAATGTAAATCCATGCACTTTGTGTGATGTTCACTATCACAAAATTCAGAGTTAAAGATGGCTGGTATTGCTGCAGTGCTGCAGTTGTTATACAGCAGTCAAGAACAAAAATCGCATTGAATACATTGTTTAAAATGTTATTCATTTTAATGGGCATCAGTTAATATACTGCAGTACCGAGAGCTAAATGACCACCATAGTAAGAAGTAGCTTTGAACCTTAGCCCAATGTTGTGCTGCTTTTTTTGGCTTGACCATTAAAAGCCTCTTTATTGAAAGCCTGCTATCAGAACCATAACTAGAGTGGCTAAAGAGGGTAGCTAACCCAGCGGGTTAGAGGCTGTGATTGCCAGGTGCTTCTGCAAAATGGATACAGTACCAGTATCAGTTTGTGAAGCTAGTTGTATAATAGCCAATGCAGTAAGGGATTTGCTACAGTTATAGCAAGCATTTTCTCAGAATACCACTGTTACAGGAGCACAGCTGTTTTTTTTTTCTCTGGAACTTAGAGTTGAGGGGGTGCCAGTCTGCAGAACTGACCAGGGTGCCAGCTGAGTTAGCTATGGCTGTGCCTATTATTGTTGTTTTCTGTTGGACCATACCTTTATCAAAGTTTTACATGGTAGCACACCTTCTGGCAATCCTTTTTAAAACAGGGTCAGTGGTTGCAACATTCCACCACTATACAGACCTACACTATGTTCATCATTAGAGGCTTATTGAGGTAGCCTAATCTATATAGAACATATATACCCTGCCATGGGTCATACATCCAGCTAGCTCCCAAAGCAGTAGGATGCCTTCCATGTATGCACAAGAGTATTCCGTTATGAAAGTAGATGTATGGATGCCAAAAAAGATCAGAACTTTCATGCAGCTGAAGCTGTCAGTAAGACTCTATCTTAACTGAGTATTTCACAGGCTCAGCAGTCAGCTAGTTTCATCAAGCTGGCAGTCTGGTAGTTAACTGGGAACGTCCTTCTTATTTTTATGAAAAAAGTATATCTTTATTTGTGATTTATATTTAAAAGAAAAGTGCAGAATTCATGTTGATGTCAAATTCCATATAAAGATCGACCTGCATCTTGCCTTTTTTGCTTGGAGGAGGATCACAACATTCATCCATGATCAGTTTGTCAGCCTTCACTCCTGAAACCCTTACTGACATGTATAGTTCCTTATTAATGGGTTTAGCAAAGTAGAAGCTTAAGGTGTTAACCTGTATTGTTATGGAGCTTGGTCCCAGTTCCTCTGATTCCCCTCCTCTGGTTCTCAAGCAAAGAAAAGTTTCAACAGATGCTTCTGTTTCTCTATCAGTACCCCTGCTTTCTCAGCCTGTGATAGATGATACTGTTATGGTTATTTATTTATTTATTTTATTTGACATTTGCTTACTGGTCTGACTGGGTCTACAGAACCCATTTTCAGCAGAGGCCCAGGAAGAAAAGCTCCACATACAGTACAATAAAGAATACAGTAAAATCTACTACAGTACAAATCACATTAGAAATACTATACAAAATAATTTGAAAGAGCAAACAATGTTACACAATGTTACACTATATACTATACATCTAGACGATTCTGTAGAGTTAAAATTATTATAGACAATAATAGTCACTTTCACTATACATGATGTAGTGTCCAAAAAAAAAATAGTATGTAGGTGGTACAATGTGTGACATTGACTGCTATAGTACATGACCAATAAATAAATAAATAGAATGTTAGTTTCAGTTAGGAAAATAGTAACCAGAAAGTTAGTGATGCAGATAGATAGTGAAAGAATTAAGATGAATAGAAGCAATACAGCTTGAGCAGTAGCTTAAGGATATGGTATAGAAACAGAGAAGGAGTTTGAAGAGCCTTAGGATATTGCAGTCTGTGAGGGATTGAAATATGACAGAACAGGAGGATGAGGCTAGTGTGGAAGAAGAGGAAGGGCTGAGCATTAGGCAGGGTTTATGCAGGAGCAGAGCCATGTCTTTTTGAGATGATTTTTTTTAAAGAGGCTTTGAAATGGGTTACGCCAAGCACAGGCCTGGTAGCTAGAGGTAGTGAATTCCAAAGTATAGCGACAGAGTATGAATATAGAGAGTGACCTGGTTTTCTTGTGGGTTTTGAGATGCCTAAGCAATTTTTGTCTTCTGATCATAGGGATCTATTTGGTGTGTAAGGTGTGATTAGATTGTCTAGTGCAGGGCAGGCAGTAGGCTTGAAAATAAGGTTGTGCAATGTGGATAGCTGAATAAAGGCAAGTTGGTTGGGGAGTTCAAACCAGTTTAGTTCTAGGAGTGGTTTACAGTGGTGTGTGTGATATTTACAGTTTGTGGCAAACTTAGCAACTTTGTTGTAGCACTGTTTCATCTTGCTTATAGTAGAAGTTTGTAAGTTAGTTAGGCTAGGGGCACCATAAAGAAGGGAGGGAAGTAAAAATGTTTTTGCAAGGGTAGTTTTGGTTGCTGCAGTAAAGAAATGTCTGCTTCTATATGAGTCCAAGTTTTTGATGAGTTTTCTTTATATTTTGGTGTATATGGGGTCAAATGAAAGTTTATTGTCAATGATAACTCCTAGATGTTTGGTTTCAAGCACCATTTTTATGACAGTATTGTCAGATGCAAGAATGTTAAAATGATCAGTGACAGGGGAGGTGTTCTTGGGATGAAAGAGTATTAGTTTTGTCTTCTTTGGATTAAAAAAAAGAGTTGGGCATGTCTTAGCCAGGATTCAACTGCAGTAAAGGACTGTTGAGTTTTTGAAAGTAGTTCTGGTAGTGATTGAGCAGTACACATTATGGTGGAATCATCAGCATATTGAATGTGGGTTCCAGGGTGAGAGGCAGTGTGAAGGAGGGTGTTTGTGAAAATGTTGAAGAGTAGGTGTCCTAGGATGGAGCCTTGAGGGACTTCAGTAGGGCTGTGGATAAAGGGTCATTTCACTGCTTGTTTATGATCCTTGTGGTAGCTCTGAAACCATTTTACTGTGTTATGTGAGAAGCCTAGGTTATATAGTGTGTCCAAAAGTAAGGGGTAAGAGACTATGTTAAAGGCCTTGAAGAGATTAAGGAATACTGAGGCTGTATAGTATCCTGCATCTCTGGCCTTGTTTATGGTGTCTGTAAAAGATAATAGGGCTGTAGCTGTACTGTGGCTAGGTCGGAAGCCATGTTGAGTTTTGGTTAAAATATTGTTTTGCAATAGATATTGCATTACCTGCTGATGGATATCCCTCTCAAGAATTTTAGATATGAGTGACAAGATGGATATTAGGATGGAAATTGGATAGATCAAAGGAGTTGCCTCCTTTGTGGATGGGGGTGATGTGAGATTCTTTCCATATGGTAGGTACCTCTGATTTAGATAAAGACCTATTTATAAGGATACTGATCGGGTAGCTAATTGAATTAGCAGCCAGTTTGAGGTAGTTTGGTGGAAGATTATCAGCTGAGGTAGAGCAGGGTTTTAGTTAATGTAGAAGTTTCTTAATGCTGCCAGTAGGTATGGGCTGAAGTGAGAATGGGGTTTGTATGATATTTTGTTGAGTAGGAGGGTTATTACTGGGGACTAGATTGCAACATCGAATGCTTAAAACAGCGAATGATGTTACATCGACACATTTTCAGTGAAAGCTGAAAATGTCAAATCCACAGAACAGTGATTTCTTTCCTAGGGAAAGAAATCGCTGTTCCAACCCCCGCAAAAAAAAAAAAAAAAAAAAACATTACACACTTCCAAACACATACACACATACCCAATCCTAATTATACCCCCCCAAAAAAACAGTAAACAACTAAATACACATATGCACATAACCCAACCATACATTTAACAGAAAAAAAAACAGAAAACATTTTAAACCATATGCACTTACCTTAACTTGCACCCTAACTCTAAGGTCAGTAACTTTCTCACATTTACATAAACAGATCCAAACACATACACACTTACCTTAACCCTAATTCTACTCCCCAAAACAAAAGTAAACAACTGAAAATGCATACACACGTAACTCAGCCATACATCTAACACAAAATATAAAACAGTAAACACTTTCATACATATGCACTTACCTTAACCCGCACCCTAACCCTAAGGTCAGTAACTGTTGCACAATCACGCTCGGGAGCTATACCAAACAAGGGACCACATTACACTTCAGAACACGGCAAAACAACGAAGCAGTCAAGCGACTTCTTTCCCAGGGAAAGAATTTGCTGAACAGCCGTTTCGCTGTTTTGCCTGTTCGCTCTACATGTGTCGACGAAAACGCATTAGACATAATGTATTTTAATTGCACTCATAGGAACCCTCTTACTGACAGGGTTAGAAGTAGTTGATGGCCTGGGGGTTGAAGGGTGGGGGGGTCCAGCAATAGGGGTGTTAGTAAGTAGGTATGATATTGATTTTATGAAGTGCTTGTTAAAGATTTTGGCTATTTGTGATGGAGAGGTATCAGGTGATAGGGTGCGGTCTCTATTTGTTCCATGATTAAGTGGAGAAGATATGGAGTGCCAAAATTTATTGGAGTTAATTTTATTTTGGAGCTGAAGCTGGGAATAAAATGACTTCTTATCTCTGTTGATTAGTTTTGTCACTTTGTTACTTAGTGCTTTGAAATTAACATGACTTTGTTCATTTTTGAATTGTTTCCAGGTTGACCAGGCTAGGTCCCTTTTCTTCATCAGGTGTTTACATTCCTTAGAGAGCCATGGTGCTGAGTTCTTTTTGATTCTTTTCATACTAATGGGAGCTAGTGTATTAAGTATGTGAAGGAAGGTGTTATTAAAGTATAGTACAGCATCATTAAGGGCTAGTTGTTTAAGGAGTGTCCAGTCTATTTCGTGTAGGAGATGGTTGAAATTATGCTGACAAAAATTAGTTGAGTTCCTAACTGATTTTACAGTGTGTACTCTTAGTTGTTGGGAGTTAGTTCTAAGGAAATAAGTTGGCAGATGATCAGTGAGGGAGCCAGACAGTGTACCAGAAGAGGGGTAATTGGCAGGGTAGGATACTAGGATCCAGTCTCGGGTTATTTGACAGGTGAGATCTTTGCTTTATCTTGTTGGAGTATTGATGAGCTGAGAAAAAAACATAAAGATTTATACTATTTGTGGGGTAGCTGGAAGCTATGGTTTGCCAATCTATATATACGTCTCCTAAGATTATTGTTTTGAGGTTTGTTGTTTGGGATGTCCAGGCTAAAATATTTTCCAACACTAGTATATTGTTACCTGGTGGGATATATATTACCATTATGCAAATTATTTTTGATATGTTGAGGTTCAAAAAAGAGATTAGTACCTCAGCACTGGAAAAGATGGGCATATTACTGGTGTAGGGTGTGATGTTGAGCGTAGAGGGGATATAGAAGGGCTACCCTCCCCCTTTAGTTTAGATCTATCTCTTCTGGTTATTGCAAAGTTTGGAGGTATTATTTCTGAGTCTTTTACACCAAGGTGTAGCCATGTTTCTGTAAGGGCTAGTATGTCATGTTTATTTTGATCAATCCAGGCATGCAATTGGGCTATTTTATTACATATACTTCTACGGTTAAGTGTAAGTATGTTTAAATTTTTAGGTTACTCTTTTGGTTAGGACTAGAGGGTGGACCAGGGTTAGGATGTATGTCTCCACATTTGAGTAGGTAGGTAATGAGGAAGGAGTACCATGGGAAGTGTTTTTTATTCCTAGGTGATGATACTGGTGTCAAGTGTGGTTTCACAGGAGGTGAGGAGGCCAATTTGTGGCTTAAATAATATGGGAGGGTATAGGGGAAAAGCTGAGAGGAGATATGTGAGAAGCTGTGTTGTTTATTGGGGTGATGGTCAGAGGAAGTTGTTAATGTGTATTGATGTGTGGGGGTAAGCGAGGATATAGCTGTAGTGAGGTTGAGAGTAAAGAAGTTAGGCAGGTTAGGAGGAGCATGTCAACTGTGATAGTGGGTTTAATAATAGTAAAAGTGGTATTTATGTGTTAGAATGTAATATCAGGTAGAAACAGAGATTATGTTATCTTGTGATATGTGTGCAGCTGAAGGTAAGGCTGGAAATGATTTGACTTCAGGGTGGGCTTTGACAATGTGGTTAGGTGTTTTTCCCTGCGGTTTGTGATAAAGAGGGGTTGGGGAGATGTGACTGGTCAGTAGTTCAATTATGTTGCAATGTTAGTTTATGTGTATAATAGAAGAGAAGGTGGTAAGCCTGGAGTTAATGTAAGACAGTTTGAGGCGGTGATAGTATTTTGTTGGTAAAATAGAGTAAGATGCAAAGAATTATAGTAGGGGGATGAGAATTCAAGCAGATGGATGTAAGGGGAAGCAGATAAGTTTGGTTAAATAAAAGCAGGTAAGGTGTGAATGACTACGGGGGGTGGACAAGGTAGAGTTGATATAATTGGATCAGAGGAATAAGGGGGAGCGGTTTGCTTGGGATATGAGTAGAGGTGCTGGGGGAGGGTGGGATATGGGGGGAAGGGCAGGAGAGTGGAGTGAGCAAAGCGAACAGAGTGGGAAGAAACCCCACAGATGGTTTACCAGCATAAACAATCAATGAGGTAGAATGTTCCTGTATACAAAGACAAGGTGATTGAACTCTAAAAACCTGACCTGAGTCACATCATCTAATTTTATAGTTATGGGCTTTTCAATGTCTTTTCCAGGGATCTATTGCACTGATAAAAGTAAAATATGTTGAAGTGTTAATGTAGCTTCACCTTCAGCAGTAAAAGGCCTGTGAGTGTGGGTAAGTGGGTGTGGGGATATCCTTCCAGCAGATTCAACACTACAAACAGAACACACTAGTGCATGACTTAACAACTTAAATTATTAGTCTGAGTCTATGAATTTGTCTTACATAGATTTAACTCAGTGTATTTTTTCCTTGTGAACTTTTCCAACTGCAAGTGAATGTCAGCTGTGCAAGTTCTTTAGGTAGTTGGTTGTTTTACTTCTTGTAGAGTGAAGCAGCTGGATGGAGACAACACTTGGGACAAGGGGTAGTGAAGGTATCACTTATCTAAGGTAAGCATATACTTTACCTAATATTCTTGTCATTATGGACTCCACTGTGCATCACACAAATGCCCCACTCACCAGGATAGACAAGGAGGAGATAACAGTTAATTGCCAGTCTGGGGTCAGGATCTGCAATATCATGCACATGCACAAGTCACTACATCCCAGTTACTATTATTCTTTCATAGTCCATGAGGGTGTAAATGACGTGAGATGTACCTGAAAAAAAATCATAATGGATCCCAAAGAAAGGGCAATCAGTATCAAAGCAAAATATTTTCTAGTGGTTAACTCCTGCTGTTCAGTTTTGATATTTTCATCATAGTAAGATACTTCCAGACTGATTCAGAGCTTATTCTACCAAAAAATCATAGATAGTTCTACATCCTTTTTGAAAAGGATAAATGCTAGAAGCAATCTAGAGTCAGCAAGCTAGAGATCTACCAATACTTTTAACAAGCATTACAAGACTTACTCTTTTCCCAAGGCTAGGGTAAGAATTGCTAGGACTATACTCCAGGGGCTCCTGAACTCTGGTCTTTATTCCTCTTCACTCTCTCTAATCTTTTGTATTCACCTTATATAACTCCCTAGCTCTCTAATCTTTCATATTCCTCATATATAACTCATCTCTCTAATCTTTGTATTAATCTTATATAACACTCTACCTCGCTAATCTTTCGTATTCATCTTATATAACTGCCTATCTCTCTACTCTTTTGTATTCACCTTATATAACTCCCTAGCTCTCTAATCTTTCATATTCCTCATATATAACTCATCTTTCTAATCTTTGTATTAATCATATATAACTCCCTATCTCTCTAATCTTTCGTATTCATCTTATATAACTGCCTATCTCTCTACTCTTTTGTATTCACCTTATATAACTCCCTAGCTCTCTAATCTTTCATATTCCTCATATATAACTCATCTTTCTAATCTTTGTATTAATCGTATATAACTCCCTATCTCTCTAATCTTTCGTATTCATCTTATATAACACACTATCTCTCTAATCTTTCATATTCATCTTATATAACACTCTATCTCGCTAATCCTTCGTATTCATCTTATATAAATCCCTATCTCTCTAATCTTTTGTATTCATCTTATATAACTCATCTCTCTAATCTTTTGTATTCATCTTATATAACTGCCTATCTCTCTACTCTTTTGTATTCACCTTATATAACTCCCTAGCTCTCTAATCTTTCATATTCCTTATATATAACTCATCTTTCTAATCTTTGTATTAATCTTATATAACACTCTATCTCGCTAATCTTTCGTATTCATCTTATATAACTGCCTATCTCTCTACTCTTTTGTATTCACCTTATATAACTCCCTAGCTCTCTAATCTTTCATATTCCTTATATATAACTCATCTTTCTAATCTTTGTATTAATCTTATATAACTCCTTATCTTTCTAATCTTTTGTATTCATCTTATATAACTGCCTATCTCTCTTCCTTTTTGTATTCATTTTATATAACTCCCTAGCTCTCTAATCGTTTGTATTTATCTTATATAATTCCCTATCTCTCTAATCTTTTATATTCATCTTATATAACTCCCTATCTCTCTAATCTTTCATATTCATCTTATAACTTAGGCTATTGCAGCAGTGATCAAAGTGATTGACATAGTACAGTTATATAAATAAACGTATAGTAACAGCAGATTTTCAAATTGATCACTAGTGCAGTACAGACAACCTCCCTCCTGTCCTCCTTTTGCTTTTTTTTTTGTTACGGTTGGGATTCCTATATTTCCCTGTTTTCTTTGCACATCCTTCTATTTTCAGTGCAACAGACTCCCCCTGGAGCAAGAAAGCCTTGATTTTTGGTGCCCCATATCTGCTTTTATACTGACACAGTCTAGTTTCTTCTCAGATCTATGAACATGTAGAAGGTGCCATAAAGCTTTGCAAGCTGGCTTTTGCCAACATGTTTTCCATATAGCTTAGCGTATTGCAAAGGTGCTCTATTCCAACATTTCAGTTATGATACCTTTACTTATTTAACTGTGCTTTTCTTGGATACTAAGATGGTGAAATGTAAACTCACTTTCCAAAAATCAAGTTCCCAACTACAAATTCACCAGGGAAATATACTAGAACTAAAACTTCAGGAGCTAAAGGTGAGTAAAGATCATCTCTAAATCTAAATCTGACTATAGTATCTATTTGCAAAGTGAATCAATATTTAACAGAAAGAGATTGGCTATTGAAAAAAGGAAAACAGTTTGCTGAGGTTAATTCCTCTGTCATCTTTCTTAAAGAGAGAGAGAATTGTTGAAATAAAATGGAAAATTTCTAATAAAGACAAACTTTCTGCTATAGCTCCAACTTGTCAGCACCAAAAGATATTTTTAGCTCTTAAAGAGATGTTTTGGAAATGGAGTTATGATCCTTGAACAACAGTGTGATTCTAGTGGGTTTACTGATGCATTATGACACCTGTAATTAATATACACATTTCAGGATATGTGCTTTTCTTTCTTGCAGAGTTCTAAACCTAAAGAGATAGTAGAAATTGAGCATGTGCCTTATGCATTTACAACCACTGTCCCTACAGGATTCTACAAACAAATCTACATAAAAATGTATAATATTCAAAATGTATCTTGAATACCAAAAAAGAACCAAATAATCCATTTTTTTTTGGAAAGGATATAACGTGAAACTTGTTCTAGACTTTTCCTCACCATAGATTTTGTAGGCAGTAGGTAGCTCTGTACTGTTGAGTTTCTGATTAAACAAATTATTAGGCTTCAAGCAACATTTCAAGCTTGACTCATCTTTCTACAAAATGAAAAAAAAAATAGGATTACCCAACTCAAGATGTCTACTCACTCTTCGTATACTTGTTTAATTTTAAGTCTGGGTAAACAAATTGTTGGTCTGTTACTGTCTATGTAATTGCATGGTACAGGTTAATTTTTTTTATGTAAAGTTCTGTCATTTATAGTCTGGTGTGATCATTAAAAAGGGCAGTTAGATATGTTCTGCCAACCTAGTTCTCTTGCAAAATGTTTTAAATAGTGTATGGTTTAATGATGCACTTCTTAATTGTTTGGAATTGCTGGTCTGTGATTCTGTGTGCATAACGAAGGAGTGTGCCTCTTATTTTGTTATTTGCTAACTGCTGTGTTTATACTGTAAACTTTATTTATTTTAATGCTTTTCCATTCCTTTAATATCACTCTCAGCCCTCTGACCATTGTTTTTTAAAACTCCTGTTGCTTTTCCTAGACTCCGAAAATCTAACTGCCCATTTCCTTCAATCAGTTTTGTTCTGGTTGCCCTTAAGATTGAAAGCTACATTTATACATACCATCTTGGCTCTTTTTCTGAGCTGTATATGGCACTTGACATTGAAAGTATATAACCAACCTGATGCCTTGAAAGAGGACAGCGGGATTTTAAAGTCTGTAATTGAAATAGAGATTTCAGTGGCAATTGGCAAACATTTTTACAAACAATAACAAGTTTATTGTTCCACTACCTGGGTAGCATAGGCTCTACTTAGGAATAAAAGCGGGAATGTGGCACTCAAAGCTGTGAGTTGCGCAACCAGTCTAGTGGTTATGAGCCGCATGATATGTTAGACTAGTTTTGCTTTGTGTGTTGTTGGAAAGGAAGTAGCAATTACTAAATAGCTAGTGTGATAAGACCCAGGAGAATGCTTAAATATGTGCAAAAAATTAATTATGTTGTGTGCTCAAACCTGTTATGATTGCTTGATTAATAGCTCAAAATAAGCATAATTAAAATGTTTTGCAATGGTTATTTTCACCTCTATCACCTATGCCAATATTGTACAGCCAGGCTTTATTTTTACTTCTTTTTTCTTTGTATATATTTTAATAATAGTTTCAGTTATACTAAACAGAAACATATTTTATGAGAAGGAAAGAGACACACAGTGCAACACTTAATAGTGCTTTTTTTCATTAGGAAAAAAAAAATAAGATTAACTGTCATGCCTTTGCAATGAGAGCGGAAGTAATATGCAAACTCCAAAGACAGGACAATGTAAAAACAAAAATTATGTGTTAAAATAAATAACAAGTATCCTATACACACACATTGGAACAAGAATGACTACTGTTTTTGTAATAACACAACACAAATCATTAAACAAGTGGATTGTGTGTAAGGGGGGCAAGCTAGCTGTCCCCATCTGTGTGTGTGTGTGTGTGTGTGTGTGTGTGTGTGTGTGTGTGTGTGTGTGTGTGTGTGTGTGTGCGTGTGTGCGTGTGTGTGGGGATGGCTTTACCTTAACACTTCCTTACATAAATATTAGAAATTTGCAGTTGTACAACAATGGACAAATGGCTAACCTCTCAATTAATAAAATTTGCTCTTCCCCAAGTCTAAAGACTTCTTGTATAAATTACAAAACATTGATAGTTTACCTTAAGTATAGTAAAACATAAATTCATCACAACCTTATCATCAGCTCCTCAAAAGTCCCTAAAACCCTACTCAAACTCTCACATTGAAATAACACTGAGTTCTTATGACCAACAAATCGCATAAAATACATGTTTTTGTGGCAGATGAACGTGATGCTAATGGTCCAATATTGTTATTGACAAAACTGCTGCCAATAATCTGATGAGCTCCCATGTAAAATCAAGGCATGAACCCAGTGACTAAAAGGGACATCACGAATCACTTGCACCATCATATCATAGCAAGACTCATTTGTTTATAATTATTTATGTTGTCAGTGTAAAACCAGCCTGAAAATCAGCTTATGAAATAATAGTGATGCGACATCTGCATTTCATTCTATGCTGCACAGTCCTCTCCTGCTACTATTCAGAGCAAATTACAATCCATTTAGCAACAAATCCGAGGCAGGATAGTAATGGCATTAATGTGTTGCTAATATCAGGTTTACTTAGCTCAGTAATGCCTTTCATGGTACTTAGCAGGAACATTTTCAGGAATTAGTAGCATTGATGTTAGTAGTAGCAGGCTTATTTACCTTGGTAAGGCCTTTTATGGCATGTAATAGGAACACATTCAGTTTTTCCAGTAGCTGGAAGATTTAAATCCTCATTATTTTCTTTCATAGTCTCCTGTTGTTCAGCCCTGCTCACCTTCTTGCTTATTACAGCTTACAAGATGGCAGCTGCTCATTCTTTCTCCCTAGATATATAGTTGGCCACTGATGCTGTAGTATATAAATCACTGCACTGGTAGTTGGAATGAACTTTTGTATCAGCAGTGTGTGGGTGTGTTACATACTGATTGCTGGCACATGGCATCATCATTCCTTTATGAATAATTTCACTTGTGTTAGACTAGACAAGCTTATAACATTACAATGCCATTCTGATGGTGCCTGCATGTTTGGACTGGGTTTCATTTGTTCCTCTGACTGTTAGAGGTATTTGGCTATCTGCTGCTTACAGTGAGGTATACATTCTGAAGACATTATGATTGTATATTATATGATCTAGTATTGCTTTGCAACTAATGTGAATGGGTCATTATAATAGTCACCTTTGGGATGAGAAAATGTTTAACCAGGAAATAATATGTTCTGGCACTTTTCATTTTGGTATACCCCCCTTCTTGTGGTCTGTAATGGCATATGTCAGTTTCACATAGTGCATCCCACATTAGTCATAAATAACACAATTGATACATATATAATATCCAGGGAATTGGGAATTGTTATGGCTAGGCTTGCATAGGCCCTAGGGCCAATAGCCTAGTACCAACCTATGAACCTATGAACCTATACTTTTTAACGAGAAATGTCACTGAGCTGAAGCTTGTACCACATACAATCTGTTAATTAGTGTTTTCTGATGCAGTATGAAGAAGTTCAAAAGTATAAAACCTAGCTCTTCATGCTGTATTTTACAGCCTTAATTCCCTGCAATTTTCCCAAAGATGTCATTATGTAAACTGTGCATGTGCTAATGATACAGAGGATAATCCTGCTGTATAACTGACTGTAATTATATATGTATGTATGTCTGCATGTATGTATGTATGCATGTACTCTCCATGATGTGTGCCTGAATGGTTCCTAAAGGACAGGTCGGTGCCCAAAATTTGGTTATGTTACAATGTTAAGATCATGTTAAAGCACTGAATCAGTGAAATGCATTTATGACATTTTGATACAGAAGAAGTTATTCCCTGTTTTGTTCATTTGAGAATCATAGTATGGAGTGTACTATACATTTATAAGATTTTACATTGCTCACTGAAGTATTTGCCTCATTTAGTATGAATAAAAACACTCTCATTGTCTGCACAGTGGATATGAAATTTTCAGACTGAACACATATGAAAACATCTTGTGGAAATTCTTTTATTTCCAGGATATTATATGCATTGATCCTTGCCTAATCATTATTTGATTATTAAATAAAAGTACCTGATACATTTATGAAGTGTCTTCATTTCCTGTACAAATGAGGAGGCAAGCAAGGGGAAAGCTAACAGGGCTGTAAAGTTGTACCATTTCAGAAAGGAAATATATACAGCAACATAATGAACAAGAATTAGATAGGCTTATGACACAGAGCAATGCAATGAATAGAGAATGACAGAAATTCATATTCAAAACTGTTATACATCTGACATATACAATTACGTGCAGCAAAGATAATGCAGAGAAATAATCATGTGCGAGGGAAACAGAGTGGGAGGGACATTCTCCACATTTGCAGCATCAAAGACAATTTATTTCTTGCTTAATACTGTAGGCATTCTGGATCCCATCAGAAATGCCATCAGATGAACTGACGCTTCGCTTTCACAAGATTAGAATATCACACAGCCTGTACTGGCAACCTAAGAATCTGCTAGTGAACAAAGGCTCTCAGCATGTAATTTAAAGATATCTGAAACATGCTGCAAGATAGAATAATTTGTCCTGCAGTGCTGACATTTCTTTATGAACACTATTTCATCCATATTTTCTTACAAGAAAAACATTCCATTCCACTTTCAGATGCCTACCTAATTATCACGTCTTATAAACGGACAGTTAACATCTTGGCATTTCAAAACATTTTTCAACTTTCCTATTCTACACAGCTGTTTTTTACACAAAATACATCAGGCAAAAGCTCTTTATTCATATTTAGCAATGTATTTGTAGCACTCACTAATCCTTCAAATTCACATCACTGTCAAGGATTAGATAGTCAGTAACATTAATCCACAGTCAAGGACATTTTAGCACTTATTAGATATTTTTATCAGATGTCTTTGATCCTGTGTAATGCTTTTCATTTGACAGCTCAGTGGGAGTTCAGAGAAAGCAATATAAATAAGAGTGGCTGATGAGAAGAGGAGGTTTAGAACCATTTTAGAATGTTGGGATAAAACTGGGAAAACCTTGCTGCAGGCATAATGTGTGTTTTCTTGCAGTGATTTAACAATTTTGTAGAATAATTCATGATTTATTTCAAGAATTAAAAGACTTGTTTCACACGTCTGAAACTCATTTCCTTACTGTCATAAGAAAAATACCTGCCAGGGGCAAGCAATAGTCAAATAATGAAATGGTACTTCATCCTGAGTCATAAAAGCTGTAGAGGCTGCATAAATGACTGCTAAGTCCTACATTGTGAAAGACATACATGCGTAACAAGCACATGTGCTCCCCACAAGCACACATATACATACACATGTGCACAACACACACACACACACACACACACACACACACACACACACACACACACACACACACACTCAAACATCCAGATATAGACACCCACAAATCTTCCTATTTGTGTCTGAGAGAATGTAAATTCTATTCCCAATGAGATGTTAATTAAGCTATATATTGCATACAGATATTTTTAATTAAACAGTGCTTTCTACATGCTTTTTGGTATATCTTTATGAAGAAAAAGGCAGATAAGGGTTTTGACATAATTATTATATCCACTGTTTTAAAAAGCCAAGCTGGAGGGGAATTTGGCAAAGCCTACATGGTCTCGTTTTCCATGTAGGCATTGTGCCATGCTGCTTACATGAAGGTAAGCAAGTTTTAGATTCAGTAAGCACAGCTGCATGTGTGCATGCATGCGCCAACACTGAAATATCCGTGGCATGCAAATCACCTCATAAGCAGGTGAATTCCATGAAAATGAGTCTGGTAGAGTAATCCAGCAAACAGATAGGCAACTCTGCAGACCCTGTGTTAGTGTTAGTAGTGTACACAGAAAAATTCAGTGTACAAGAATGTAGACAGACAGAAGGGGCTGTAAAAATGTAGGTAGATGGACAGAAATGGAAAGCACATACAGATATGAGTGAAACTATCCACTATGTGTCTGAAAAAAAAAATGAGAGAAATAAGTTAAAATAATTTTGCTTGCTTTAATATTCTGTGCATGTTTGTGCAACATGCCACAGTGTGCAAACTTGCCTCATATTAAATAAATAAATAAATAAAAACAAAAATTGGAAAAACAAAAGTAATATTATGTAACAGAAATTTGTTATGGGACCCTGCATGGAGTATCTGCAATGGTGTATGGGTGTTGTTGCTAATGTGGTAGGGCTTTGAACCATGTTGTTTCCAGGGTCTGATTATGGATCCTGCAATGATGTGAAGTTACTGAATAGCACAAATGGGTATCTCTGCCTGCA
Organism: Protopterus annectens; assembly: GCF_019279795.1. Taxonomy (NCBI): domain Eukaryota; kingdom Metazoa; phylum Chordata; order Ceratodontiformes; family Protopteridae; genus Protopterus; species Protopterus annectens. The sequence continues at coordinate 824,142,589 of NC_056729.1, forward strand.
TATCCTCTCTGTGTAGGCACAGAATCGTGTTGATGTCCACACAAGAGGTAGCTGACATCAAGGAAGGGTGTTCCAGTAACTTCTAATCTGATTTGAGCTTAGCTGAGCCTGCAGTATGCCACCCTAATGATTGTGGAAGTCTGGAGGGTGTATACATTAACTGCTAAGCTTTGTTTACCTACAGGGTGCACATGTTCATGTGTGTGTATGGTGTACCACCATGCTGAGCCTGGAAGTATGGGTGCGATGTACATTAAGTTCTAAGCTCTGTTTACCAACAGAGTGTGCATTTGCATGGCATGCATCATTGCTGAGTGTATCTAAACGGCAATGACAATTTAATTAGTTTTGACCCCTGTTTAACTTAATCTAGGGCCATTAAATTATGTTAATGATATACTAGTCAGGTGCAATGCATCACAGGTAGCCAATCACTCAGTCAACTACTACAGCAGAGCACTATAAAGTATGCATACACACTACAATCTGATTTTTCTCCCCAAACTCTGCACCATTGGAGTACAGACTTGGAAATTTTAATTGAAAGAATGCTAGGGGCTGCTGCAGGTCTGCTACACCTGTATGTGCTAGCTGGTGAAGGCAATGCTGCTGCTTCTGACAATAGGCCTAGACAGAGAAGGAGAAGAGTGTTCAGGCCCAAGGTTACCTTCCAGAAGCTACATGAGCTGGAGATTGCAGATCACTACAGGGTGGACAGGGACATACTGCAAGAACTCACTGAGATCTGTCGTGCTCAACTCAGACCCAGAGCCAACAGAGGAGAACCCCCCCCCCAGTGGAAACAAAGGTATGTGTAGCCCTTGGGGTATAACCACAGGTACTTTCCAAAGACCAACTGGGGACATGATGGGGGTCTCACAGGCATCAGCATCCAGGGTACTCTATCAATTCCTGGATGCTATGCTACCACTTGCCAGTGAGCACATTTTTCACCTCACCCATGAGGTGAGGGCCAGCAATATGCAACAATTCTACCATGTAGCACACTATTCTGAGGTACCAGATGCCATATACTGCACTCATGTACAAATCAAGGCACCACTTGGTGATGAGGGTAGAAACTACTTCAACCGCAAAGGGTACCACTCCATCAACTGCCAGGTCATGTGCAATGCCCAGGGCATTATCATGAATACGTGTGTGCTGGCAGCCCTGGCAGTTATCATGACTCCCATATCTTGCATGCATCACAGCTGTACCAGATGTTTGCTAGGGGGGCATCCCACATGGCCATTTACTGGGGGATGCTGGCTATGCACTGCAACTTTAGAGGATGACACCCATCAGAAATGCACACACACCCACAGAAGAATGCCATAATGAGGCACACGCACAAACTAGGAACATCATAGAGCATGTGTTTGGGCTGCTGAAGTCATGCTTTCAGTGCCTCAATATATCTGGTGGAGCTCTGCAGTACTCTTCAGCCACATGTGCACAGATGTTCACAGCATGTGCCATGCTGCACAATATGATCCTACGGAAACAGCTGCACCAGGATCAGCAACGGGAAGGGATACTCAGCCCCCCACCAGTGCCTAGGTCACCACAGCCACACTCACAGAAGGACTCAAAGGAGGAACCCTCTGATGATGTCCCTGTAGGCAGACATGGGTGTACCCAGTATGCCCTGGCTTTGGCTGAGAGACAATGCATAACACATGCACTGACAGCCTAGTGCCCTAGGGACTGACACCTTACTCCAACTCACATACATATATTAAAAATTATGCCAGGCAACCCACATAACTTATATTTAACCATGTATTGGTTGTGTACTGCATGCATCAGGTAGAGTCAGCCCTGAACTGCAGTTCTGTCAACTTCTGCATTCGCAAGGTAAGTCACTCATCTACACACCACTTGTAAGGAGTACTATAATATGGTATCTTTTGTATGGACCTGCTGCATGTATGCAAGGGAATATAGTGGGCTATTTGGAGAGATGTAACATCCATATGGGGCTACAGATACCCCGTCCAATAGTGTGTGTTCTGTAATATTCACTAGGTTTCATGGTTGGAATATTCACTACAGCAGTCAAGGGAGATGTTAAACAGTGGGGTCACATGATATTTGCCTGCTTCTACACTTAGTTAAAATAAAAATGAGGGAATTCTGTTGCCTCGTCATCAAAATGACCTGCAATGTGTAAATACATCTGTACTTACAGACATATACATATACATATCCATCTGTCCCCATCTCTCTCTCTCACATGATTAGTATATCTATCACTATGTACTGTCAAACAGATATATACTGATATATATATATAGCTATATATATATATATATATATATATATATATATATATATATTATAATGATACATAGACTCTCCACATATATCTACATAACACATATACATATCATGCACACACACACACAGTTACATTTATAGAGACATCTCTGTTATAGACATATATATGTGTGATTGTATGTATTGTCCCATATACCCTATTAATGGTGAGTAAATCTGCACTCACGCATCCATACAGTTGTCAAAGAAACCAAACTAAGGGTGCAACAGTACATAATCCACTCACATGCAGACCGCTGTGACTGCTGGATGTCACCATGTAGACAGACACAGGTGAGCAGGTGGTGTAATGTATAATGTTGTTAATGCATGCATGGACAGAGCATAATGTCCCTGGCCACAGGTTTGCCTATCTAACTCCAGTCAGCCACATATGGCCATACTGGCAACTGTACACACACATAGCAAGAATAATATCAGTTATCTCACTGCTAGGACACTAGATGCAGATAGCACAAAGCAATATCACTCTGCAGGCCACACATGCTGTGCAACACAAGTCTAGTTTGTGTAATCCACAAGTAATGTGCCTGCAATTACATATAAAGCAGATGTAACCTGTGGTGTGTGCGATAAGTACTATGAGCTATAGTATATAAGACTAGATAGGTAAGGATTCTAATCTCACTACAGCCAACTTGGTGCATGTGTGTGTATATGTGTATATATATATATATATATATATATATATATATATATATATATATATATATATATATATCCCCCTGCAACACAATGGACATGCCCTCGTTGGCTATCCACCAGCAGCAATGGTTATGCACTTTTTGACCCTGCAACTTGCTGCTGGTTTCCAAACTGCCCTCCTCTACAAGGCCTGATGATGTCATCCATCAGATAAAAGTTGCATCATGTGTGATAAGTACTGTGAGCTATAGTGTATAAAACTAGATAGATAGGGGTTCTAATCTCACGCCAGCCAACTTGATATAGGTTCATGGGTTCATAGGTAGGTACTAGGCTATCGGCCCTGGGGCCTATACAAGCCCAGCCAAAAAGGTACCCTGGCTTTTGCCACCCAAGAAAATTATTTTCCTGTGCCACTGTCGAGCAGAGCCACAGAGGTGATCCCCGGGGTGAATTTCCTATTTCCCATCCAATCATCAAGATTTTTCTTGAAGGGTGCTAATGAGGAGCTTTGTTTGATATAGATAGGTAGCTTATTCCAGAGTATGGGAAGTCTCTAGGACAGGAATCTATCTGTCCGGCATGATCTGTTTATTGTGGTGACAAGGTTTAGGTCCCTAGAGCATGTAGCTCGGAGGGATTGGGATTTCTTTAAGTGGAGCATGTCCAACAGCTCTGGGTTTGACATAGCTTTGTATGTTAGGCAGAGATCACCTCTGAGTAGGTGATATGCCACGAAATAAAGCTGGAGTTTTTTGAGACAGTCAGCGTAGGGCATCTGCTTGAGGCTGGTAATCCTCTTTGGGAGGTATTTCTGCGTCCTTTCCAGTTGTTGGAGATGTCTTGTGAGGTACATACCAAAAGGGGCGTTGTACTCTATAATGGGTTTAATGAGTGATGAGTAGAGGGGAACAATGACCTCTCTTTTTCTGGATGAGAAACCTTTTGTGATGAGGTGTGCCACATAGAAGGATTTCCTGACTACTGTGGCGATGTGATTATCAAAGGAGAGACTACTGTCCACCTGTGTCCCAAGGTCTCTTATCACACTTTCGGTGTTAAGTATACTACCGCCTATGTTGGAGTTCATGGGTACAGAGATTTTACCAAAGGGGATGACAATGCACTTTTTGGCATTGATCTTAAGGTCATGGCTTTGACACCAGGCATCTGTCTCAGTGAGGCCCTTTTGTAGGATGTCCACATCGTTAGGAGTTTCGATTATGGCTCCTAGTTTGCAGTCATCTGCGAATGTCATTAGCCAAAGACCTTCTGTGTTAGCTTGTACTTCAGAGAAGTAGATACCAAACAGGAGAGGACCCAGGACTGAACCCTGTAGTACTCCACTCGTCACTGGTCTGAAGTCGGATTTGGAGTCTGCTACTTTCACAGTGTGGGTTCTGTCAGTGAGCCAGTTGGCAACCCATCCTGTGACATAAGGATTTATACCTATTTTAGTGAGTTTATCTATAATTCCAGAGTGGGGGGATGGTGTCAGAAGCCTTGGCAAGATCTAGATAGGCTGTGTGAACTACCTTACCCTTGTCTACGGCTTTGGTGACTGCTTCAAAGACGTCTATCAGGTTTAGGAGACATGATCTGCCTTTTACAAACCCAAACTGGTTGGGATCCAGAGTTTGGAGATTACCAATGTCTTTGTTTATAAGTTCCATGATGATACGTTCCATGGCCTTGCAGACCAGGCTTGTCAGGCTAATGGGGCGGTAGTTCCCCGGGTCTGTGAAGGCTCCCCCCTTGTGGAGTGGGATAACCATTGCTGTGCACCGATCAGCAGGCACAAAGCCTGAGGGGAGGCTATGATTGAACATGGTACTTAGGTGGGGTGCCAGTTCATTCTGTAGTTCATGTAGAACACAGCCTGGGATGTTGTCTGGTCCCATGGATGCTGTGTTCTTGGCTTTGGAGAGTGTAGTTTTTACCTGTGCAGCCATGATTACAGGAACTTTCCATTCTTCCGGTATAGAGATGGGCTCTTTAGGGGGTGAGAGGGGGGTAAAGTTAGCACTGATCCTATCTGGCAGGATGTTGGCAATATAAGTTGGGTCTGTATATTTAGTGCCATTGTGCTGTAACTCAGAGCAGATCTGAGTGTTGCCATTCAGATTCTTGACATAGCTATAGAATGCTTTGTGGTTGTCTTTAGAATCAGTGGCGATTTTGTTTTCGTAACTAGTTTTGGAGGATTTTATCAGGGATCACAGATTCTTACTGAGGCTGACCAGGGAGCTCCTCCACTCATGGGATTTTACTCTCTTTTGCAAGGGTTTTTCCACAGATCACATCTGAGTAGTATATATGCCACAGTCAGAAGTGACACTCATTGCAGACAATCAGCAGTGAGCACATACTGAAAATGTGAAGTGACATTGTGACGGACAATACTGTTGTGTGAAAGTGCCATTACAGCTAGGAAAGGTACATCAACAAATGGCCATTGCACTCAGATATTGGGATGCTGAGGGAAGAGTATGTGGAGGTTATGAGTGTGTCATCTACTGGTGAATGTGGCCTCAGCTATGCCATATGATTCCTGCCATACCACTGTAGAGACATATGTCCATCACATGTTGGGACTGATGTGCTACTAACTGGAGATGATATTGCAGTGTCTGCACACTGCATACACTTGAGCCATTACACGTGAAGGTATGGACACACAGTACTGTACCTTTTGACGGTCACTGTTTGTTAGGTTGTGGGGATGCATTCACTGTTGTACCACTTATACCAACAGGTTTTGGGTGTAAATCTCAGGCTGTCACTGCTATACTGAATGTTGCAGCCAGCACACCTATCATTGTGTGCAATGGCACCCTTGTCATTTCAGCACACAGGCATATCGTACAACTGTAGCAGCCACACAGGTGCCATGGTACACCAATATACAGTGTAGATAACATGTCCTATGGAGTCCATGTCATGGCCATACAAATTTATTTATTATTTATTTATTTTATTTTATTTCATTTTACATTTGTAAAATTTGTCATCCGACTGGATGAGGTCCATTTTTAGTGGATGCCCGGGGAGAAAAGCTCCACTTAATTAATTACAGAGACAGCAGGTATTTATACATCAGTTATAAACCAGTTAGTGAGACTGTGAAACAGTGACATAATAGATCAGAGTACAAGGACATTCTTTTAACATATTTTCAAAACAAACTTTACAAGTAGATAATAGATTAATACTTCAAAAATGTGTTAAGACAAGAGATTCTACTGTTTTTTTCTTACATTAACATACAACTAATATTTTCTATGTCCATGTTTCATGGTTTTAGGATGAGAAAGAAAGGTAGCTTATTTGTCTTTATGTAACACATGGACATAACCAGGAATGAATAAGAAGAGACTTAAGGCAGTGTTTGAATTGTTTTGTGTTTGGTGCTGAAATAACTGAGTGAGGGAGATTATTCCAATACTTTGCTATACAATGAGAAAACAGAGCTTTACCTGCTATGTTATCAGCTGAAGAGATGGAGAGGAGTGATTTATTGGCAGAGCGGAGTGACCAATTTGGTATGTAGTTACTTATTAGTTCTTTAAGGGCTGGAGTTCTGTCAGGATATTTTTGGATATTATAGGCTATAACTAGCTGGTGGTAGGTTAGTAGCTGTGGAAGTTCAAACCACTGAAGTTGCCTGAGAGGTATACAATGGTGAATTCTAAAGGGGGAATCTTTAGCAAATTTAGCAACGTTGTTATAACATGACTCTAGTTTGCTGAGATCAGATTTTCTGACATAGGTGAGAATTGGTGCTGCATACATGAGTGTGGAGAGAAGGTGGGTTTGAGTTAAGGTGACCCTAGCTTGACCTGACAGAAAGTATTTTTGTCTGTAAAGGGATCCTATTTTTTTATGTACTTTTTTGATAGTTTGGGAGATGTGGACGTCAAAGTGTAAGTTGTTATCAATTTCGAAGCCCAGCAGCTTGGTGTGAAGAGAAGGAGAGATGACAGTCCCATTATTAGAAAGGATAGAGAAGGAGAGTGGGTGGCTTTGGATTTGTTTTGGTGAATAAAAATAATTTTGTTTTGTTAGGATTTAGTATAAGTTGAATATTTGTGATCCACTTCTCCACTGCGCTAAATGATTTTTGGGCAATATGTTGAAGGGCAGTAAGGGGTGGGGCAGAGAAGATCAATGTGGAGTCATCTGTGTACTGTATGAGTGAGGCCTGCAGAGTAGAGGAATGTAGGTTATTAGTAAAGATAGAAAAGAGGTGAGGGCCCAGTATGGAGCTTTGAGGTACACCAACTGATGTTGGGACTAAGGATGATAGGACTCCTTGCCACTGGACAGCCTGTTGATGGTCTGTTAGATAGTTTTAAACCATGCAACAGTGTTAGGAGCAAAGGATAGAGAGGTAAGAGTATCTATTAGAATGGAGTGGGAAACCATATTGAATGCCTTAGAGAGGTCCAGAAATATGGCTGATGCAAACATGCTATTATTTCTGTATTGGTTAACTAAGTTCATGAAAAATATAGTCCATCTCCTAAATGCTTTGAAGGGGATGTGTATATCCCCATAAAGAGAGGTGTCAGATTCCACTGTGTACCTCTTGCATTGCTATGACAGGAGTAACACATGTGTCACGCATTATACATACCTACAATATCAATGTGGTATACATAGTACATACTCGGGAGACTGCTATGTAACACAGACGGTACACCCTACATGAAACAGGCCCACCCACAGATGTAAAGTATACATCTGCTGTGACACACATCATGTGCAGGTTACACAATGGGATGCAGAACATGACAAGCATAAGTGATGTTGGCCAACTGTCTGAACTAGACACAGGATATTTGTAGATGGGTCAACTCTATCACCAAACTTGTAGATGTGTAAGTTCCAAATACCCAGATGACACATATCAAGGGTAGCAGATCTTTATCGCAAATTATGAATGCATGAGTATAGTGCCTGCTTCCATTGTCCTTGTTAGAGTGATATACACATATGAACCTTTGGAGCCATGCAGGTATACTGCTGTACCTTTCTGAAGTCATATTTCTGCTGTGCTGCCATGCCATCCTGTGCCACTTTATTGCCGCTGTTTGTCCATAGTTTATCTCCTCAGACTCCCAGAACAGAAACATACACAGGTCTGTGACACACCTGTCATTGTGTAACAATAGTACCAGTACAACATCATACAACATAAAGTACACAAAAGCATGTTGTGTACTCATGACACATGTCAGCATACAGTATCTGCTGGTGACCACTACAAGTGCCATGGCAAAACAGTACAGCATTACACAAGTACATGTCAAGTAATATAGTCACTCTGTGCATTAGACACATAGCATAGTTTCCTGGATCTATATCATGATATCAAAAAATAAAAATGTCGAATGGCACAACAGTGAAAGTGTCAAAAAGTCAAGGGTCCGTTTTTGAGATCACAGTACATTGAAGATTGGGATATTTGCCCTTTCCTCACTGTAGTGCGATCTCAGGGTTGGAATATATATTTAGCCAGGGGGGGCACAGACCCCCACAATACCGGATTCAAGTTTTGGCATTTTTGCTCTTGTGAGCGTTCAACATTTTGCGTCTGTGATGTTATGATATAGATGGTCATTTCCCTGCATTGATGTGAAGGATGACAAAGATGTGGCACAGGTATCATCACTTGCACAGGGTGTTGTGTGGGAGTGCTGGAAGTCTAGGCTGGCCCAAATGGTTGACAGACTGTGTGTGAGTCAGGAAGGGGAGTGGGATTGATGGACCATGGAGAGGTGCTGTGTGTATCTGTAGGTGACCTGCATGTGATAGTGACGTGTGAGGGTGTGCGTGTACACAGCCAGGCTCAGTGCTAGCCCTATACATGTGTATGTTGGACAGCTGTGGAATGTACATGGTAGAGTTGACAGTTCACTGTCTCTAGCCCTGAACATGGGAACTGGCTTAGCCAGGAGTTGCATGACTGCTGTCTCCTGGGACTGTGTCCTCCATGGAATCACTCATGACCATAAGCCAATGGCCTGCCACATCATGGTGTGGACAGCACACTCTCTTATGTAGTGCTAGATGTACTACCACTACTACAGGAGCATGACTGTGCACAGCCATATAGACGTTCAGCAGATGGTGTTGCTGAGCTATGTCCACTGGTCTGATGCCCAATTGCAACCAGACGTTCTAGCACAGACAATGTGCGGTCCAAGACAGACACTGTCTCAGCCCACTGTCTGTCCACTGCATCAGTGAACTGATACAGGGTGTCCCCAAAGTGGTGGAGGCAGCCACAGATGTCAGAATGTGCTACATCCATAACTCTAAGCATGTTTGTGTTCTATTCAGAACATGTATGTGCCTCCATTATGGCTCGAAACATGCACTAAGGGACCCATGGTGTAACACCTGCAACAAGTGGTGGGCAACAGCAGTCCTCCTACAAGCTGCACTGTCAATCCACCCGTGTAGGACCTCACCAACTCACTGGCTATGACCAGTGTCTACACTCTCTGGAGCCATAGTTGCCACACTTTCCTGTGCAATGTCCCCACCCTCTGACTGTTCAATATCTGTGGCCTGTGGGGGACAGGGTATGTGTGAGCATACTGACTGTGTGCAGTGACAATGAGGACAGAAGAGGGATGTCAACTTCTGGCACAGATTCAGCCCCCAATAACCCCACCTGTGCCTCACTGTAGCCACCATCATCATCAGAGTCCAAAGAGACACTGACATCAAGTTATGTGGGAGAGAGACTCCACCCCCGGTCACCTGTGAAAACCAAGACAAAAGCAGTACATTGCTACCTGCACTATTATGTATGGAAAAGCCACCAAGATTCATAATAATGAGGATCAACATCTGCATTACCAGTCTCACATCTTCGCATCTCCACTTTCATGCACAACAGACTTCCTCACAACAAAATACACATTCAATTCAAGGCCTATATAACAATCACATCAGGTAAATCAAGTGAAACTTAACCAGTACAATTTACCTTTTAGTTATTCAGTATGAAACTATACTTGATAAAACAACACATAAAACCCAGTATACCTATCTTAACTCATTACATCTGAGAGACACCTCCAGGTGCATCTGCAGTTAACTCCTACTGATGCCTCTAGGCATCAAATATTGCTTATTAATATTTAGATCAATAATTCCAAAACAATGCAATGTACAAGGTTTTAAAAATTTTCATCTTAAAGTGTACACAATTAACTCAATTGTATTAATATTTGACCTCTGTCTAGTACAGGTAAATAGATATTTGCTGTTGTTTTTCTGATATTAATTTATATAGATATAATGTTCACATTTTTCTAAATATTTCAACAACTAAGTAACACAGACATAACTTCTTAGCCTCATAAGAAAACCCCCAGGTAGATGAATAAAATGCTGCTTGACAGTAGGTGTGTAATGTGAGTGGTTGCTGAGATATTGTAAGTTGTTTGCAAAATATTACAAATGTAATAGTTACTCCCCCAGATTTAATAAACTTCTGTGCAGGACTAGACTAGTCATGCACGGAAGCGGCAATTTAGTAGGAGAATGGCAGCGTGCCATGCATATTAACGAAGACACACTGCCTGAGCTCCAAATACTACACAGAGCGTGGACGAGTGGAGGGGGTGTGTCTGAAAGCAGAGCTCTCACAACATACATGCCCCTGCAATGAAGGACTGCAGCAAGTGTAAATAAATGAGCATGACCACTCATAGGTGTCCACATATCCCCACCAACAGTCCCCCATGTGTACAACAGCAACAGGACATAAAAATAAAAAGAAGAAACCCCTTTATTTTTTTTTTAAACTCCAAGTACAGCTAATCATAGGTGCGAGGATGTGCCCATTGCTTAGCTACTGTTAAAACAGCTTAAAAGTCTGAAGAGGATAACAAGGATGATATATGCAAATGAAGCAACACAGCAATAGTATAGTGGTCAGAGCAGGCATTCCCGGTTCGATTCCCACTGCAGCACATACAATTTTCCATGTGAAATCTGTATATGAACAATTTATCTCATTTTTATGCTGTATAACCTACTAAATAACATTTAAATGTGAAATGGAGTACTGCATTAAATGCACATGTGAAGTGTCAGTGTCATAATGAATCAGCCCTAGTAAGCATGTTTAAGTGCGTGTGTGCAGGGGTAAGCATTGCCTACACAGATTAAGCAAAGTAGAAGCTGAGTGTAAGAAACGGTAACCAGAGTTTAGCATTGCTTAGCTCCACGCAAACTCATGCACACCCACTTACAACTGCTTTAAAGTGCCTTAATCACTCTGTACCCAATGGCCTGTGTTCTGCCCAGCAACAAAATAAACAGCTTCTGCAAGGTTAGAACTCAGGACCCTGTACACCACGCTCACAGTTGTTAACCACTAAGCCATCATAGCAATCCATATAAATGAGGTATCAGCAAATTAATCCTCACCACAGAAAAATCAAATCAAACATGTGAACTGAATCTATGTACAGTATGATGTTGTATAACCTGCCACAGAACATAAATATGTGAACTGGAGTACTGCAGTAAGCATAGATTTGAGGTGTTATTGTAATAAAGTGTAGAAGTCCCCAGGTCCCCATACAGTGTATGTACACATGAATCATAGATACCAGACACATGTATAATCTTTAATGAATAATAAATCACTGCCAAAAGGCAAATATAGTGCTAATTAACTATTAAGCAATGCTAACTGCAGCACAGCTCAACATAGTAAATGTAAGCAATGTGTAGGGAAGTCAATTCAATCTGCCCAGTGGTATACCTCTTTAAGTTCTGCCAACCTTAGGTAAGCAGGTGGGCCCATAGCTTAGCCTTTTCAAAACCAGCCAATCACAGAAAAGTGTAGGAAACTGGCCATATTTAAACCCCACAGGTGGGAATACTTCCCATAACTGATTGTAGCTTTCTACTGCAGGCAGAATGGCTGGTGTGAATGAAGGCACTTGATTTAGAGCGCAGCACTGAGGCATCCAGGAGTCAAAATTCATGGTATGGATCCTGGTAAAACACCATGAGGACAGGCTGCTGCAGGGCCAGTACCAGGGCTCACAGTAAAAAATGGAGGCCTGGGGCAGTCTCGCCCATGACCTCACCAGTGCCACAGGTATCCCCTGGACTGGCGAGCAGGTCAGGCAAACCATGCTGACCTGAAGCGGTGGAGAGGGGTGTACTGGAACAGTGGAGCCAGGAATCTCGGCAGATGCCTAATGCCCCAGTACTGAGTAAGTACTCATTCTACTAAGTAGTTAATAATTGCCTAGCTTGTTTATACTATGGATAGGTATGGCTAAATATCACTGTATTCCTCTGACAGCTGCAGATAAGTTGGTTGCTAACCAGCAAGCCCATGATGCTAGGTTGCAAAGGCTGTGTCGAGAGGCAGGTTAGTAATTATTCTGCATGTACTGTCATAACAAATAAATATAACAGCCTTATAAAATGTTGTAACAGTACAAATGAAGGTGTAATATTCTGTGAATAAAGGTTTAACCCCTGGAGTGCTTCTGTTTACTCTTCTTTCATATGTTGTCAAATTGTTGCATACTATAAATAGTACTGTTGTATTAAGCAGTGTTACCCACACTGTGGTATGCAGATAAAATGTGCATGAAGGTCTTTATAACAATGTTGGAAGTGCCAAGAGGTCAGTCATATTGTACAAGTGAGGGAGACTTAGAAAACAGTAGAAAGCTTCACATCAATTCCCTGATAGCACAGTGTGCTGTGATGTTAACTATAACTATTCTGTCACACGCAGCAGGGATTTGAATCCCAGGACTGCTAGTAAGTTGTATGCATAATCATGCCCCACAACTGTACAGATTTTGTTACAATGTTCAGATAGAAAGCTGTATGCATACACCCAACACCTATACAGTATTTGCTAGAATGTTCAGATAGAAAGTTGTATGCATATTCATATCCCACAACTGCTCCAATCTGTCCAGCATGTCCAGATAAATGGCCCACATCACCAGCCTGGTACTCTGTCCCCCTGAAACATCAGTGTGATGATCCAAGAAGTGTAGGCAGCCATTAATGACCTATAACTGATAGTCAAACATGTACATAGTCAGAGAATGTATGTAAAAACAAACCTGTCATTCTAGCACCTCACCCAAAGTGTATGAGAGCAATTCCCAACATATGTTGCTTTAACACCTGCATCTTGTCATGCCTGTATGTAAGACACAGGTCATGTATATAATAATTTATAAATGTACAATATAAGGCCATTGGGTAGTATAATAATACATGTAAGGGACAGATCACTGCAGTGAGTAAGAATGTTGTGAAAAGTACAAGGATATATTAGTTGTTAACTGAACTCTCTCTCTCTTCCCCCTACCATATGTGCATAAATAAGCCAATGACACACCTCAGTTGGTATGTGTACACTCCAAACATTTGTTGGGACATATGTTGTAATGGTTTATACATATTCACATTTGTTTCTATGCATGTGCCATTTTAACATACACCCATATTGGTCGTCTGTTGCCATAAATGAAACCTGCATGCTGTTGTAAAGGCCACTGTTGTTCCATATATGCATGTGTTCTGCTTGCATGCAACTGTTTTAAATCTGGTGTTTTGGGTTAATGAGAATACCTATGCATGTTGTTATAACTAATCCCGAATGCTGTTGACTATTACTAACCCATATCTGCCATAAACCTGCTACAACATAACTCATATGGGAAGGCCAGTCCTAGTGGACCCACCTGTCCCACCTCAGCTGGCCATGGCACTGGGCACCAGCACATCTGGGGCCCAGCCTGGGATCTCCTCCTCCATTGGCCCTGCACCACCTTTGGATTGAACCACTGCAGGGGATGGGGCTCACCTCCCCCATGAGCGTGCATGGAGAGGAACCTGTCACCTGTCAACATGTCTGGGATGTGGTGCGTAGGGCGCTCAATCTGGAGTTTCAAGACCAGTTGTGCCAGCTTGAGGGCCGGGTGGTGCAATTAGAGGGTGAGCCTGCCCCTCCTACACAACCCCCAGCACAGCCACCTTTGGGGCCATGAAGGTGCAGTGGTGACTGCCCATGGCTGGGGACCTCAGTCCCACTGTATCTATTTGGGGGCTCATGGGCTTGCGACTTCCAAACACCCCTCCCCATCCAAGGTGTTTACCCCCACATGTGTCGTATACTGCCCCTGTATGCATCTTGTTTGTCTTATCTGTTAACCTACCCAACCTACCTCCCCAAATATACCTACTACCCCTCCCCAACATCCCACTCTCACCTAAAAAAAAAAAAAGGGCAATCTGTTCCCACAAAAGAATCTCGTCCCATACATAGCTGTCCATTTTGCACATGTTTCCACTGTACACATGTAATCGAGTCTAATTGGCATCACAATGAATTTATGTTGTTCTCGCCCCTCTCCCAGGGGTTTGAGAGTCCAAATCTACCTCCAAATTCAATGTTTATGAATAGCTGTTGCTGTAGAAGAAATGGGCAGCTATGGACCTTTCCTACACCCTTCCTGCACATGCCTAGCTATTTTCCCTTTTTTATCACTTTCCTATCAACCGCTTTTTCTTTTCTTTTAAAGAAATTAGCCCGGAGTAAGCGGGAGTAAGCACTTTTAAGGAGCAGTAAGCGGGTTTCAGCCTTTTTGCATGGGGGTAAGCACTGCCTACACAGGTTAAGCAATATAGAAGCTAACTGACTGTAAGAAACTGTAACCAGCAGGTGGCAGTGCTTAGCTCCATGCAAACCTGCACAAACCCACTTACAACTGCTTTAAAGTGCCTTAATCACTCTGTAATGAACGGTCCGTGTTCTGCCCAGCAACAAAATAAACTGCCTCTGCAAGGCTTGAAACCAGGACCCTTTACTCCATACACAAAGTGATTTACCACTAAGCCAAGTCAGATATAGACAGCCCTGATGTTGTCACAAACATATCATCCAGCACAATCAGTCAACAGTACAGGAAATGTAGTAATATCATACCACACAACCTATTAATGCAAGAAGTCTGGACAAAGTATGCCACAATGTGGGTACAGATAGGGATATTTGTCAACTACTGCTCTAATACACTTAAAAATGAAATGTTGCTAGTTACACAGTTATATGTATTAGAACACATATGTAGAATGAGATGAAGTCTGAAACAAAAGTATCGGCACTAGTTACTGACTTCAGTGATGTGATCATCCATGTCAATTGCCAAGAGAATGAGGTACAGGCCAACATATGAGCCAAACATGCATGGACATATGGACAGATATATATATATATATCTGTAAATGTAGACAGATAGCTACATGTAGATACATATATATATATATATATATATATATATATATATATATATATATATATATATATATGTGCGTGTGTATGACTCACAAATAATCATATAACATCAATTGTATATAGATACATAAATATGTTTATATATATATATATATATATATATATATATATATATATATATATCTATATATATAGATAAATATATATAGATAAATATATATAGATATATATATATATATACATATCTATATATATAGATACATATATATATATATATATATATATATATATATATATATATATATATATAGATATAAGAGAAATATATAGGTACATACACATATACACAGACAAAAGGTATTAGTAGCCATACATATGTAGAAGTAGTGTGGAAGTACTGTGTGCAAAGTATAACCCTCAGCCACAAGCCCTGTAACATTCCCACAAATGAGAATACTCACATTAAACATATACCAACCCACAATTCAAAGGACATGACACAACACAGAGGTATGCATACACAGAAAACCTTTATTTGTGTATTATACAATAATGTATGCCAGTACTTACACCACATAAATCTTGACATATGTAATCAGTGATGAATGCAAGGCCCACACAAAACAGTAGATGCAAGCAATGTGGATATATACCATACTATGCTGTCCATGCCAAGGCCTTCAATCAGTACAACAGCAGACACAGGGTTTGCCTTGAAGATAAGTAACAATCAAGGATTACAGATGTAGTTCAGCAGCCGCCAATTACACCCTGTAGTCAAGCCCTAGGGGGAAATGTAGCACTTGTGGTAATATCACAGTATCTCGTTCATAACATTGCTTAACCTATCATCTCACTATCACACTGAATGACTCTTGTCTTAACAGTTATATCCCTGAGAAGGTGTCACAGCCTAGGTTAATGGCATTGAACCCCCCCCCCATAAAAGGCTGTACAAGGGCAAGGAACACTGTGAACCACACACTGACATCTGGAATGTACAAGGGCACATATGTGTTGTCCAGCTGTTTCCCCCATATATATGGACTTTGCCCAACAGTTGGTGTGGGAGTCCATGACATGAATGGGATGATAGCAGTAATGTTAGCAGTAAATAATGATAGGCCACTACCTAACAACCCCTTTCTGTATCACAGCAGAACAAAGACTGGCATATATGTGGAGGACAGAGGCAGGAACATATGACCATATCTGCAATATTGCTGTGACACACCCTGGAAATTGCTGGTGTTACAGGATTTGTTGCAGCATACCCTTATGCAGGAATACAACAATGAAATACAAATGGAATTAGCCATGTACTGATAGCACTCAGCAAACAGAATGCCACTGATATATCTGGGACAATGCCTGTGTGGTGCACAGACAAAACCTAACAGCCAGTCAACCTTGTATCATATGGATAGGCCCACAGCTGAGAGCTATGCAGACAGACAACGTTCCATGCAAAAGTACCATGTACACAAAAACCCTGTAAGACCAGCAAGATACAATGCACACAATACTACTCACGCTGTCTGTAGGTCTGGAACCTTACCCAAATGTGAATTTGGCCTGTGTCTGCAGGTTCGGCTGTAAGGTGTATTGCTACCTGCTGTCTGTAACACTGATGTCCACACACAGGAAGGATGTCCTCCATACTGGAAAGATGAAGGGACAACGCCCACAGAGGTCAGCAGTTTATAGTACTGGGTTGCCATGACAGTGGTAATCTGAAGAACTACACAGTAGGCTGCATGCAATTAGCAACTGTTGGACACTGACTGATGCAGAGGCCATCTCCTGATCATGTGCAATACCTACAAAAGCTGCAATCTATTCAAACCAGCTCGATCAGTCTACTGGAGAGACTGAGAGAGATAGAGAGAGAAAAAGAAAAAAAAAAACAAATTAAACAAAAATAACAACACTCAGGGATTTGTTACAGTGAAAAGAAACATAAATGGTATATGAAACAGATATGTATTTACTTGCATGTAGTAGATGGCATAGAATCATAGGATATATAATGTGAAATGATTTATATGTACCTGCAGTACTTGCACCTGTAATGATGTTCTGCTCAACAACTGCTCTGGACAATAGCATCTATCCCTGTGGGCAGTGGGACAAACCTGTCAACTGTGCAGATCAGCAGTGAATGGCAAGGATGTGACCCATGACATCTGTGTTCTGTACATTACTGTGGCCAATGGCTGGTGGTGGTATGAATACTGCCATGATAGACACATGGGTGTGAGAGCACACCATCTGCAGGACAGTCATGTTAAAGTGTAGCATAGCATTCCCAACTGCCATAATAGTATAATATGTTAATTTAAAATCTGTCACCATATATACCCCCTAATGTTAGTCTGTGTTGCAGCAAGGCAGAACAGTTCAGCTGTGAAGTTAAGAGAGTTACAAGAGTGTGGACCAGATGTTTGTATGCACCCTACATACAGATAAATATATGTGTGATATATATTCACAGTTGTGTATGTCTACAGAACCTTGAACAGTTATACATGTATATATATATATATATATATATATATATATATATATATATATATATATATATCGGTATATAAACAACACATAATGATATCTACACATATATGCACATATGTATATATGTATATATATATATATATATAAGTGTCAATACATGTCCCCTGCCAAGACATGTGTGAGAGAACATCAGACATCAATACACAACATATCTACACACCAGTACATGGCTGCAAAGTGTGGAGTGTGGTGTGTAACCCATGTTGGGGACACATCGCAATAGTTTGAGAAGGTGGGATACATATGTTGGTGAAGGGTAGTAGGCACATATTGGTATGTAGGTTTGGTTGTGTGACAACAAGACAGCATACATGTATGGTATATGACACATGTGGTGGGTAAACACTGTGGATGAGTAGTATCATTTGGAATGTGGAGGCCATTTAGCCTACATATGGGAACAAAGGGAACATGGTGCCCACCCTTGGACAGTCACGACAGCATCTACATGGTCATAAAGGTGCCTGGGCTGTGGGCTGAGCAGGAGGAACATGCATGTCTTACCTTGTGTATGTGTACTGCATGCCTCCAGGTGATGTAACACATACCCGTGTTTCTGTGGAGGTCTCTGTGCACCAGACCCTGGACCTAACTGTGGGTGACAGACATATTTCTGTGTGCTCCATGGGGGGAAACCATCCCCTCGGGTGGTTCAACGTGAAGGTAGTGCTGGAACAGTAGATAATGAGGTTCCGTGGTGGGTTCTGGATGTGATGTGGATTGGTAACATGTCCACATTAGTTGGGAGCGATGTTCCTGCTGGCAAATAACCCCCACACATACTGTTGTGTCACTCTCATGGAACATATGTGGCTTACAATAGTCCACAGAATCCCAACCAGCATCTGCACAACTGACTCATATGGCTTGTAATACAATTGACTGCCTAGGTCATATGTCACATATCGGGTATGGGTAGTGCTGCCATATGCAGTAGTGTTGCGCCATGGCATGTCATGGAAGAGAGTGCCATGTCAATAATGGTCTCTACACTCACCATAGGTACAGTACATTGTGTCTGTGGTTGGTCTAATGGTATTCTATCATTCATAGATGCACCACTGATGATGACATCTGTGAATACACATCAGGCATTCACTAAACACATTTGTCCACAGCATGCATAGATATCCCCAATAACACATAATGGCAAATGTGTAGCAATCACACAGCAAGCATACCACATGCATATGTGGAAACATAGTGGCAGTGACAATGGCATGCAGGTGACATACTCTGTAACAGCCCAGCAACTCTATTGTCCCCAGAGGTAGCATGTCTATGAACACATAGCAGAAAGTGTTGTGCAATACAGTATATATCCCAATGGTAGATAACCTGGAGACATACCACTTGCATTGTGTGAACATTAAGTTGGAGCTGATATGGTGGCGGAAGACTGATATGTGTATTGTATTATGGTTAATGTGCCATATGAGTTGCTCAGACATATTTCCATCTTTATGTCTTTCAGGGAGAATGGCGCACCCAAGGAATCCGGCATACATTTCTGCTGAGGATGACATAATACTCACCGACCTCATCCAGCACTACCAGTGTTTGTTCTCCAGGACAAACCATGACCAGCAGGAGCCCATCGCCGTGTGGAACGATGTGGTCTGCAGGGTGAATGAGGTGGGGATGCACAGCCGTACGTATGAGCAGGTCCGCCATCACTGTAGTGACCTGTTCCGCCATGTACGTCACCATGCAGCTGCCATACAGGGTGGCCACCTTGCAACATGGGGGCCATAACATCCATCCCCCCTCACCAGAGTGGAGGAGCTGCTCATGAGCCTGGTGGCACCTGCCCGCCCACAAGAGCTACAGACATATACAGTCATGGAGGTGGGTGCTACCCACACACCAGACATGGCACATGCAGGTAAAGTTCCAGGGCATATCAGTAGACCATTTTTGTGTATGCATCTGTACAGGAAGATCATGCATATGTGGAGTCTGTTACTGTGTAGTACTGATATACTGATAATCAGTTTTGCATAATCTGTAGTACTGTGGACTTCAGCTGTTGTTTACTGTAATATTGCACCCACCCTGTAGCAATACCACAGCTGTGGCCACTGACATCAATTCTATCTCATATGAATGTAGGTACCTTTGGGATACCAGCAGGGCAGCGGCCAGATGCTAGTGAGTATGGTTTAACGTTATGCTTGGCAATACACTGTGCATGTCATAGCTAAGGTGTAGGCCATGTATACATCTAACACACCTACCCATAATGCATGTTGCACATGTTCACTGACAGAGCACACACCTCACTAATGGGATTACCAGCTCCAAACACATGCAATACACAGACCATCTCAGACAACTGTGGCTACTCTCCAGTGCACATTGCCCAGGCACAGCTGACATCTGCCTAACATACACAGCTATGTCATACACAGAGCAGTTGAACATGCTACACATACAGAAATCCCACTCCCTCTGCAAACACACACTTCAGGGTCCTAAACCTCATCAACATAGTACACATAACATACTGGAGGGATAGGGCCCTGTCCTGGGGAATTCCCACACTCTAGAATAGACTACCCATTCATGTCAGGCAATGCTACTCAGTGACCCTCTTTACAAAAACACTTGGCAACTGGATGGGAAATGGAGAATTCACCCTGGGTAGTATGTCTGTGCCACAGCCTGACACAGGCACAGGGGAATAACATTATTGGGTGGTGCATGCCTGGAAGCCCCTATGGCTAGACTTATGTAGGCCCCAGGACCAATATACAAGTACTCACCTATGAACCTATGTGTACCACAGGCAACATCAGCCAGGGCTCAATACAGATATGACCTATATAATGGTGGGACATTGCCAAAGCCATGTGTTGCAATGTGTTCTGATGTACCAGCACCATGTTGGGGAAGTCCAGGAAGTAGCATGTATGATGCATGTGCTGCACAATCCACACCTCACCACAACCCAGGGATGACATCCCCATTTGTACAATGCTGGTGCCACAGTACATCTGCATGTTTGCCCTGCATTGGGAGGGAATATGCAAGTACACGTGGTGTTCCTAGTTTGGGATACTGCAATATGACACACATGTGTAGGCCACAGATGTCGAGCATTTGCAATGTAGCAGGAGATGGTGAGGGTGTGTCATCCTGAAACACAACAGTGCACTAGAGGGGAGAGACAAACCCACTGAGAATGGCTCTATCTGCACACAGTCAAGGTCATGAAGTGTGGCAGACGTAACCCTGACTCCACGGCACTAGTGATGGTACTGTATGACCTCCAAGGGCTGAGCACATGTTTAGCATGCAAACATGCAGGTTTGGGGAACATTTGCAGGCCTGACTGACCAACTACTGGCTCATGATGATGACCCATTCTACTACACCCCTGCCAGGTATAGTGACCGCAGTAGTACACATAGCAGTTATTGCTACACACCATCATGATATGTGTGTTCACACATATGCACCCACAAATGGTATGCATCCCAACCAGCATCTGCACAACTGACTCATATGGCTTGTAATACAATTGACTGCCTAGGTCATATGTCACATATCAGGTATGGGTAGTGTTGTCATATGCAGTAGTGTTGCGCCATGGCATGTCATGGAAGAGAGTGCCATGTCAATAATGGTCTCTACACTCACCATAGGTACAGTACATTGTGTCTGTGGTTGGTCTAATGGTATTCTATCATTCATAGATGCACCACTGATGATGACATCTGTGAATACACATCAGGCATTCACTAAACACATTTCTCCACATATAATCCAGAAACACACAGAGGCTGTGAGTAGCAGAGGAAACATAATTGACACACAGATACACATCCTGCAATGGTGTGTACACCTGTGAGGTATGGTGCACAGTACATGCCAGGGTTCTGAACAGATGCAGAGCAATGCTGTGGACATGGGTGCAGTGTGTTCCAGGGGGAGGGCCATCACCTACTAAAAGAAGCCATGCATCATAGCCATGTATAATGTTGATAATGCTGATTGACTGCAGTTGCACTGCATGCTGTTGAGTACTACATATCCTGCATGCTGAGATGTGTGTAATTACAGGTTTATGTGTGATACTGTACTGCACCATCACCTGCTTTTGTGTGTGTTATGGGGGTGCTGGAGCTGTCTGCAGGTGCTGTCTGGTGGAGTATATGGGTTGTCATGTATGTCGACTGCATGTGTGCATGTCTGTGTGTGTGGCCATGTCTGCATATGTGTGTGCGTGTGTGTGTGTATGTACTGTTTAGTAGTGATGTACAGGTTTTACAGTCTGTTCCCTGTTTTCCCCTCACAGGTGGCGAGGTGGGACTAGGTCCCTCCCGCAGGGAATATGATGTCACTGATACAGACAGTGACCATGAAGATAGGTGTGTTGAGGCACAGGCATGGTCATCAGGGGCTGCCACTGGGCCACCAATTAACATCCCACAAGTATCCACCCCATCCATGCACACAGTCACACTGCCTCTACATACCTCATCACCGTTGGCCTTAGCTGAGGGACAGTCTACTTTTGGCATTGGCCAGGACAGTATGGTTTCAATGGCACGTGTGTGAGGACACAGCAGCCATAGCCAGATGTCCGGTGGGGTACCACATAGGCAGATATTTAGGGGTGTTCATTGCAGTACTGCTGGTCATCATGCCCCTGGCAGATGTACCACATCAATATCAATCACATGCATGTTCCAAGCTGTCATGGAGGCACAGGCACAAATGGAACGGTACACCAGACAGGGTCTAAGGGTGCAGAGGGCTCATCACACCTCTGTAACTGACAGCATCCATGACCTAGCAGGTGCCATTCGTAATTACACTGAGGTCATGGATAGACGATGGGGTGAGACATTGGATCTCATCAACAATGACATGTCCATGAATCAGGCAGGGTGGGATGGTTGTGACGACCACGTGGATGTATGCCAGCAACATCAGCAGCTGGAGGTCTCTGTGGATGTCCCACCAGTCACAGCTGCTCCTGTATTGGCAGTACCAGCCCCAGCACTGTGGGGGGGATGCTGTCCACAGACCTTCATAGCAGACCACATGCATGAGGCGCTGGCCAGTCCCAGGAGCGACCTGGATCCAGTGGACATTTGCCAACCTCAGGTGACAGTACCTGATCTGGCTTTGTACCTGATACTGCCTGTAGCACCCCTGGCAGGTACAGGTCCTGTGTCCATGGCCGGAGACGATGAACTGCAAACCCTGCCAGGTACAGTCTGCAGCTGTCTCACAAATCCCTATATAGGGCAGCCACATGGTGGAACTGTGTGCATGCAGACACACACACATAAACAACAAACCTAGGGAAACCACATACCTGCACAAATGACATTACCATTGGCCCATAACAGTACTCATCCCCCCCCCACACACACACACATTGTCAATTGTATGGCTCAGCCTAGGACTCTGGCAAACCAACAACACACCCTGTGCATATGATGATACCTGTGCCACATCCGGTCATCCGTAACATCGATGCAGGGACCGGCTAACATGGTGCTGATGCACAGGGTGACTGTACAACAATGTAGCAATGGAATGCTGTGTAGCATGTTGTCAGCAGTAATGTAAAATGCTAATATCCTGGAAGGTGTAGCTGTGCAGCCATGATGCATTATAGATGTAATTAACAATGTTGTATTGTTTTCACCATTATGTATTCTGATTGTGTTGTGTTTGTCCTTGTGCCACATGACTAATGGGTGTAGTGGTGTCAACAGGCCTTCTACAGAGGACACCAGTAAGTGTAGTGGGTGGTACACATGACATGGCTGGGTACAACACACAGACCCTTTGGTTTGGATGCAGTACAGATACAAGACTGTACACATGGAGGTATGTCCCCATGCAGGTAATGCATCTGTTGCCCATGTAATCCCACCAAGACAGGATAGGAACAACCACACATTACTATATATATGCAGTCTGCAATGTGGATGACATTGAACATGCTAACAGCAGGGTGTATGTCTCTTTCCCCATTCTGCTGGGATCCTCACCTCAGTAACATGAGTGTGCCAATGCCGATGGCATAGCCCTATCTTTAGGATGGTGTGAAGCACTCAACTACTTTGAATGGTGTAAACAACAACTAACAACTTGATAACATACACTGTACAGTATTACAGACAGCTATGTGTGGGGGATAGACATAACAGTAACTGCAATGATGGCGGATGTGTCCACAGCAGCCACACCCAGTGAGTTATAGCAACCCCAGTAGTACTGCACACCTCTACAGTGTGGAGGAGGGCATTAACACATCTATGACGTATGAAGGACTGTATGTCCATGGAATGGCACCTGTGGAATGTTGGCATTTGCCAAGCAGTCCTGGTGGAAACAAATTCTGTGAAGGGAGGTAGATCCCTTAATATCTACACACATTCCTACATGTGGGATGGTGTACAAAAGCCTGCTATGATCTACATAGGCATTGTGCACCTCCTAACCCTCATCTACACCTGTCATGATTGCGTCAAGGAGGTTTACCAGGTTCAGGTTGCATTCTCTGCCTTTGACAAGTCCAACATTGGCAGGGTCCCATGTGTTAAGATTACCAGTGACATTGACCATGGGTTCATTGTTGATATGTTCCATGTCCCTGCAGACAAGGGTCATCAGGCTAATGGGTGGTAGTTCCCAGCTGACATTGTGGATTTGTGGTCGTCCTTGCCTGTTGGATCGTATGAGGGATCCCAACTACTTACTGCGCCTGCCCAGGGGGTTCCCCCAAGCATGACACTTCACTTGACTGCACTGCATAATATGTTAGTATTGCCAGCTTGACATCCTAAAGGTGGGATGGAGTATTGTTAACATGTACTGCCCTTGTCGTGCAGGGTCCTGGTTATGGGATCTGCTAATGTTGGTAGTTTATTGCAGGCCAGACATGTTTGGCTGTGGGGGAAGGGTACCTGTCTGTGACAGACGTATGTTGTGTGGGTCTCTTAAACCCATCAATGGTGCATGTGGACATATATGTTGTGGTTATGGCCCCAATTTCATTTACAGATATATGTCCATATATACCTATATAGATTTATGTGTTTACCTTTGAAAGGGAGACAATAGTTTCTTCGAACGGCCCTTTCTGTGAACCAAAAGGACCAATCCGTCATTTCTAATTGCAACACAGTTCAAAACCCAGCAAATCTAAAAGCAGCTTCACTGATTCTTGAACTACAAGTTGGAATGCATATTGTAATGCGGGGGGAAAGCCCCCTGCACCTCCCATCAGGAGGCTGGGCCCCCCACAACCCCCCTACTTTGATATACTAACTCCGAGATTGAACTACAGTGGGGAAAGACAAATTTTCTCCATCCCTACTATAGTGCCATCCACACCCAAAATGCCAAATCTGCAATGAACGAATGCATAGTGAAATTCGCTCATTCCACATTC